>NW_026782153.1:157500-485000 GCF_031769215.1 Ylistrum balloti | reverse complement strand
GTACTTTTATCTTAGGTCTGCATAACTTTGGCAAACAAGGAGAAAATGAAATTCATCTTCTATATCCATAGAATTACAATTTAAACAAAGTCGAAGACGCCTATCTATATTTCTGTATCTACCAGACTCTATGGCCAGGTTATGAGAAGCAAGACGAAATTTGGTTATCATAATTCTTCTTTGTTTAGGTAAGGATTTTGATAAATAAAATTGCAGAGTTACCTTATCAACAATATGCCTATACAGATAACATTTGCTAGTAATTTGCAAATAATTAAACAACATTTGATTAGCCTGATCTTCTATTCTCTGTTTAATACTAGTGAGAAGAATAACATCGGAGGGCGACTGCCTTATCCACACGTATCCAAATCCTAGTTCAAATAACTTCTGCTTAATATGAACAAGCCAAGTATGTTTTGGATTGTCTTTCTCTGCATCTATATACAGAAAATTATACGCCTCTTTTAAAATGCAATTATCAGTCTTTAACAATTTAAACCAGTATTTGTACATTCTATACAATTGTGTGTTAACAAGAGGCAGTCGTCCTAGTTCAGTGTAAACCATAGCATTACAAGTAGACTTCTTAACACCAAGCAGATTTTTACAAAACTCAAGATGGATTTTTTCCAACTCACTCGCTTTGAGGCTACCCCAAACTTCACATGCATAAAAAAGAATATGAAATAAAATATAAAATATAAAAAAAAAAAATACCAACGGAAGTATCAAAAAGATGTAACTTAGTTTTAACATTTAGATTCAAAGAATTACATTTGGTACGAAGACAAAAAATTGCTTTACGTCCTTGATCAGCAACGTGCTTAATTATGTAACTAAATTTATTATTAAAACGAAAAAGAGTGCCCAAATAACAAAACTGGTCAACAATATCAATACTTTCCCCTTTGTATGTCCAACACTCATTTTCTTTGACGATACCTCCATTTCGGAAAACGACAATTTTTGTTTTCTCAGTATTAACAGTTAGTTTCCAATTATCAGCATAAGAGCTTAAATTATTCAACAAGTTTTGTAATCCTTCAACCGTTTCGGAAAATAAAGCCAAGTCATCTGCATATAGAAGGAGAAAAAGACTGAGATCACCAAGATCATAACTAGTCGCGCCCTTCTCAATAAAACTCTATTCGAAATCATAAATATAATGGGGAAAACAACAGAGGTGATAAAATTTCCCCTTGCATCAATCCGACATTATTAGGGAAAAAATCTGAACACTTTCCCTTTAACAAAACACAAGATTTTACTGACTTATATAAAGATTTAACTGTCGATAAAAATTTACCACGAAACCCTAGCTTATTTAATTTGTACCAGAGACTTAACCTATCCACAAAATCAAAGGCCTTAAGGAAATCTACAAAACAACAGTATAACCTTTTTTTATTAGACAATGTTTTAGAAATAATCGTATGCAACGCAAAAATAGCATCAATCGTACTTACACCAGGTCTGAATCCAAATTGTGCATCTGTAAGAATGTTGTGTCTTATACACACATCTAGCAGTCTACTGTTTAGAATAGACGTAAACAATTGCATGAACAACTAATTAGACTAATACCACGAAAATTATTAGGATCTGTACGATCACCTTTCTTATGAACTGGTACAATCACAGCAGTAGACAAATCAGACGGAAAACATCCTGAACTTAAGATGTTGTTAAATAAAGTTTGAAGCAGTGGTAACAGAATATTTCTGCCTTCAATAAAACATTCATTCAGTAAACAGTCTTGACCATGTGATTTGCCACGTTTCAGTTTCTTTATTGTAGAAAGTATTTCATCAGTAGAAAAATATGAATCTAACTCTTCAAATAATACCACATTATCAGCGACACTTTCGTATTCAAGTGAGGGGTGTGAAGCAACCCTATTGTTAATATTAGCAATACTATTGAAATGGTCAAATAATTGGTTCAATGACATTTAGAGTGTTGAGTTACAGTTACTTTTTTAAATTTTTTGTAAAAATATTTAGGATTATATTTACGCAAATATTCCAACATATCACCCTTATAAATCCTGTACTGACTTTTCAACTTTCTTTATAACACTTTATAAGGTTTCTTCTCTGCAATTAAAACCTCTGCGTGGTAGAATTCTTATTTTTATTAAAATTACTCAAAGCATTTGAATATTGCCTACGTAAGAATTTAACTTCACCGTTAAACCATGGTTTGTCTTCACCTTTTGAGTGGTTAGCTCGCCCACAAGCAGCTTTGTCAAAAACATTTGCAGAAACAGTTTTCTTGAAAAATGGCTCCATAATTTCTTGTAACTGGTTTGTAAAATTCATAACACTACCATCAATAGTTTCCTGGTTGAGTTCGCCACCAGACATGTGGTCAATTACATTGTAAAGTAATTGATTACATTACAATTACTTTCAATATTTATGATTACAATTACAATTAAATTACTCATATTTTTCAGATGTAATGATTAAATTATAATTACTTCTAGTATGTAATCATGATTACTTTTGATTACTTCTGATTACTTCATTTCACTGAAATTTTATGATAGGTTAAAAGCGAAATGGAAATCTAAGAAACAAAGCAGAATTTGTGGAATAACTGTTTACTTAAACTGAAATTTCAAATTTAAGTTTTAGATATATATTACATATACATGCTGTATTTTTCTGGTCATACACATT
The DNA here is from genome assembly GCF_031769215.1 of Ylistrum balloti. Classification (NCBI taxonomy): domain Eukaryota; kingdom Metazoa; phylum Mollusca; class Bivalvia; order Pectinida; family Pectinidae; genus Ylistrum; species Ylistrum balloti. Next base: position 482,313 of record NW_026782153.1, on the reverse strand, counting down.
AATGATGTACATATTCTGATAGGGAAAGTTAAGTTCATCACAACAACCAAATCAAACTGTTCACTAATATAACATGACTAAAGAAGCAGGTTAAGTATTTATTTCAGTATTGCACTTAATATTCATAAGTTTTTCAAAAGTGTCGTCCTTTAGACGACACCTCTCTGGGCGGAATGTCTTTCCTGCGACGCTAAATAGTCGTTCAACAGGAGCGGATGATGAAGGTATGGCAAGTATAAGGCCATTTTTGCAAGAGTTGGAAAACATGTCTCCTTGTCTTTCCAGTAGTCTAATGGACTAACTGAGTTTGGTACATTTTCCTCTGCTAAATAAGAGTTTATCTCCACATTTAAACTATCTGGTGCTGAAGTATGTCTCTTTCTTGGCTGAGACATATAACTGAAGAGGCTTTCATCTTGGGATTCAGTTTTATAATCATCATTGTCTGAGGACTCTGTTTCAGTTGAACAATTCAATTTGATTGTTCGTGACGCCTCAGTTTTTAGCTTTTCAGTCAACATGCCCACTTTCTCTGGTTCACACCATTTAAGCTTAAACCTTGGATCCAGGATAGCAGCTGTTGTGAATAAATCATCATCTTCATAAACAGACATTCTTTTTTGTAAAGAACGTTTCAGAGCTTGTGTCATTTTGTTGTTGTATGTGACAGAAATGTTGTCCATAGCATGTCTCCGACCAATGGTAAGTGGTACAGCCAAACTTGCAGAATCATTACTTTGCACCATGACAGTTGCTTCCTCAAAAGGATTTAAAATTAAACACAGTTCACGTAAAAGTTTACGCTCATAAGAGGATATTTTGGTAGTATCAAGCTTATTCAACTTCTCCTTGAGGGTCATATACTCATCCCTGTGCGCTGAAAAAAGGAACATCGTTTGTAGTTTGGGATATGCATATATAGTAACATGAGTGTGCATTTGAAATGACTGAAATTGAGTTAAATGAGCTAAAACAAACATCTTAAACCAAGCAAATTATAGTATAAAAAGGATTATAACTGAGCTGCTAGTTAGTATGCTTCTTACTTTTGATGTGGTAATACACAAAAGGATACATGTAGCTAATTTTTAAAAGATATATTTTTTTGCTTTTACTTTTAAAAGTTGAATTGAGAAACATTTGTAAAGCACTAAGTTAAACAAAATTATGTCTAAGAAGTAAATGGGTTTGTAAAAGAATTTTTTTACTTACCTTTAAATGGGTGAGAAAATTAGAGGTAGTTTTGTGCTTCCAGAGATTACTGAGGTGCATATTTTGTACTTTGCTTTTATTGGCCCTTTAACTCCAGGTGGAACATCAAAATATAGAAGTGGTGTTTTTTTCGACATGATGGCAAGAAATGAAATGAAAACCTTCAAGTGTTTTGATAAGTTCTCACTTGAAACTAACATATACCACCTGACCTGTTCAGTGTTCTTAAAAGTTCTCACTTTAAACTTACATATGTATAGCACCTGACCTGTGTTAAGTGTTGTGCAAAGATATTCCTTTTCTGGGCTGCAAAACCCATGTCCACTGTGGTTATAAAAACTCATTATCTCATAATTATCAACTGGTGACCATAGCCCTAGGCACAGGTACAGTCAATTTAAAGGTCTGAGTACAGGTAAACAATTATTAATTAATATAAATGATCCAGTGGCCTTTAAAAATCAATATATTTTTTGTTCTACATCGGCTTTTAAAATCTTTTTGTTGTAGTTTGCCTACGAAGATATCACTTCATAATCACGGCAATGTTAATTGGTCCTCAAGTAATTTAAAACCTGAATTAAAATACAACTAAAACACAAATAATAAATAAATATAGGGAAACAAATTCAATACATTTAAAGCTATTTTAGACATTCACTCGTAATTTAAATGTAATTATGCTTACGTAATCAGAAAGTAATCAAAAAGTAATCAGAATTACAGGAAATTCTAGACCTGTAATTGATTAAATTACATTACAAGTAATCAGATTTTCCATGATTACTGATTACATGCAAAAATGTAATCAATTTCAGCTGATTACAATTACAATTACTGATTACCACATGTCTGTTCGCCACTAATTTGAATGTGCTTCTTGAGGCTATCTGAATTTATATTCAATGCCTCTAAAAATTGATGTTTGAAATTATCATCCCAAGTAAATTTAAACCTGGAATTTTCTACAGACTCAGCATGATCTTCATCACCTTTTGTCACGTTCAAAATATTGGGAAAAAGTTGTACATGTAAAGGAGCATGATCAGAAAATTCTGTAAAATTACACACAATAATTTTTTTAACTGTAGGAAATAATGCAAAAGGCATCAAAAGGTAATCAATTACACTCATACCATTATGTCCACAAAGTGTAAAATCATTTGACAACCCATCTTTATCGCTTCCGTTTCTTATACGGAAACCCGTGGACAGCTTTATTAATCTTGAACCGTATTCATTAGAGCCAGAATCAGGGTTACTGCGTGGAGGAAGATTTTTGTCAACGTCATCACGTACATAATTAAAAATAGATTCAATAAGATTACGGATACTCACATGTATGTTATCATGACAAATAAAATCATCTACATTGGGGGTTCGACTATTGAAATCTCCCAATATCATTAACTGCATGGAATCTGATGAATCAGAAATTAAAGACTCAAGCTCGTTAAATACATCGCAATTATAATACCAATAATATTGTGATGAACTTGGTGGAATATATGTAAAAATTAATATGATATCTTTTCACTATTGTTTTACTTATAGTTACACGAATGATAGTATCAAAAAGGGCGTTACCCACAGATGTATCTTTGTAGATACTCTTACGTAAAAGTAGCACGATACCTCGGGATAACAATGGAAACAAACTGGTCAATATCTAATGCATAGTCATTTGGGATCCAACACTCCGATAAAAATATAATGTCATAGGTAAGTATAAAGTTCTTGAATGTGTCTATCTTCAACTTAGTGTCCAAACCGCCGTTAATATTCCAGGACAGAATTTTGATATCGCCAACCAAGCCAGAAAGTCCGTCTTTTCTGACAAAATCAGACCCTCCCTGACACCCCTAACTGGGTGTTGGTGGTCCTCCTCCTCCGTTTGTTATCAAGCTGCCGACTGGAGGTCGGCGTTGTGTCGACAACATCGCGATAAGAGTGACTAGACTCTCTGAAGTCCGCAGCACGCGAGGTCCATCGGTCGTTTCGAGTGCGCGAATCGCGAGATGTCCGTCCGTCGTTAACGTCCTGGCGTCTGACGTTGACATCCGGTTGGTGGGGTGTACCATCGGATCCGACGTCGGCTTCCCCCGGGATGTACAGTCGACCATCAACGTAGAGACGGTCCCTCACAAGCTTTGTTGTATGACCCTCTCGTTTCAATTCCTTCTGGATAGGGTAAAGTTTTTTTCTACTTGCCTCGACGTCAGGCGGGAATTGCCCGTTAATTCCAAAATTCGAACCTGCGAGCTTGTGAGCGTTGTCCCTGACATAAGTAAGGTCCTTTCGATGAAGAAATTTTACAACAATTGGTCTGGGTTTGTCCTTCTGGAAACGACCAAATCTGTGGACATTTGCAAACGCCATATGAAAATCGATACCAAGTTCATAGAATAAAAACTCGCAAACTTTTGCCTCGGTATCTTCACCGCGATATTCACCACTTATACCATGAAAAACTAACTTATATTTCATAGAGCGGCATTGGATATCGGAAATGACTGAACGAAGCTCATCCCGAACGCAGGCCGACAAGATCTTGCTGTAAATTAGCGAGGACCATACGTAGGTCCGTAACATCGGAGGCTGTAGTGTCCGACGTGGCTTTGAGGGTGTTTACCGCTAAAGCGTTCGTTGACGTTTGCTGTTTGATGTCGTCATACATATCACTTATCGTTTGAGCGCTGGCTTCAAGGTCCCTGCATTTTTGCTGGACGATGGCGACACTATGTTCAATTTCAGCATTTTTAGCTTTAATATTCTTTAGTTTATGGTCAATTTTGTTTACTTTGAGAGAAAGTGAGGAAACAGCATCATGCACTTGGTCAATTTTTTTCACATGTTTGTCGATTACAGAAAACCTCTGATCCATTTTATTAAATCTTGTATCCATCTTGTTGAATAAGTCGGTAATATGCTTCAACATAACGTCTGTGTCTCTAAAACCCCCCTCAAACAAAACACCATGAGCATCTCCGATAACCTTAGACATATCCTTATTCACGGCCATAGCGAGATTAGCCCGGAGCACACCTCAGGTGAGTGCACGTACAGGTAAGTTAGTCAGGTATGGGGTATAGAGCTATTTATAGCACACTATGGGTATGAAAGGGGTGTTACATATGGTAATTTCCAAATTTCAATATTTCTATATTGTTTCAATTATGGAAGTAAACCACGGATTAACAAGCGTTACCTTTTCCTTCTCAATCCGGCCAACATGATCAAAATGAGACATTTAGGTCTCAGATTCAAAATTATAAACAGGCATATTACCCATGGACATATAACAGAGGTAAGCGGATGCTTTTCTAGTGTTTACTTCTGTGTCTGTTCCTTGAGCCACGAAAACCTTTAAATTGTTAGTTACCTGCACTCCGTTCACTACAAAACATATGCAAATTATTAGAACATTGAGGCAATCTCAGTTTGGAAACAAAAATAATACTAATAAATAAAAATGACGAACCATAAAAGTTACGTAGGTAAAACGGAAAATTATTGAGATTTTTAGTGCCCCGGATGTACCAATTACCTCTTCAACATAGAGCGATATCTCAGTTGTGAAACAGGAAGTATTTGTCACAAAAGTTAGCGCCATCAATTTGGAAACTGAGATTTCTACTATACTGTTTGTTTTGAAAAGATTAATAAGGAACTTTTGAAGAAAAATTGTATATAAACACAGTAACGCTAATTAACTCTAATTGATATAGTATTTCAATTCAATAATTCAATTCAATATATAGAGTTAGCACGTTTCTAGACAGTCGTAATAATCAGATGTCAAAATAGATACAAACATGTATTTTCTAGCATTTGAAACAACTAGGAAAAGTAGAAAAACACGGTCTCAGATATATTATACGTTTCTAATTTTACTTGGCATAGCTGACTCAAGACATGGGTAAAAGAAGACTTAATTATGCTAGCGTGCTAGTATCGCATTTAGTACACTGTATATCATTACGTTGGACTTTCAAAAAAATCACGGACTAGTTGCTTGAAAATTGAGAACATAGATTGATTTTGCAACAACCAAGCAAATGGATTACATAAAAGAATTGACTTATTGACTGCTATTTATAAATGTAAGTCATAAATCTTAATTAGAAATAAAATGTACGAGTTCAATGAATTCGAGATTTGCTCTGTGACTCTGTATTTATATTGGACAGAAGCATTGCCACAGTAGAGAAAAATGTCTTTTTGAAAATACTGTGTTTAATTTATTTCTAATCATTGTCGTTCTTTTCCAAAGTGTAATGGGTTACTTTAAGATATAGTAAACTATCCGAATCCTTGATCAAGAGTTTACAGTTGTTAATCTTTAAATTTTAATTGCTATACAGAAATAATCAATTGTCCTGTTCAAATTAATTTCCCAATTCTAGATCTTCTCGAGGTTTTATTTGTTTAACCAAATATATGAGTGCCTTTACCATACGCACCTGATCAAGTCAAATGATTTCTTCGTATATTGACTGTAGTAATGTGTGAAATCAGATGGGACATAGAGTCAGACGATGAGAAATTAGCTCGTGATGGCTATAGTTCGCACCTGTCCTGGGGGTTTACCGGTGCGTCCTTCCAAATAACTGACCATACTGCACTCATATAATAAAATGGGATGTTTTTATTCTACAGATATTGTTGAACTGTATTGAACTGAAATGTAACACTCTGATTCTTATGATACGGAAGGTGGTTATTTTTGTTCGTGATCTTTAACATGGATACTGATGCTATCTCAAAATTTCAGTTAAAATATAAAACATTTCTTTACTGATGGTTCAAAAGATGATAAGGTTGCCGCGGCCATGGTTACACAAGATGAAGCCTACGGATGCTGGCTACCGGACAAGGCCTCAATATTCATGGCAGATGTTCAAACAAACAAGGTAATGAGAGCAGTGATCAATTCAGACTCTCTTTCTGTACTACAAAGTCTTTGCAATAGAAATGTCGACAATATTTTCAATTTGTATTGCTTCTTGCTGGGTTCCTGGGCACATGGGAATACCAGGCAATGAAAAAGCAAATTGTGTTGCAAAGGAAGCTTTATCGCTACCACCTGTTGCTTTTAAACATCATTTTACCGATCTAAAACCACTTATCAAACAAATTTGAACAAATCAGTGACAGGAGGAGTGGAACCGATATACCGAAAATAAATTGCACACCGTAAAACCTTCATGCTATAGAGACAACCACCGCGACGAAGCTGTCCTTGCCCGTCTTCGGATGGGTCATACATACCTTACACATCCATATATGATGAAATGGAGAAGATAATCCTTGGTGCATAGGATGTGATGAGCCATTCACCGCTAAATATTTTTTATTGGACTGCATTGACCTTCTGTCTACTCGATAATTTGTTTTTATCGCAACTTTACAAGTCTAAAGACCCTTTTTGCACCTGTTGAGATTTGTAAAATTCTTGGCTATCTGAAAGATGTTGGTCTGTATCATTGACTATGACTTACGACTTTAATCTTAATACACCCCATTTAAGATTTTTAACATTTGTCTTTTACCTTTTGGTTTGTTTAATGTTATTTCTTTTTGGATCGCTGTGTGTTTTACCGGTTGATGGCCCTAATGATCTTTTTGTGTTGACAGGCCGTTAATAATGACATAAGAAAAATGATAATAGTGATATAATAACTAAGGCTCTCACAGATTCAGATTCGAAATAGGTCCGACATGTTATGCTGTGTACTATTGGGAACTTGTAGATGTATAACCTCTATATTGGCTACTACAGATACCTAAATGACCATGAGTGTACTGCTCTCCAGCTAAAACTTTGATAGAATCACTCATCCATGACTGTGCGTTCATGTGCCTGCGACACGATAAACACTAAGGGGACGTAACCCATGGTATCCTGTAGAAATAGCTGCGTGTGCTTTTCATTGATGAGACAGAACCGTGCTATTTATTAAACAGGAACTTTTATAACCACTTCACAATATAGAATTATGGTATGGCATATTGATCAAATGACTTGGTTGGTATAAAAATTGAAATAACTTAAAAGCCATACTGTATGTTGTTTACTCAACGTAAGTACACGGTATCATTTTTTCTTCACTGAAATGAAACTTCTCACAATATTCTTCGTTTTGATTATCATGCTATCCTGATGTTGGCAATATGGCATGTAATTGTATGATATTTTAATTTGTAACACATCTACGACTATAGTATACCTGGTGATAAAAATCGAACCATGTTTAAAGTATTGTAATTAAGAAGCGAGACATTTTTTTAGCACAAGAGTTATTTCCCTTCCATTAACAGTAGATTGTTGCAAATTGGCGTTATCTGAAATATTAATCGATCGCTAGTTACAGATGATTCTTTTCTTTTATTTCTACCTTGTACGTTAAACTAATCCTTTGAATCAGAGTCAATGTAAGGAGCGTGTGTTTCTTGTAGCTAAGGCAATTTCTTTTTAACTCTCGCTGTGGTTTTAGTATCACGACTTCCTGGTTAATTTCACTTCCGGTAAGTCAACGTCCATATCCGGTGTGCCAGCTGGCCAGATTGTCAAAGGTTTTAAACAGATTGTGACCTATTTGAAATTAACCACAGACAAATTTCCTCCCATATTATCGCCATGGTGGAATACGGTTCGGGACCCGTCAAGGAAAGCATCGATAATGCCGTTTTTATCGTTCCTGGACTAATAATAGGATCTCTATTTCGTAAGTATACAGAAATCTTTGCTCGTGACGTCCATAGTCAATATGTTTGCCTAGTGTAAATTACTAACAAAAAATAATAACGGAAAAATAATAACCTTTATTAAAGCAAAGTATTAAAAGAATAACTGAAGTTAGTTCTTTTTGATGTTTTTTAATTATTTTTGTAAGAATCGAAAATTTTAACCAGCCGGCTTGTGGTTGTAACGTTAGGGTTGCCTTCCAGCTGACTGCAACATAAGTATGAACGCGTAGCCACCTGTAGTGAAACAGCAGTGATAAGCAAAATATACATGTACGAATTTGTTTACAGAATTCGGCGATACCGTTATATGGTTCCTGAAGTATATGATGAAAACCTGGCTCAGACTTACAAATATTTGATACCATATGTTCACATGCGATTATGCCTATAACATAAAAATAACTGATTATCGTTTTAGACGTGATTATTGTAAAGTTCCTTGATTGGAACACAGGAATTTGGACGTGTTAAATATAGATGTAACAAACGTCATTTATTTCAATGTCTCACTTAGGATTTTAACACAGGACCTCAGGTTTACGAGTATGACTCTCAACCGATTTAGCTAAAGAAAAGTTCTCTCTAGATGAGCAGTAAATTGCAGCTACTATTTACCAGTGTTACATATTCCCAGGAAAGAGCTCATCCTTGAGTTTCTAGGAGTTAAAGCACTGCTTGCTAAAGTATTGACAAGTATAATTCCCAAGTCCTTTCGTGGTCGCCAACATAACGGAGGTCATTATTTATTTCAATGTCTCAGCTCGGAATACAATCCAAGACCTCAGGCTTACTAGTCTGACACAAGCCAATTGAGCTAAAGATAAGTTTGCTCTAGCTGAGCGGTATGTTGTGACTAGAATCTGTCTGGGTTACATATATATCATACTATTGGAATCTTGTTTGCAACCTGTGCAGCAATTTTTGACCAATCAGATGCATTCATTGTCATCATATAATACTGTAAAAGACTTACTGACCAATGTACAGATGAATGTCAGGATTTATTAACCAGATAAGTATATATTTCCTGAGAGCAGATGTATAAATCACCTTCTCAGGTTAGTAAATCCTTACATTCAACCTGAAAACAGGCCAATAATTGTATACTCTTTTGTACTTCTTTATTTAACTCTTGATGAGAAAATATGTTGAAAAGTTTTAAATGTTTTGTCTTTTACCAGTTTTCTTTGCATACAAGCTGGTTTCAAGTCTGAAAGAAAAAGAAAGACAGAAAGATGAAAAGAAAAAGATGAAACTTCAAAGGAAAGAAAAGGAATCAAAGAAAAAGAAGAAATGAAAACAAATGTTCTATAAATCTTCATTTAAATTAAATTGTGAGAATGCTGTTTGGATGATTGAGCCACGGCAGCTATAGTTAGTTTCAATTTCCAGTGACAAAGGAAAGGATGTGCTGTCTATTGCAGATTTATTTGCAAATATGAAAGAGAAAAAATTCAAGACTGTTTCATATTTTATATTTCATCACTTCCGAATGGAGAGAAAAAGTTTGCTTCTATATATAGCCCATTTTGTATTTATATTTTGTTGAATCAGGGTTGGATGCTGAAGAAATGTTTACTATGATGATATTTATTTTACTTGTCGTTATAATTCCTAGATACAATGATTGTTTTCACCAGATTGAAACTTTAGACTTGCTGAGTATGTTTTTCATATCATTTTTTTTTCCAAAAGTAAATCTTATTGAGATGTTGATTACATGTATTATTAGTCTATTCTCAGGTGTAAAAAACTTGCTGTAAAAACGGTAATGAATTCCAAAAAAACACTTTTTTTATCATCACGTCATCATGCCTATTGACAACAGGATGAAACAACCAATTTTCCTAATTTTACAGCCGAACAAAAATGTCACTCCATAGAATGTGAGCTAACCAGAACCTATTAGAACCTTTTTAAACCAGGCCTGAGTGAACCAGAACCTATTAGAACCTTCTTAAACCAGGCCTGAGTGAACCAGAACCTATAAGAACCTTCTTAAACCAGGCCTGAGTGAACCAGAACCTATTAGAACCTTCTTAAACCAGGCCTGAGTGAACCAGAACCTATTAGAACCTTTTTAAACCAGGCCTGAGTGAACCAGAACCTATTAGAACCTTTTTAAACCAGGCCTGAGTGAACCAGAACCTATAAGAACCTTTTTAAACCAGGCCCAAGCTAACCAGATTTTCTTTCAAACAACTGTAATCTCTTGATTTCAGTTATATACACACAAGGATCTGCCTACTATGACAGCAATGTGTGATACATTATTTTGTTACATGTATTTAAGACAGGTTTCTGAGGAAGTCCCGGTTTTCTGTGTATTTACAATAGTATTTTCTCCAAAGCTGTAGTCATGCCCTAATCAACCAGAACAGTAGATGTTTTTGTCTTCTAGAATATTTAGTACATGCAAATGAATCTATGAAATATTTTCATTTTCTAATCTGTTCACTCATTGTTGAATTCACCCAAGGTGAAGTAACAACAATGGGATGTAGATGGGAATGTTTCATTGTCTTCGTGTTTACAACTTGGAATAGTATATCATCAACAATGGAAAGTTGTATATGGGACCACAATTGATATTTAACAGGTTGTGCGGAATGATTTATTTAACTTTTAAAAATATTTCATTTTAACTGAATTTTTTATCAGGAAATTTAGACTTTTTTTTTGTATCCAGACAGAACTAGTACTGCAGAAATCTTACTAAATTCTAAATATGAAACAATTTGTTTGACATTTTACTGACTGAAAACACTTTATCATGTGATTTTGAATTCTATGTCATTTTTGAGATACATAATTTTGAATTATTTGCAATTTTGGAAATATTTTTAACATTTTCAATTTTATCATATATATTTCAGTCATTTAATTGTAAAAAATGTTTTAGCATTGTAATAGTAATTATTATCTGTTAAACTATTTTTGGTAGATTTTTTGATCATTATCTGTTAAACTATTTTTGGTAGATTTTTTTATCATTATCTGTTGTGCAATTTTTCATCTTTACATGGTTATGGTTGAATGATTTGTGGAGTAAAATTGTATATTTTTCTGGAGCTTGATTGTTTTTATTTTTTCCAAAAGTTTTTTTTATTTGTGGACATCAGATTTCATAAATAACTAAATAAATCTGACTACTTCTATTTAACAATTTGTAGATTAAGAGTATTAACAAAACCAAATAAGTTAAATACCCCACAAAAATCAATAATTTTATAGAATTTTCCTGTGATAAGCTCTGATTCTGTCTACCATATTTAGGACATTAATTATTTATTCTTTTTTTTTCATATGTCCACAGTTCATATGTCATTGTCTCTATGTAAGTTTATTGATATACATATATAGGTAAGAATGAGGCAGAATTATCATAAAATTATTTCCATGCTCCAAATATTTACAAAGTGTGGCCAGGGCTTTGGACTTGGGATATTTTTACTCTACACTGGTGCTTAATACTATGTGGAATTCATTCCCAAATGTCTCAAAGAAAAGAAGGCAACCCGAGGTAGTTTAAGGCAGAGCTTATCACAGCTAAAGTAGAGTACATGTAGTATATAGCTAGTTACACCTCATAGATGCTGAAGTTGTTAGTTACACAGTGATGTGTATAAGAAACTGATTCTATTGATAATAGTGTCTAATAATTACTTCTATCATAATTAAAGAAATCGTTCTTTTTCCTACATCTTATCTATGAATTGATCACTTTAAATAAGTTTATTGATATGAAATTTTTACATTTTTCAAATTAATGAAGGTGTGGTCTAAACAATCCCACAATGCATACTTTAATTTTTTTATATTCAATTTTTAAATTTTTCATTTTTTAACTATGAAATCATATTCGTTGAAAACTTTATTGAAAATTTGGCACTTTAAAATGTGAATGAAATTAAGAAGTTTTTTATCAATACATTTTGTCTTTGATTTTCATGAAGAATCAAAAATAAAACTAGTTTACAAAAATGGAAAATAAAAGAAACACTCATCAACTATGAGGATCAAGAAGATCATTTATGTACCAATAATTGTGATGGTTAATCTTCGGTGGAACATAGAAACGTTGTGTAATAAGAGAAAGGAGAGAATGTAAGAGAGAAAAACTGTATATGTGTCTTGTCAATAAAAATCAAACTGAAATTGATATTGGAGTTGTTTACTTTCATTATCAAGTTGAAGTATTTTCCCATCTGTATGTTTATAATATATTTGTCCAGTAATAAGCCCATCCATATCATATGTTGTCATTTTTCAGCAATAATAACGCACCAAAGCTGTTTCATTATTCACTAATAAGCCTGCCCCACCTTTACTTTTAAGAGAAGTACTACTGTTAATGTTGTTTAGGAGGGTTCTAATTTTCATTCTGTTGGAGGAAGTATATCCTCACCCAACCCTACTTCCATCAACATCACCATCTCTTTTGATGGGCTTATTACAGGATAAGGACAGTAGCTCTCCCTTGGTGTTCGTGAACAACAGCATAGATGGAACATTAATAAACAGTCCACAGGTACATCTACGAAACCTCTAAACAGGTATATTCCAATGAATTAACAAAATATCAGTAGACACTATGACAGTGAAATATTGTCTATTGAGTATGAAATTAGTAATGAGAGATTTACAGGAATATCCAAAACATAGATACTTTTTTCTTAGAAAAAATGTCCCAGAAGGATCTAAACTTGCATCGTTGTTCGACTCTCCTTTGTTCTTTAACAAGTTTAGTCTTTTCTCTTTCTTCTTATCTATTCCTAATTATGAGAAATCTGATAAATTCTTCTGAGGAAACAGCAATTATGATCTTATTTGTTGCATAAAAGATGGTTGTTTGTCAGCAATTTTTCTTTCCACCAATGGTATACATCCTCCACCAATACCAATATATTTGATGCTTGTTGGCAATATTCTTACAGATCAGTCCAAAGATTGAATAATACACAGCTAGGGAACAAGAGAATCCATAGCAGTTATCAGCAGTACTTGTAATTAATATATGGAGGTGTTGTTAAAAGATTTAAAAGACATTTGACCCATATGACCTTGAAAGTGGGTCAAGGTGTTTCATTTTCACAATTTGGATACCCAATCACTTAGGCATTTTGCATAATATCGTAAACAACTCTAGTGCTTGTAGAATTGGAGAATTTTTTTTTGTTTGTTTAGAGTTTGTTACCAAGAATAGCACTCTTGAATAGTTATTATCTCTGAATCAATATCAATCATTTGCTGTATATTTCTGATTATAAGTCACTACTCTGGATCTCTTGGCAATTCTGAAGATGTTGTTTCAAGATTTGAATTAAGACATTTTATCCCCTGAATCTTGAAAATAAGTCAAGGTCATTCATTATCACCTTCATATTTCAAAAGTAAATTAAACAAATTATGCTAAAAAACTACCTTTCCTATGTAAACTATAGAAAACTTTAACCCCTTCTTGGGGGAAAGGAGAGACCCTGGGGTTATGAAATTCACAATTCTTGTAAAGTATCGTAAGACACTCTCATCCATAAAGAGTATTTAATTTTACCACATCTTGGTATTTAGAAGATTCTTGAAATCGGAGTCCATTTGACCCCATTTGGTACCGCCCCTCAGACCCATGGGGAGTAGGGACCATATAATTCACTTGTTTTGTTCATATTTGTCCAAGGAAAGTTTCTGCAAAATTGAATCAAAATGGTTTCCGGGAATTTTGAGAAGTCAGAAAAATTTACAGACGCATAACAGCATACAGTAAATGATCACAATAAATCACCATGAAAAGGTGACCTCACAAATTTATGACCTTTGACCTAACAGTGAGGGTTTTTATCTGGCCTTTTTTGTAACTTACAGAGAAAAAAGTCACAAATAACATGAGTGCATGAATGTTGAGTAATCATTGTTTTGAGATTTTTGCCTTTTTAAGACTTTTCCTATGACATCAAGGTGGCCATCTTTGATATTTGACCTAAAATGGTTCAACGTCACCTTCAATCCATGCAAAAATTTATATTTGACAGACTGTAAACATCCTTTCAACAAAAAAAAGAAGAATAAGCGAATAATATGGAAATAACAAGGAACCCATGACAGATAAGATGAGAAATGGGAAAGCAGGTTTATTGTCAGCCATCCTATGGGCAAAACTGTAGAGAAAGTACCCCTAGAAAAAATTCAAAAATTTGAATCTTACCTGAAGAATTAAAAGAATTTAGAAAAAAACTTTGTCTTAATATTTTTAGTCACCAACAATATCAAAACAGAAAGCAAGTCTGAATAATTTTGTGGACAAATAAAACAGAAAGCTGAATTATTATACTCTATTTTGTATCATCAACTTTAACAACAATATGATTTTTACTTTTAGAAGTGTTATCATGTACAACTTCATTTTTTATTATGCATTTTGATTAACTTGAGCAGTTGAATCATTTTTTTCTTTAAAATTTCAACATTTTAAAAATCAATTTACCAACAGTATCTTATACAGATACTTCATGTTTTCTCTGGAGGCTCACCACAAAATGAGGCTCACCACAAAATATGACTCACCACAAAAAAGGCTCACCACAAAACAAGGCTCATCACAAAAAAAGGCTCACCACAAAAAAAGGCTCACAACAAAATGAGGCTCACCACAAACAGATGCTCACCACAAAACATGGCTCACCACAAAATGGTTGGATTTGCACATTGCCAACAGATGTAAGTCCAGATGGGTTTCCTATTTTAGACCTCAGAAACTTTTCGCACACCAGAATCCAACTAGGCGTTTTGTGAAGGCCACCAAAACCTTCCATAAAAAGTTATCAGAGTGTTGGCATTGCTGGTAGATGTTAATAACATATCACATGTCTACAGTGACTAGGTACATCTTTGTCTCGGTGTCAGTGTCCATGACAAACATTACTAACATCTTAGTACGTACCTATGGTGACTTTTGTCTGGGTGTCAGTGTCCATGACAAACATTACTAACATCTTAGTATGTATCTATGGTGACTAGGTACATCTTTGTCTGGGTGTCAGTGTCCATGACAAACATTACTAACATCTTAGTACGTACCTATGGTGACTTTTGTCTGGGTGTCAGTGTCCATGACAAACATTACTAACATCTTAGTATGTATCTATGGTGACTAGGTACATCTTTGTCTGGGTGTCAGTGTCCATGACAAACATTACTAACATCTTAGTACGTATCTATGGTGACTAGATACAGCTTTGTCTGGGTGTCCTTGACCCACGTTAATAAAGTCTTCGCACATGTCTATAATGACCAACTACCTGGTACATCTTTCTAGCCATCAGTGTCCCTGATTGTTGCTATGGATGATTTGGCATGTATCTATGGCGACCAAAACTATTTTAACTGTCGAGGTTCCCTGACAAATGCTACTCAGATCTAGATATGTATCTAGCACAGGCTTTGTTGACTCAATATAAGAACCAATATCTCTGACCTTACACAGAAACTTAATTCACAGTCTAGTCCTGTAAACTTGTACCAAAGTTCTGTGATTCTGACATAAATATGACAGATTTGCTCCATGTGTAGCCTCTTCACTACTGATCTTTTTTCTTGACCAGTGGTCAGTGATGGAGATACTGAGTATACGCTACACATCATCTTCCTCCTCTTCCTCTTCATCTGCAAAATTAAAAAATTAAACCTATTACATAAGAGGTTGTATATGTTTGCTGTTTTCTTGAAGGCAATTATTCCTGATTTTTCTTCATTTTGGATTCAGACATTTTAGTTCCAAGCTGTTCAGATTGCAAATGAGGGCAAATCAGTGAAATAGCAAAATTATGAAAATAAATAAAATGAAAATTAATATCAAAATATGCCTTTCGCTTCACACTTTTGGTAAATTGTGAAATTTTGAACTATTAAAAAAATTGAACAGTTCATTAACATTCACTGTCACAGATTAATAGTGCTTCAGTATTATAACTAGGTATAAAGGACAAGTGTGGAGGAAGTCTCTGGTCTATTGTGGTTGGTCACTGTGATGATATCTGTACATCACAATAAATTCATGATATGAGCATCCTCAAAGAACTTCTTGTGATGTAAAAAT
Organism: Ylistrum balloti; assembly: GCF_031769215.1. Taxonomy (NCBI): domain Eukaryota; kingdom Metazoa; phylum Mollusca; class Bivalvia; order Pectinida; family Pectinidae; genus Ylistrum; species Ylistrum balloti. Next base: position 466,259 of record NW_026782153.1, on the reverse strand, counting down.
TATCTTTTCCAATCAAACATGATGTTAAAATGAAAGATTTTTTTAAATGACCACATTGTTTTCAATAGCTGAACCAATGGTCGCTTTGACAATGGAGTTACAACTGGACCATACACTTCGAGAATACACTCACCAAACTGTGGTCCTCCTGGGGGCTTAACAGCAAGATCCAAGGGCAATAACTCAGAGGTTTTATTCTCATTCATCTCACTCATGTCCATCTCGACCTTCAGTACAGTCTTAACAACAAAACACCATGGTCAAACTTCAGACAAGGATAGCATACATACTGACAAACTTAATACTTTCATATTGACAAAACTGCCACGATGTAACAAGATAAAATTTTGTATTTTTTTCAAATTTTTTAAATTGACATAATTTATCCTCTATTGAAATGAAGATTTTCTTAACTATATTGAGAAATGTCAGCTGCTGTGAGAAGTGGCTTTACCTGCTGTGGGACAGGACAGCTGTCTTTGTTGTCTTGTTTCCTTTCCCCCTCTACAGTCTGTGTCTGATTTGCATTCTGTCGTATCATACTCACAAGGGCAAGCTCTTCAACCTACCAACACAATATTACGTTAGATAACCTCAGATACCATGAATGTTTTCCCCTTCTATACATCTCATTCATATTCCTCTTTTTTCATCCTAGTTCCTTAAATATTGAAAGTCTTACCCTGAACTAATAGGACCATAGCAAGACAGAGAAATCTGTCGGAGGGGGAGCTGTCAGGAAAATCTAGGTTCACGACCGTCTAATAAAACCCAATGTTTTTTATATCAATAAAGTTAATTAATAAAATATTTGCTCTCGTTGAATCAGAATTAATGGCAGTACGTGTACTCTTATAACATAAGAGACAGATTGTTATCAGACGTTATTGTGTCGAGCGCGAGGTGTACGTCACGTTTCACGTCGTGGAAATATAGAACCTTGTTGGAGTACGTTGTTTTGATGGCGCTTATAAACATCTCCAGTAAGTTTTTAAGTATTGTTTTTTTTTCAAATCCATTTTCATCCAATAAATGCGTTTTCTTCAGTTTAGTACTGCTGCAAATAACTCTAGCATCGATAAGTCATTATGTGTCCGAACTGGCAGGATTGTACTGAATGAGTTTGTTATACTTATAGACACAAACATTGTTTCGGCCTAAACAAAGTCACCGTTTAACGGAACAAAAAGGTCACAGGTACCAAATTTAACTAAATATAAGTAAGGTTATTGTGGGTTTAACCTTCAATCGATTTAGTTGGTCGCTGACTTTTGATGCGATGTTCACAAGAGTTCTCTCCTCGTCGCGGAGTCGGCGAAGTTCCTTCAAAGCCGCCATGTCAATAGCCTGAGGAGTACAGTCGTTGATATTTTTTTCGGTACAAGGTTTGACGTAAAGAGCGTAAATTTGTTGTGATATTGTAAAGGGCGATAACCGTTAGTTGCAAGTTGTTTCAAGGTAGCCAATCACCAATGAAACAATGAGCAGCAAGTTGACAATACTGACGTCCTCTCAGAATGAAATAACTGATAATGGCTAGCTAAAACAAGGGTGAAACATGTAAAAAAAAACAAAAAAAAACGATTTTTTTCTTTTCATTTTCCAGATTTGTTTTTTTAGCTGAAACATAGAGTATAAAACATATACACACATAGAATAGAAGTTCTGATAACACAACCAGTAAAAGATTAGAGTGTGACGTCACCTTCATCTTATAACACAACCAGTAGAAGATGAGAGTGTGAAGTCACCTTCATCTTATTACACAACCAGTAGAAGATTAGACTGTGATGTTTCTGTGACTACACGGTCACATTCATCTTATAAAACAACCAGTAAAAGATTAGAGTGTGACGTTTCTTTGACTACACGGTCACCTTCACTTATAACACAACCAGTAGAAGATGAAAGTGTGACGTTTCAATGACTACACGGTCACCTTCATCTTTTAACACAACCAGTAGAAGATTAGAGTGTGACGTTTCAATGACTACACGGTCATTTCATCTTATAACACAACCCTTAGAAGATAAGAGTGTGACGTTTCTGTGACTACACGGTCACCTTCATCTTATAACACAACGGTCACCTTCATCTTATAACACAACGGTCACCTTCATCTTATAACACAACCAATATAAGATTAGAGAGTGATGTTTCAATGAATACACGGTCACCTTCATCTTATAACACAACCAGTAAAAGATTAGAGTGTGACGTTTCAATGACTACACGGTCACCTTCATCTTATAACACAACCAGTAGAAGATGAGAGTGACGTTTCGACGACTAGACGGTCACCTTCATCTTATAACACAACCAATATAAGATTAGAGAGTGACGTTTCAATGACTACACGGTCACCTTCACCTTATAAAACAACCAGTAGAAGATTAGAGTGTGACGTTTCAATGACTACATGGTCACCTTCATTTTTTAACACAACATGTAGAAGATGAAAGTGTGACGTTTCAATGACTACACGGTCACCTTCATCTTATAACACAACCAGTAGAAGATGAGAGTGTGACGTTTCAATGACTACACGGTCACCTTCATCTTATAACACAACCAGTAGAAGATTAGAGTGTGAAGTCACTTCATCTTATTACACAACCAGTAGAAGATTAGAGTGTGACGTTTCAATGACTACACGGTCACCTTCACCTTATAAAACAACCAGTAGAAGATTAAAGTGTGACGTATACCGGGTTTGATATATCTAACTCTAGTGTAATGACAACTCAAATAGACTAGAGATCAATTCCGATTTCCAAAATATTTTTACATGAACTTGAACGTATGTGTCTTACTTCTTCCTGGTGCCGACTTCAGGAGCTTCCAGCAAAGATCACTTGTATACCAGCTAACACATTATCAGAACGCAGGGTCTTCTGGAATTTGAGAAGATGACATATTTCCACATTGTGACCATTGGACAGACAGTCAAGGTTAATAAAATGGTCTGTCCAAGGTATCTTCTGGTCAAAATATCAGAACATCTGTTGCTAAACGTTCTGCAAAAGAACCTGATAAAGTTAAAAAGTTCATGGATGCACAAAAAAGGCTTCACCATGCTAGCACATTGTGCTGAAAAAAGTAAAGCTAAATGCACTGATTTGTATGGACCTGTTGAAAGGTAATATGGTTTTCAGTCACTTGACCCAAACTCAAGAAATCAATCCACATTTGGTGAAATTATTATATGTTATTTTTCTAAGGTATCTCTATATACAGATCAAGGTATCTCTATATAAAGATCAAGGTATCTCTATATACAGATCAAGGTATCTCTATATACAGACCAAGTCTATATATACAGATCAAGGTATCTATATACAGATCAAGGTATCTCTATATACAGATCAAGGTATCTCTATATACAGATCAAGTCTATATAAAGATCAAGGTATCTCTATATACAGATCAAGTCTATATAAAGATCAAGGTATCTCTATATACAGATCAAGGTATCTATATACAGATCATACAGGTATCTCTATATACAGATCAAGTCTATATAAAGATCAAGGTATCTCTATATACAGATCAAGTCTATATAAAGATCAAGGTATTTCTATATACAGATCAAGGTATCTCTATATACAGATCAAGGTATCTCTATATACAGATCAAGGTATCTCTATATACAGATCAAGGTATATACAGATCAAGGTATCTCTATATACAGATCAAGTCTATATACAGATCAAGGTATCTCTATATACAGATCAAGGTATATCTCTATATACAGATCAAGTCTATATAAAGATCAAGATATACAGATCAAGTATCTATATAAAGATCAAGGTATCAAGGTATCTCTATATACATATACAGATCAAGTCTATATAAAGATCAAGGTATCTCTATATACAGATCAAGTCTATATACAGATCAAGGTATCTCTATATACAGATCAAGGTATCTCTATATAAAGATCAAGGTATCTCTATATACAGATCAAGGTATCTCTATATACAGATCAAGTCTATATAAAGATCAAGGTATCTCTATATACAGATCAAGGTATCTCTATATACAGATCAAGTCTATATAAAGATCAAGGTATCTCTATATACAGATCAAGTCTATATAAAGATCAAGGTATCTCTATATACAGATCAAGGTATCTCTATATACAGATCAAGTCTATATAAAGATCAAGTATCTCTATATACAGATCAAGGTATCTATATAAAGATCAAGGTATCTCTATATACATATACAGATCACTATATAAAGATCAAGGTATCTCTATATACAGATCAAGGTATCTCTATATACAGATCAAGGTATCTCTATATACAGATCAAGGTATATAAAGATCAAGGTCTATATAAAGATCAAGGTATCTCTATATACAGATCAAGTCTATATAAAGATCCTCTATATACAGATCAAGATCAAGGTATCTCTATATACAGATCAAGTCTATATAAAGATCAAGGTATCTCTATATACAGATCAAGGTAACTCTATATAAAGATCAAGGTATCTCTATATACATATACAGATCAAGTCTATATAAAGATCAAGGTATCTCTATATACAGATCAAGGTATCTCTATATACAGATCAAGTCTATATAAAGATCAAGGTATCTCTATATACAGATCAAGTCTATATAAAGTATCTCTATATAAAGATCAAGGTATCTCTATATACAGATCAAGGTATCTCTATATACAGATAAGTCTATATAAAGATCAAGGTATCTCTATATAAAGATATAAAGATCAAGGTATCTCTATATACAGATCAAGGTATCTCTATATAAAGATCAAGGTATCTCTATATACAGATCAAGTCTATATAAAGATCAAGGTATCTCTATATACAGATCAAGTCTAAATAAAGATCAAGGTATCTCTATATACAGATCAAGTCTATATAAAGATCAAGGTATCTCTATATACAGATCAAGTCTATATAAAGATCAAGGTATCTCTATATACAGATCAAGTCTATATAAAGATCAAGGTATATATATACTCTATATAAAGATCAAGGTATCTCTATATACAGATCAAGGTATCTCTATATAAAGATCAAGGTATCTCTATATACAGATCAAGTCTATATAAAGATCAAGGTATCTCTATATAAAGATCAAGGTATCTTACTGTAAACCCATGTCTGGTAATAAGCCCATTTCTGGCAAGAAGTCCAAATCTGGTAATAAGTCCATGTCTGGTAATAAGTCCATGTCTGGTTTTAAGCCCATGTCTGGTAATAAGTCCATGTCTGGTAATAAGTCCATGTCTGGTAATAAGTCAGTGTCTGGTAATAAGCCCATGTCTGATAATAAGTCTGTGTCTGATAATAAGTCCATGTCTGATAATAAGTCCATGTCTGGTAATAAGTCCATGTCTGGTAATAAGTCCATTATTGGGAATAAGTCCATCACAAAAATAACACTTCAATCAATTTGATATGTTTCTAGATTTCATGAGTGAAAATGTGATAAGATACAATGGCTATTTTTTTCGTTGTATTTTGTTTTATTTGTAAAATTTTTACAGCAGTACAAAAATCCCATTTTAAACATTCTTTATTTTTATATACATGATATCTCTTAGTATATACTTATAATGTTATACAGGTAACTAAAGCAAAGCAGATTCATTATATCAAGAGTTGGAAAACATGGTGCTTTGTACTGTTTCTAAGGAGAGAAAGAAAAAGTTGTTTATAGATATCAATTGCTATGTAATTATATATATCTTGTATATTTTGACGTTAGATTTACAAATGGCACAACTCATTCACACTTCTGAAATAAAACATGTTAAATCAAAATATAGTCCGAATCATTCTGAAAATCTATCATATTTTTTGTTTATATCGGTCTGACAAACCAGATATTATAAATATGACAGAACATCAGAACAATTTGGACAAATCAAAATACATTGTACATCATTTACTTCTTGTACATCACTTTTGACCTGCGACAAAAGTTTTTCCCTTAAACAGTAAATTTACTTTTGGAAACTATTACTACATTGATTTAAGCAATAATTAAAATTCCTTCATATACTTTAAAAATAATTAAAGAAAAAGTCAAAATTTTCAACTGAAATTTACAGCTAGTTTGAATGCCACCTGAAAACTATTGAATATAAATCTGGAGTTACAATTTTTAAAACATCATTTTTTTAAAAAAAATGCTAAATATGTAGATTTGGGACTTGATTGAGTATATGATAACAAGAGGCCCCACGGGCCTGAACGGTCATCTTACTATTAAGACCTATATATGAAAGAGGCAAAATAGGCCTAAAATAAATTGCTCAACAACTCTAGAGCTTACATCAAAACATTTTCTACGGACTTGAAATCATATTCTTTATACATGCATGACACAATTGCTATTACTAAAGATGTGTTGCTTGTTGAAAAGCAAGCTACAGGCCAATTATCAAGACCCTTGGCCTTTTGGTTATTGAGAGGAAGTCATTCAAAGATTTTAGCATATTTGATCCCTGTGACCTTTCAAGCGGATCAAGGTCATTCCTATTAACTAAACGTCAGATCAACTTTCTGTATTAAGGACATGATTCCTCACTCTCACTGATGTGTCAGATCAACTTTGGTTGAAATCTATTTAAGCATTAAAATGGAGAAGCAAAATCTTATCTTATTTACCCTTTTCGAGCCCCGCCCCTAAGTCCCTAGGGGTCAAATAAAATTTCTGAATTAAAAAAATAATTTTCTACACTAAAAAATGAATAAGACAAAAGCTTGTTGAAATCCACTCAAGCAGAAAGAAAAAGTTTATGCACAATGCACAACGATGGACAAAGCATGATGCACAACGACGCACAAAGCACGATGCACAACGACGCACAAAGCACGATGCACAACGACGCACAAAGCACGATGCACAACGACGCACAAAGCACGATGCACAACGACGCACAAAGCACGATGCACAACGACGCACAAAGCACGATGCACAACGACGCACAAAGCACGATGCACAACGACGCACAAAGCACGATGCACAACGACGCACAAAGCACGATGCACAACGACGCACAAAGCACGATGCACAACGACGCACAAAGCACGATGCACAACGACGCACAAAGCACGATGCACAACGACGCACAAAGCACGATGCACAACGACGCACAAAGCACGATGCACAACGACGGACAAAGCACGATGCACAACGACGCACAAAGCACGATGCACAACAACGGACAAAGCATGATGCACAACGACGCACAAAGCACAATGCACAATGATGCACAAAGCACGATGCACAACGACGCACAAAGCACGATGCACAACGACGCACAAAGCACGATGCACAACAACGGACAAAGCACAATGCACAATGATGCACAAAGCACGATGCACAACGACGCACAAAGCACGATGCACAACGACGCACAAAGCACGATGCACAACGACGCACAAAGCACGATGCACAACGACGCACAAAGCACGATGACTAAACAGTAAACAGCAGACAAAACAATAAAAACTTAAGAGTATCATATAGTCACCAGTAAAACATGATAAAATTTCCCATACAAAAATTCCCCAAAATTGAACGAAAATACCTCCACAATTTATCTGCACAAAAAGCTGAAATTTTTTTATACTCCTGAACATCTCCATCAACAAGTGCTTGTGTAGTGATGTTAACTAGGACTGTGTTGGACAAGTCTATCATCAACCCAAGCTCAAAACTCCAGTATTATCACCCCACCACAAAAGGCAATACTGTTTTATCTGTGTAGATAAAGATGCTGAAAAACCAATGCTTTTTATCTGTTAAATATTTATCAACAACTTACTGACAGATAAAATAGGTTTTGCTAAATTTTTCAGATTTAGACTTTCCCAGAATCCATCACATTCAGCTCTAAATACTGAGATAGGAAAACTTATCCCCTTTCTTTACAGTGTTTCTCTCACAAACAAATGTATGATGCTATTCTCTCACAGACAAATGTATGTTATTCTCTCACAGACAAATGTATGATGTTATTCTCTCACAGACAAATGTATGATGTTATTCTCTCACAGACAAATGTATGATGTTATTCTCTCACAGACAAATGTATGTTATTCTCTCACAGACAAATGTATGATGCTATTCTCTCACAGACAAATGTATGTTATTCTCTCACAGACAAATGTATGATGTTATTCTCTCACAGACAAATGGCGTAATTATCAATATCTGCTTACAAGAGCAGATAACTCTATATTACAAAAAAAACATAATAGCTTGAATATCACAAAATGGACATTTGTATCTATATATGTACATACTAGAACTATCATGAAGTGTAGGTTATTTTAAACCTAACAACCAACTAATCTCATACACTGATTAATACAGTATGTACTGGTCTAATGGTTCTCTACAGAATGTCAGGGAACAAGGAAGTATTACACAAATCATTCTATGTGTTCACCATTAGATACAAAACAATGGTCTTCATCAAGTCCACTTAGATACTGGTATAATCAATTATATACATGTACTTATCAAATTTAATGAAGTTTTGTTTTGAATCACAACACAATGGAAACTTCACAAAATTTGCAAATACGATGGTTTATCTAAAAATCAGTAAGAGGGACAGAAATGACACATACTTACTTAGGAATAATCAAATATCAAGAAGTGAAACATGACACATCCATGATGGTAAATTAAAAACCATGGAATGATGAAAGTTTTGTGTTAATTACATCAACAGAACAATAAAACAAAAGGACAAAATAAGGTTTTAAATGAACAGCACAATAGTAGTTACACATAAAGTTTGTAAAAGTGTCCCAGGAGGTTTTCTGCTGGGATCTGCAGACAAAACAAGTATATCTCACACAGAGACTTGACAAAATAAACTTTCCACACAGGGACCTGACAAAACCAACCTTCAACAAAGGGACCTGACAAAATAAACTTCCAACACAGGGACCTGACAAAACCAACCTTCAACAAAGGGACCTGACAAAATAAACTTTCAACACAGGGACCTGACAAAATAAATTTTCAACACAGGGACCTGACAAAATAAACTTTCCACATAGGGACCTGACAAAACAAACTTTCCACATAGGACATGACAATCCACATAAGGACCTGACAAAACCAACCTTCAACAAAGGGACCTAACGAAACAAGCTACCCACACAGGGACCTGGCAAAACAAACTTCTATAACATGCACTTGTAAAAATATAGTTTGATATAAATGTGTGATTTTTTCTAACAGAAGTCTGTACCTTATTTCAATAACTTTCAGGAGTTTGTAGCAAAAGTATAGTATATAGGAATGAGTCTGTAACTGAAACAATAGATATTTTTTTTAAATTTCAAAAATCAGAATCACAAAGCAACACAGCCCTGTAAGACAGTTCAACAGTTCACAACAATATATATAAACCTTTTCAAAAAATAAACGTCATCATGAGAAATTTCAACATCTTAATCACAAATAAATAACACAAAACATAAAAAAAATAATGTAGATTGATTTGAAATTTTTCATTATGTCAAACAAGAAGTCTGACTCGAAAGAAATCATCCTCGATACTCCAGGGCGTTTGACCACTTTCACTCTCTGCACCCTTGGAACATGTCAAACCTGACCAATCATAGGCTGATACGCTGCTACAGAAGATTACAAAGGAGTGATTCATGTACAAGTATATCAAAAGATCAAATTAATCTTTTTATCTTGTCCACATGGTGTTGCACATGAAAACTTCATGATCGTAACCCCTGGAGCATTGTGAATGGTTCCAGGAGAACAGAGAGTGAAAGTGATTGTAACCCCTGGAGTGTCGAGGATGGTTCCACGGGTACAGAGAGTGAAAGTGATCGTAACCCCTGGAATGTCGAGGATGGTTCCAGGGTTACAGAGACCGAAAGTGATCGTAACCCCTGTAGTATGGACGATTGTTCCAGAGTGACGATTGAACCTTATCTCAAACATGATACTCACAAATACAATGCTGTGATTTCAGTCTTATGAAACATCTTTGCTGATAATATCAAAGTTCAATTTTTCTATTTTTTTTAAGTTGAACTCAGACAAGATTAAATTTGAGCATTGTTTGTCTAAAGTCAACATTCTTCAACAGGATTACATTCAATAAACAAAGCAATAGCAAGACACATGAGATAAACACATTAAAATATTGTTATCACTGTTTCATTGTCCTATAATAAGCCCATGATACCCTGACTTTCATGGGCAGTTAAACTGTAAAATGGGTTCATTTTGTCACATGCAAATTTGCCAAATTGTGCGAAAACTGGAAAATCTTTCAGCAATATCATAATATTTTTAACAATCAAGCATATTAACTGAAAAAAATATAACTCCTAATCAATCAAAGTCTGCACTATTCACAGTTTTTGAACTGTGAAAATAGCAAAAATTAATCACTAGTGAAGGAAACTGTTACATGGTACCGGGCTGCCTAGTATTAAAACAGTACATATCTGTTTCAGGTTCCAAATTAATAAGAAGAAAAATTTCATAAAAATATCTCCCCACCAATCTGATTTATCTCACCACCAATCTGATTTATCTCCCCACCAATCTGATTTATCTCACCACCAATCTGATTTATCTCCCCACCAATCTGATTTATCTCCCCACCAATCTGATTTATCTCCCACCAATCTGATTTATCTCACCACCAATCTGATTTATCTCACCACCAATCTGATTTATCTACCCACCAATCTGATTTATCTCCCCACCAATCTGATTTATCTCCCCACCAATCTGATTTATCTCACCACCAATCTGATTTATCTCACCACCAATCTGATTTATGCAAACACTGTTTTTTAGGTAGTAAAACTCATACCTATAAACATCAAGTACCTTTGTTATTTCATATACTTTAAAAAAATATGCAAAATGAAATATTCAACATGAATTTTTCACAAACATGGTAAAACTTCAGGCTTATAACAGCTGTGTAGCCAGGTTGAGAAGTATTCCAATGTTTATACAATTTTCCCTATTTTATTGATATTCTATTGATATTTCTTCTGTATAGATATAGTACAGTAATATTTACATTTCCAAAAACATGCTGATAAAAACAACAAATTGATATGTTTCTTCTAACATTCAACAAAAAGCTTCACATCACACCAAAATATCCCAGCAATATTCGCACACATCAATTTTCCATCAGTAGCAAATACACACATCCACTCCTACGCTCACTCCCACCCACTCCTACGCACACGCACACACACACACACACACACACACGCACACACACACACACACACACACACACACACACACACACACACACAAATATCTTGGTTTCAACACTCAAATTTCAGAGTATTTTTGAGATACAGGATAACCTGATGTTTCCATGGTTACAAAGACAATCTCTCCTGGTAACAGAACGATAATCACAAACTGATATATTATCCAGTTCTTTCATGTTCAGTTAGATACCGAGTACTTATTGTTTTAATTATCACCAATCCTGTTTCCAGATTAGAGTGGCCTCCCTTGCATCTTTGTAGCTTTTTCCTGAATACATTTCTGGGCAGAATGCACAGTTTATTGCTATCAGCCAGCTAGGGTTTCCTCAGCATGGTGTCCTGGGATGTGGAGAGGGAGGAGGTCGGATTGATCAATAAGATGGTTTTGTTGCTATAGAACTTCATTGTCCTGGTCTGTCTGATAACCCGGACATTTGCAGGCTTGGCTTCAACTTTTACCTTAGATTTTCCCAAAGTTTTACCACTAAATTGTTTTCTTGCAATGTCATCTATATTTCTTTGTAAAGATTTGAATGGAGCTTCTTGTTTGAACACTGGGTCTTGTCCAGTTTTTTGCTGCCCAAACAAATCAGGTCCAGCAGGCTCCATTTGTTTGGATTTTTCTGGTACAATTTACTGTTGATAATTTTCTGGTACTTTATTATTTTGTTGGAAAATTTCATGACTCCTTTTGTTGCTGCAAATTTTCTGACACTTGTGAATTTACAAACACTTTTTGCTGTTTTGAATTTACAAACACTTTTTGCTGTAGTGAATTTACAAACACTTTTTGCTGTTGTGAATTTACAAACACTTTTTGCTGATGTGAATTTTCTGACACTTTTTGTGGTCAGGAATTTACAAACACTTTTTGCTGTTTTGAATTTTCTGAAAATTTTTGCTGTTGTAAATTTTCTGACATTTTTCGCTGTTGTGAATTTAGTGGTGCTTTTTGATGTTGAGAGTCTTGTTGTACAATATGTTTTTCCGATTCTGCCTGTCTAATTTGTTTTTTAATTGGCTGCTGAAACTGTTCCATCAGTACTTGTTCCTGTGATTTCTTTGGTGCCATCTTTTGTCCAGGCTGTGTATCAACTGTTAAATGATATGGAGATTTTACAGTAGTTTTATGTCCTTTTGTCGGGTTTTTAGGTTGTGCAAAGTCAAATTGTTTGGATTTTTCTATTACATTTTGCCTTTGAGAATTTCCCTGATTATCTGGTTGTTGATAATGCCCTTGCTGGGTCTGTTTTTCAATTTGATCAAGTCTCATTCCTTGAATATGTTTTTCTCGTCCGGTTTGTTGCTGGGAGTTTTGTTGCACAATATGTTTTTCTCGTCCGGTTTGTTGCTGGGAGTTTTGTTGTACAATATGTTTTTCAGATCTTGCCTGTCTGATTTGTTTTCTAATTGGCTGCTGAAATTGTTCCATCAGAATTTGTTCCTGTGATTTTTTTGGCGCCATCTCTTGTTCAGGCTGTATGGTATGGGTTTGAGGTTTTGAAGTTGTGCTTCGTTTATACTGTTGGGATTGATCAGCTGCTGATTGTTGCTGAGGTTTGGGTCCAGTCTGATCTTGAGATGATCCTGCTTTTAATTGTTGTGGATGTTCATCCTCTTCTGGCTGAACTGGTCCCTGTATCTGTCCATCTACAGCCCTTTGTTTGACCTTGACCTTGTCATGGTCATACTGAAGCTTGATGATTCGACTCCATCTTTTTTTATCTGTGGACCTGGAGTTAAGAAATGTGAAATATAAACAGATGAATTTTAAATTGGCAAAAACTGGGCTTATCTTTGTGGTTCTAATCTTTTAAAAAAACTTGACAAACAATCAGAAAGACCTGGTATTTTTAACAAACCTAACATTCAACAATCCTATAAACCAATTTTCTAACACCAACAAGTTTCATAATAATAATAATAGACTTTATTTAAAAAGGATTACACTGTAAATGGTGTAACTGTATACAGATTTTATGATAAAGTGTGTTTTACAAGACAGTGTAACAGATTTTATGATAAAGATTGTTTTACAGGACAGTGTAACTGTACACAGATTTTATGATAAAGTGTGTTTTACAGGACAGTGTAACAGATTTTATGATAAAGTGTGTTTACAGGACAGTGTAACAGATTTTATGATAAAGTGTGTTTTACAGGACAGTGTAACAGATTTTATGATAAAGTGTGTTTTACAGGACAGTGTAACTGTATACAGATTTTATGATAAAGTGTGTTTTACAGGACAGTGTAACTGTACACAGATTTTATGATAAAGTGTGTTTTACAGGACAGTGTAACAGATTTTATGTACAGGATTTTTTATGATAAAGTGTGTTTTACAGGACAGTGTAACAGATTTTATGATAAAGTGTGTTTTACAGGACAGTGTAACAGATTTTATGATAAAGTGTGTTTACAGGACAGTGTAACAGATTTTATGATAAAGTGTGTTTTACAGGACAGTGTAACAGATTTTATGATAAAGTGTGTTTTACAGGACAGTGTAACAGATTTTATGATAAAGTGTGTTTTACAGGACAGTGTAACAGATTTTATGATAAAGTGTGTTTTACAGGACAGTGTAACAGATTTTATGATAAAGTGTGTTTTACAGGACAGTGTAACAGATTTTATGATAAAGTGTGTTTTACAGGACAGTGTAACAGATTTTATGATAAAGTGTGTTTTACAGGACAGTGTAACTGTAAAGTACAGATTTTATGATAAAGTGTGTTTTACAGGACAGTGTAACAGATTTTATGATAAAGTGTGTTTTACAGGACAGTGTAACAGATTTTATGATAAAGTGTGTTTTACAGGACAGTGTAACAGATTTTATGATAAAGTGTGTTTTACAGGACAGTGTAACAGATTTTATGATAAAGTGTGTTTACAGGACAGTGTAACAGATTTTATGATAAAGTGTGTTTTACAGGACAGTGTAACTGTATACAGATTTTATGATAAAGTGTGTTTTACAGGACAGTGTAACAGATTTTATGATAAAGTGTGTTTTACAGGACAGTGTAACTGTATACAGATTTTATGATAAAGTGTGTTTTACAGGACAGTGTAACAGATTTTATGATAAAGTGTGTTTTACAGGACAGTGTAACAGATTTTATGATAAAGTGTGTTTTACAGGACAGTGTAACAGATTTTATGATAAAGTGTGTTTTACAGGACAGTGTAACAGATTTTATGATAAAGTGTGTTTTACAGGACAGTGTAACTGTACACAGATTTTATGATAAAGTATGTTTTACAGTTGAAATTAGTGGCCATGTTTTCCCCAGTCAGCGGGAAAAATTGGGGATATATACCATCTACGACCCGTTTTCAGTCGAATATTTATGAGGTTTTCCTTTTCAAATAAGGTTAACATGGCAAATCACTGCATTTATTCAAAGACAATATATATACCAATCAAAAGGGAATTCAAAATACTAAATTTGTATCTATGAATTACAGCCGTTTCCGTTGTTGAAGGAGTAAAAACTGTCTTTTTCATTTGACGCATATTGCCAGAACCCAGTAAGTCACCACATTACTACGATCCGTTTTTCAGACGAGTATTTCTGAGACGGGTTTTTTTTTTACTTTTTAACTTAAGTTTATATGTGGTAGTAGTGCAATAATTAAATAAAGAAATATACTGGTCGTTAGGGAATTTAATAACCTAAAATTATGTATATATATTTTAGCCCTTTTCCTCCTTGAATGACTTAAAACAGTCCATTTAAGTAGTCACGTACTTTCATTTCCCTATACTCGCCATGTTAAATCGAGTCGATTTCAGTCTCTTTTGGTATACTGTGACGTCACTGGTCACTTATTGGGTTTTCAGATTTTTACTCAACTGTTTCCGTGAAATCGATAATTTTGCCATTTTAACAGTCAATTTCGCTTTTATGGTTCATCTTTGAAAATTTTTATTTCTTGTAAAGTGGTCACCGTATATAAAAAAATATTTTTTGGCTGAAGATAACCTTTAAACACCACACAATGTTGAATCTGTTTATGTTTTTTTCCCTCTTTACATTTTTGTTAATAATTAAAAAGATAAAAAACAAAGAAAACAAAACAAAGTTCAAGTGGTGTGATAGTTTTCTATGGAGCAGAATTAATGAAATAAAAATAAAAACAGTCGCCATGCAGGATTAGCTCAGTTGGTAGAGCATAGGCTCCACGACCAGAAGGGTGCAGAGGGCCGGGTGGGTTTGAATCCCGGCAGCAGCAATTTCTTTCCTGTGAAAATTCACCTCTCACCTCTGTTTCAAGTGGGAATGAAGTGGTAAACCCCAAAGAAACTAACAAAACAAGTTTGCTTTTACAGTCATATAAAGTCTTTATAAAATGGCCAACAAGATACATCGCTGATATAACGGTTACTTTCTAAACTGGCATTAAATTCTTAAATTTTTGGGGTTTTTTATGTATATCATGTTAATGTTTTTTTTTCATCAAGAATGTTAATACCTTATTGGAAGACTTTAAGATTTCATTTCAACTGTTTAACCATAACAGTAAACACTCATATTATCACAGACCATTCACAAAGTAAAACTTTGTAAAAGAGCAGAAACATGTCCAGATAATTTCATTTCCCTTCAGTCAATAAATATCCGAAAATGGTCAGTCCGAAATCAAGCTTGTTTATAAATACACACATTAACATGCGGCTTATTAGCACATGAGAGAGGATTACAAAACTTATGCTAGCAAAATTTTGAGTGAGAAAAAAATACTGATGTTCATTGAAATATTGTACACGTGAGTCTGTGAATATTTACGCACTTTTGAGCAGACATAAAAATAAAAAAAAAATATGCTTTGATCTAGAAGGACACCGCAGGATCTCCTCGTTAAGTTGATATTAAGGCCGTCCGCACAATCGGAGCCAAGATTTGCACTTCTCATGCTTCGTCTAAGATTTGGGAAACGGTATGAACACAACAACTCTCTCTAATCGCATCGCACTGAGTAGCGAGAATCGGTGTTGCAAGTTCCCCAGCAGCAATGTTTCACCATTGTCAGAGAATGTCGGAGTAGCGAAACGTAAACAAAGAGGCGAATACTACCCGCGATCTGATTGGCTAAACCGCGCTGTCAATTAAAAGCTGTTGATCGGCCAATTACCAAGGCAACCACACATTTTTGTTTAAAATTGGATGCATGCACAATTACACATTGTACCTAACATTAATGTGTCATAAGAATGAAACTGGTACATTTGTTTAGGAAAACTTCTCCAGACAAAATTTACAAACAAAATCCTATTATACTGACTGGTTACCAAGGCAACCAATATTTTGCTGGAAACGAAAATGTTGCATGCACATCTACACATGGTTCCCAACATTCGTTTCTTTGAAATCAACCCAGAAGATTAGGAGGACTTGTCTGAACAAATTTTTCGAAGGACAGACAGACATACAAGCTGATTCCAGTGGTATTCTCCCACCCAAACATCACAGCACAGGGGTTAAAAAAAAATTAATAAAAAATTACATGTTTTTTGTGTGGTTCAATTATCACGTTTTTTTTTTAATCTTTCTTTTGTGAACATTTTGGCTGAACAAATCTGCTTGTACTTGTGTATGACTTTACACGATATTTAATCATCAATATCTGTTAATCCTGGCAAGGTCAACACATCTCTGTGCCAGCACAGATAGATACTACTTTTCACTACTGTAAACAGGAATAAGGTTCTCATCTCTTATAGTAGAGATAGGCTTTAGGATACAAATTAAAGGGAAATAACTCCTGGTCAGCTAGGCCAGAGACTTACATTGTCCTGAGGAAGATGGTGGCATCCCCTGTGAGTTCAGGACCTCCCCTAGCATCCTGCCAGGTATTGCCAAAATCAAGGCTGTACTGGATCTCCAGGCCGGGGGCATCACTATTGACCAACAACTTCTTGTTATTTACCCTGAAAAATACCAAGTTATGAACATTTCACATGAAAGCTTAAAAAAAAACCCATTGATTTTATGTTTGTTTGTGACTTTAAACAAAATGTTTACATTTCTAAATTGCTTGATTCTGGTAATTACCATTCTGTTAACAATTTGTTATTATGTTAGTCAGAGATTATTAACCAGCTCTAACATCTACATTGTAGAAATGTACACATAATGAAGCTGTATTTGATGCCTTTTTTTTTAATCAACGAAGAATATTCACATTTGGGCCAAGTCGCCCCGACCAGATTTAATGATTTCTCTTTATTATCAATGTGAAAAAATACTTACACAGCCCCTGGAGGCGGGATTCTGTACTTGATACCGAGACTGTCCAGGTATGGATATTCTTTGTACCCAACAGTGTTGGCAAATCTCAACCAATCAGCATTCATTTGTGTTTGTCGTGCTGCGGCGTCACTCTCACTTTCCCAGGGAGCTTGGTGCCATGCTCTCTCTGCCATTGCGATGACTCGTGGAAACATCTGATGGTCTGTGATGTCACGTGACCTCAACAATTCTCCCCACAGATGGCACTCCATACCTATAGGTCAAGGACACTTTAGTCACATAAGAGTCAAACAATGAAAGAAATAAGCTGGAAATATTTTCTTCTGGTAGCTAAAGTATATAATTTGTTGTGGTAAACAGACATCTGTTCAGAAAAGGAAGAAAGTTTTCTGGTCTGAACTAGTTGTGGTAAACAGACATCTATTCAGAAGAAGAAGAATGTCTTCTGGCTGAACTAGTTGTGGTAAACAGACATCTGTTCTGAAGAAGAAGAATGTCTTCTGGCTGAACTAGTTGTGGTAAACAGACATCTGTTCAGAAGAAGAAGAATGTCTTCTGGCTGAACTAGTTGTGGTAACAAGACATTTGTTCTGAAGAAGAAGAATGTCTTCTGGCTGAACTAGTTGTGGTAAACAGACATCTGTTCTGAAGAAGAAGAATGTCTTCTGGCTGAACTAGTTGTGGTAAACAGACATCTACTCAGAAGAAGAAGAATGTCTTCTGGCTGAACTAGTTGTGGTAAACAGACATCTGTTCATGTCTTCTGGCTGAACTAGTTGTGGTAAACAGACATCTATTCAGAAGAAGAAGAATGTCTTCTGGCTGAACTAGTTGTGGTAAACAGACATCTGTTCAGAAGAAGAAGAATGTCTTCTGGCTGAACTAGTTGTGGTAAACAGACATCTATTCAGAAGAAGAAGAATGTCTTCTGGCTGAACTAGTTGTGGTAAACAGACATCTATTCAGAAGAAGAAGAATGTCTTCTGGCTGAACTAGTTGTGGTAAACAGACATCTGTTCAGAAGAAGAAGAAGAATGTCTTCTGGCTGAACTAGTTGTGGTAAACAGACATCTATTCAGAAGAAGAAGAAGAATGTCTTCTGGCTGAACTAGTTGTGGTAAACAGACATCTGTTCAAAAGAAGAAGAAGAATGTCTTCTGGCTGAACTGTTTGTGGTAAACAGACATCTATTCAGAAGGAAAAGGGCATTTTCTTATCAACCTCTTCCCACTTACATACAAGCTGTTTACTGTTCAGAATCCCAAACTGATGACACATCTATGGAATCATTGATTTCAACAGCCTCTGAAATCATTCTAACATAGCTGTCGTTGTATCAAGTACAATGTTATTTATTAATTGAAGATCAAGTCATCAACAGCTTTGATCGAGGAATCCAAGTTCTAGATTGATCACTTCACTATGATGGGAGACAAATGATACACAATGGTGGTTGGGTGGCACACTGATAATGTACGGGGTCACCTGCCCTACCACAAGGGTTTTCCACGGGTAGTCGGGTTCCCACTCACAGTAAGATCCCTTCCATGCTTCCATCCATACCAACAAGATTGATTAATATATGTTGAAACGTTTACTCTAATGACTGACAAAATATCTTGGATCAAGTTTCGTTTGATTCTTCAATAATTGGCAAATACTGAGAGAAAAATTACAATTCAACGACTTTATATTGTAACATCACATTTAAATACTATCAAACATAAATTTGAATATGTGCATCAAGGGAGATAATCGGTTTTAAATTTAAAGATGTGCACCAAGGGAGAGAATCAGACTTAAATTTGAAGATGTGCACCAAAGGAGATAAATAGAGGTAAATTTTTGAAGATGTACATCAAGGGAGATAATCAGACTTAAATTTGAAGATGTACATCAGGGAGATAATCAGACTTAAATTTGAAGATGTGCATCAAGGGAGATAATTATACCTACCAACAATGTTTTCTGGCTGCTGGAGCGTAAGACACTCTCCCCAGTTACAGATCTCATCCTTGGTAAGTGGGTTGCCATATCTGGAGATATCTGCATTCCAGTATATCTGCTGAGGGATAAAGGAAAACACATGGTGCAAATCAATGAAGCGTGTCGCCCAGTAAAGGCCAACCTCCTCGGGATCAGGTTCCTGGGTATGGTCGAAGTACAGGTGAGTACCCTGTGACATCACAACCTGAAGAACAAGGGAGATAATTAGTCCAAAATTTAGAAAAGGAAGGACCATTTATCACATACCTGCCTGTTATCCAGAGAATTCAAATGTTACTAGTGTCATATTACCTCGAATGTTTTTTATTGGCTGTGTCTGTCAGAAATTGATTGTGATGTCATAAGATGAAAATGACACAATAATGGCTGGCTCCATTTAATTTTGTACTAATATTAATTACTGAAAACCGATCAATAACTAACTTTTCTGAATTATGTGATAAAAGTATCTTATATTTATTTTCTTTCATATGTGATTTTATGACACTCATCTTCAAGTTTTAATATTTTCCTTGCCAATATATACAAAATATATGGTTTATTATCTTAATTTTTTTTTTTTTGCTGCTGAATCTTTTGCATTTTTTTCATCACTCCAAAAACCAACTATGCACCAAGGATAACCTACATCAAAGTAAAGGATAATCCTGAGGTAAAGGTACACTTATTAACATATACAACTTGGTAAGTGTAATCCATTCTATAAACAAACAATATAGAGGCTTGCGGGCTTTGGGGAACCTACAAATGAAATTTGAGAATAACATTTCTAGAACTGCTAAGAAAACAGTGATTACAAGTTATAACCATCAAAATCCAAGATGGTTGTCTGTTGATCATATTTTCAATTCTTATTAATCCAGTATATCGGACAATGCATGGGTAACACACCTCTGACAAAAGGCAATTTGGTCTGCCAATCATCTGATGATGGTGTGCTAGAAAGTTGAAGCCAAATCTTTTTCTATCTTCTCATATCCTATCAATAATAAAGGTTCTTATCTGTTAAGTTCTGAAAATAGATTCGCTGCCTACCCCTATTTCTTTACAAATCCTGATTTTAACGCCTGTATTGATATCAACTGTAGCAATCTCTCCCAGAATCCATTACATTACCCTACATAATCAGTTAACGGCCAACACCATTTTAATATATAAAAAATTGTTTCATTATTTTTCAGCTTTCGGGGAAGAATTATGATGAGCAAAAGTTCATCACTGTTGTGTTTGTATTTTGTATTTTTGCTTTCAACTACTGACATGTTGTATACATGTTGGTGTACGGTGACATCAGTGATAACTGATGGTAATTCAGCTACATTATCGACGTATTTCCTTCCTTAAAGCATGGATTTTATTTGTTTACATTAATCAATGACATAAAAAACAATCTACAGATGTATTCTTCGCTACTGTTGATAGAGATGCAGCTTGCTGTCAAAATTTGACCCTGACCTTCAGGTTAACTATTAGTAGTCCGTGGACCGTTAACTGAGGCGTATTGTGACTGTAAAGGACGAACAACTCTGATAGAGATTGACATTAGTAGTCCATGGACCGTTTACGGAGGCGTATTGTGACTGTAAAGGAAGGACAACTCTGATAGAGATTGTTTACGGAGGTGTATTGTGACTGTAAAGGAAGGACAACTCTGATAGAGATTGTTTACGGAGGTGTATTGTGACTGTAAAGGACGAACAACTCTGATAGAGATTGACATTAGTAGTCCATGGACCGTTTACGGAGGCGTATTGTGACTGTAAAGGACGAACAACTCTGATAGAGATTGTTTACGGAGGCGTATTGTGACTGTTAAGGAAGGACAACTCTGATAGAGATTGACATTAGAAGTCCGTGGACCATTAACGGAGGCGTATTGTGACTGTTAAGGAAGGACAACTCTGATAGACACTAGTACATGGTTGTCTCACCTTGTAGCCTGAGTTGGCGAGTCTGTAGGCCTGGTTTCCAGTACCAGATTCCCACTTGTTGTTCCAGGGATAGGTGTAAATATGCCTGTAACACACAGAAAATTACATGTTACATTTATTGTCATTCAATATGAAATTTTTGTGGCTTTTATCATTCTTTATCAAAAATTACAGAAAATTAATTTTCATTGATATCAAATAACTTAATACAGAAATTTTTCACTTAAAAGTTTTGTTTTATTTTAATTTTGTCGATAGCCACAAAAACAAAATACAGGTGTGCAATTAACGCTTCATGTTATCACTGTTAGTACTGGTTTTATGTATCTATTAGACAACACCCCTACCCCTACCCCACCCCAACCCACCCTCACCATTATCTCCCCCATCCCACCCCACCCCGCCCTCAGCCCTACCCCTCCCCACCCTCACCTCATCCCATCCCATCGTCACCTCTACCCCACCCCATCCCAACCCATCTCAGCCCTACCCCATCCCATCCCATCCCACCCAACCCTCAGCCCATCCCATGCCAACCCCACATCCCCAACTCCAATCCCCATCCCCACCCTCCACCAATTTTAAACTCAATTTTTTTATTATTCACTTTATATTTTCATTAATTTTAAGTTTATTTTCCCCAACCTAAATTTAACTCAAGGACTAAGCTCTCATTCAAAATCAAAAGCTGTATCAAGTCTGTATCATAGAGCCCAACATGTCTTGGTTGTACGGTTCCGAAATGTAGAGAATAAGATACATACCCCACCATAGAGCCCAACATGTCTTGGTTGTATGGCTCCGAAATGTAGAGAATAAGATACATACCCTACCATAGAGCCCAACATGTCTTGGTTGTACGGCTCCGAAGTGTTGTGATCCACTATACCATCCTCCCACACACCCAGTTCTAGATCATCCTGTTTCGCCATCCTAGCAATTCTGGTCACAAAGTATTCCTTCCATTTCTGGGGGTCCCCTACGTCTGGCTGTAAAAAAGGGAGGTAAATCAGTACATTTCTGGGGGTCCCCTACGTCTGGCTGTAAAAAAGGGAGGTAAATCAGTACATTTCTGGGGGTCCCCTATGTCTGGCTGTAAAAAAGGGAGGTAAATGAGTACATATCTGGAGGTCCCCTACGTCTGGCTGTAAAAAAGGGAGGTAAATCAGTACATTTCTGGGTTCCCTTACATCTGGCTATAAAAAGGGGAGATAAATCAGTACATATCTGGAGGTCCCCTACGTCTGGCTGTAAAAAAGGGAGGTAAATCAGTACATTTCTGGGGTTCCCTACGTCTGGCTGTAAAAAAGGGAGGTAAATCAGTACATATCTGGAGGTCCCCTACGTCTGGCTGTAAAAAAGGGAGGTAAATCAGTATATTTCTGGGGTTCCCTACGTCTGGCTGTAAAAAAGGGAGGTAAATCAGTACATTTCATTATCACTTCCACATTCTTTAGTGCTGATAGTGTCATATACAAGATCTTCATCAAGATCTTCATCAATTTTTATTTCCTGGTGAAGGCTGCATAGATTCTTTGGTTTTTTCATTCTCGTGGTCACAGTCCAAATGATATCTTAACACCTACTGATATATCTTTGGTGTATAACTGGCAAAGTGCCTTGTTGTTAATTCATCATCTCAGGCAATCATTTGTAAATAGCAAAATCATACACTGTGTTGATCACTGACAGTAGGGCTGTATGTAAAACCATACAGTGTCGATCACAAACTGTAGGGCTGTATGTAAAACCATACAGTGTCGATCACAAACTGTATGTAAAACCATACAGTGTCGATCACAAACTGTAGGGCTGTATGTAATACCATACAGTGTGGATCACAAACTGTAGGGCTGTATGTAAAACCATACAATGTGGATCACAAACTGTAGGGCTGTATGTAAAACCATACAGTGTGGATCACAAACTGTAGGGCTGTATGTAATACCATACAGTGTCGATCACAAACTGTAGAGCTGTATGTAAAACCAAACAGTGTGGATCACAAACTGTATGTAAAACCAAACAGTGTGGATCACAAACTGTAGGTGTGGATCTGTATGTAAAAACCATACAGTGTGGATCACAAACTGTATGTAAAACCATACAGTGTGGATCACAAACTGTAGGGCTGTATGTAAAACCATACAGTGTGGATCACAAAATGTACGGCTGTATGTAAAACCAAACAGTGTGGATCACAAACTGTATGTAAAACCATACAATGTGGATCACAAACTGTAGGGCTGTATGTAAAATCATACAGTGTGGATCACAAACTGTAGGGCTGTATGTAATACCATACAGTGTGGATCACAAACTGTAGAGCTGTATGTAAAACCAAACAGTGTGGATCACAAACTGTATGTAAAACCAAACAGTGTGGATCACAAACTGTAGGGCTGTATGTAAAACCATACAGTGTGGATCACAAACTGTATGTAAAACCATACAGTGTGGATCACAAACTGTAGGGCTGTATGTATAACCATACAATGTGGATCACAAACTGTAGGGCTGTATGTAAAACCATACAATGTGGATCACAAACTGTAGGGCTGTATGTATAACCATACAGTGTGGATCAAAAACTGTAGGGCTGTATGTAAAACCATACAGTATGGATCACAAACTGTATGTAAAACCAAACAGTGTGGATCACAAACTGTAGGGCTGTATGTAAAACCATACAGTGTGGATCACAAACTGTATGTAAAACCATACAGTGTGGATCACAAACTGTAGGGCTGTATGTATAACCATACAATGTGGATCACAAACTGTAGGGCTGTATGTAAAACCATACAATGTGGATCACAAACTGTAGGGCTGTATGTATAACCATACAGTGTGGATCAAAAACTGTAGGGCTGTATGTAAAACCATACAGTATGGATCACAAACTGTAGGGCTGTATGTATAACCATACAGTGTGTATCACAAACTGTAGGGCTGTATGTAAAACCATACAATGTGGATCACAAACTGTAGGACTGTATGTAAAACCATACAGTGTGGATCACAAACTGTATGTAAAACCATACAGTGTGGATCACAAACTGTAGGGCTGTATGTATAACCATACAGTGTGGATCACAAACTGTATGGCTGTATGTAAAACCATACAATGTGGATCACAAACTGTAGGGCTGTATGTATAACCATACAGTGTGGATCACAAACTGTATGTAAAACCATACAGTGTGGATCACAAACTGTAGGGCTGTATGTATAACCATACAGTGTGGATCACAAACTGTATGGCTGTATGTAAAACCATACAATGTGGATCACAAACTGTAGGACTGTATGTAAAACCATACAGTGTGGATCACAAACTGTATGTAAAACCATACAGTGTGGATCACAAACTGTAGGGCTGTATGTATAACCATACAGTGTGGATCACAAACTGTATGTAAAACCATACAGTGTGGATCACAAACTGTATGTAAAACCATACAGTGTGGATCACAAACTGTATGTAAAACCATACAGTGTGGATCACAAACTGTATGTAAAACCATACAGTGTGGATCACAAACTGTATGTAAAACCATACAGTGTGGATCACAAACTGTATGTAAAACCATACAGTGTGGATCACAAACTGTAGGGCTGTATGTAAAACCATACAGTGTGGATCACAAACTGTATGTAAAACCATACAGTGTGGATCACAAACTGTAGGGCTGTATGTATAACCATACAGTGTGGATCACAAACTGTAGGGCTGTATGTAAAACCATACAGTGTGGATCACAAACTGTATGTAAAACCATACAGTGTGGATCACAAACTGTATGTAAAACCATACAGTGTGGATCACAAACTGTAGGGCTGTATGTAAAACCATACAGTGTGGATCACAATCACAAACTGTAGGGCTGTATGTATAACCATACAGTGTGGATCACAAACTGTATGTAAAACCATACAGTGTGGATCACAAACTGTAGGGCTGTATGTAAAACCATACAGTGTGGATCACAAACTGTATGTAAAACCATACAGTGTGGATCACAAACTGTAGGGCTGTATGTAAAACCATACATTGTGGATCACAAACTGTAGGGCTGTATGTAAAACCATACAGTGTGGATCACAAACTGTAGGGCTGTATGTAAAACCATACAGTGTGGATCACAAACTGTATGTAAAACCATACAGTGTGGATCACAAACTGTATGTAAAACCATACAATGTGGATCACAAACTGTAGGGCTGTATGTAAAACCATACAGTGTGGATCACAAACTGTAGGGCTGTATGTAAAACCATACAGTGTGGATCACAAACTGTAGGGCTGTATGTAAAACCATACAGTGTGGATCACAAACTGTAGGGCTGTATGTAAAACCATACAGTGTGGATCACAAACTGTATGTAAAACCATACAGTGTGGATCACAAACTGTATGTATGTAAAACCATACAGTGTGGATCACAAACTGTAGGGCTGTATGTAAAACCATACAGTGTGGATCACAAACTGTAGGGCTGTATGTAAAACCATACAGTGTGGATCACAAACTGTATGTAAAACCATACAGTGTGGATCACAAACTGTAGGGCTGTATGTAAAACCATACAGTGTGGATCACAAACTGTAGGGCTGTATGTAAAACCATACAGTGTGGATCACAAACTGTATGTAAAACCATACAGTGTGGATCACAAACTGTAGGGCTGTATGTAAAACCATACAGTGTGGATCACAAACTGTAGGGCTGTATGTAAAACTATACAATGTGGATCACAAACTGTAGGGCTGTATGTAAAATCATACAGTGTGGATCACAAACTGTAGGACTGTATCTCAAACTATTACAGTTTGGATCAAAATCCATGGGCTGTATTCTTACAGAATTAGGAGTTCCTCTGAGTTCGCCATGCTTTGGCCTGTTGATGTCATCAAACAAGAGGCCCCATGGGACTTAACGATCTGACTATAAAGACCTATATATGAAAGAGGCAAAATAGGCCTAAAGTAAATTGCTCAACTTCTCTACACTTTACATAGAATACATTGTTGGTTCATCAAAACATTTTCTGCAAACCTGAAATCATATTCTGTGTGCATGCACTACACAATTGCCAATGCTCCAGACATATTGCATGTTGATAAAGCAAGCTACAGGCCTAATATCAAGACCCTTACTTAAATATTTCAACATATTTTACCCCTATGACCTTGAAAGAGATCCAATATCAGCACCCGGGTCCTTTTGGTTATTGAGAAGAAGTCATTTAAACATTTCAACACATTTGATACATGTTGACCTTGAAAGTGGGTCAATGTCATTTATATTAACAAAGTTGGTAGCCCTTCATCCTAGCCTGCTACAGGCCTAATATCATCATCCTTTGCCTTTTGGTTATTGAGAAGTCATTTTAAGATTTTAACATATTTGATCACTGTGACCTTTCAGGCGGATCAAGGTCATTCCTATTAACTACACATCACATCAACTTTCTGAATTTAAGAAATGATTCCTCACTATCCATGAAACTTTAGACAAAATTTGGTTGAAATCCATTCAAGCATTAAGAAAGAATAGCATTTTGAATCAAAATCTGGTCTTTTGGGGCCCCGATCCCTGCCCCAAAGTCCCTGGGGGTCAAATCAAATTCCTGAATTTAAGAAATAATTGCTTATCTTAATTGATGAATCAGGCTAAAGTTTGCTGAAAACCACCCACGCAGAAAGTAGGGATAGGGTATTAAATCTAATTTCAGCACCTCCCCCTTTGGGGCTCTGTGTTTGACCCATGGGGTTCAATCAAAATTCTGAAAGTTACCCTCACCAAATAATGCATCAGACCAAATTTGGTTGAAATCCATCCTGGTATGAAAGAGGAGTAGGGTGTTAAAGAAAAAGTTGACCGATGAAGCATGACAGCTATCAAATGTTGTTCATCTGATTGTTTACATTTGTTCATACTACTTAGTGTGGTGTTTCAGTCATCTTGATGCTTGTATTTCATGTGATATAAGAGACAAATGTGATCAAGCAATCGATACTGACAAATTCTTCCCTTGTGTTTTAACAATCAGCTAATATACTATAATACATCATCATGTTGGTCACCCTCTGATGACAATCCCTTTACCGTTTGATGGCCTTGTGACTTTTAATGTGTTGACGGGCCGTTAAGAACATGATAATAATAGCCCTCTGAAGACACAAAACTCAATTAGAAACGAGTGATACTCGGAAAGTGGTTGAATCGGAACACCACTAATTGATGAGAACTGGGATGTAAGGTTAAATAAATGTAAATCACTCATGCGATGAAATGATGAAAATATAAAGAACACTTGATATGAATTATAAAAATGCAAAGTAAGGTTTAATTGATACTTCAGGTATTCAGCCAAAGCCTTTTAATAGGGACAAAACCAAAAATCAAAATTGTCACCTAATTCATAAAGATCACAATGTATACTCCATTACTGACCATATATAGTTTTTTTATCTAACAAAAATTTAAGTACTTTAATGGTGTCACATAGCATGCTGGTTGGATACAATAAAAATATTAGTGTATGCCCAATAAAAAACTTAATTTCAAACAAAAACATGTGTTTTTACATTCCATAATAACAGCAATGAATAATGAAATAGCTGATATTCATGTCATATTCATATATAATGTATGATATGTGAAAAAGTGTTATCTCGGTACCCTCGTTGTCAATCTTAGAAAAGTGACAAAGACACTTTGTAAGGTAAACTGAATGTGACAAGAGAGTTTTCAAATGAAAAATCTGTTTAAATACTTGTTGGCACACCTTCTGCAAATTTTCAAATAACTTTTAGAAACTTTTACCACATATAATTAGATATTTCTAAGTTTTAATACCCCTACCCCCCTAATTTCGATGACTCATTAGATTTCAGGAAAATTGCTTACAATAGCATGATAGCCAAACTCTTTGAAGGCTACAAGTAGAATAGTAATAAAATTAACTATTTCTGATATCTTCTTACCTTGACCTCTGACCTTGACCCCGATTATGACCACATAATTCATTATGTAACAAAAACGAATAAGAAATCAAGTCCTTATTGCACAAAAAAAGTTTTACCATTACAGCTATATAAAAAGTTTATTTTTATCCTACTTTTCAAACAGTTCAACAAGCTTTTGAATTACAGAATCCAGAACACGCTTTGCAAAAGAGATCCGCGGCTGTCCATTACAGTTCTTTTGCACAAATATTGCTTTCAGACCATTTTCACCATACCTTTGGAATATTATTTTTTAGATGTTGGAAGTTTAAGCCAGAGCCTGCAATATTTTCAGCAGTAGCATGTTTTAAAATGCCTTGTGATTCGTTAACGTCAACTCTATGACTTCCAAAAATTCACGATCTATAAAACATCGGCATTCGTCGGGATTATAACTGGAAGTGGTCCATTAGGGTGGGAATACCTTAATACTTCCACATATTTAACATAGATAAACACGATACAGATTTCCATCTTCAGTACAGTGATGCATATGAAAGTAAATTGAATGAAAATATTCTCAGGTTTAAATTACAGCATATTACTGCTTTCAAATGTGTTCAACTTGTATTAGATATATATAGTATGTTTAACTGACTCACTTGATTCTGAAAATAGGGTCGTTCTAGACGACAACTTGTCTTATTAAAAATAGCATCAGAATAGCACCAAAACACACGTAAATACCCTGTACGTATCATTTTCAGATAGAAAGGTTTCTTCACTATTTCTGAATGAAACATCACTGTTGATACAGAGTAGACTGTCGATGAGTCAGTCTTTAAGGAGTAATAATTTTCAGTGTGGAAACTTTAAGCCATAAATACAATTAATCATGAAATTTACTCAGACAGTGAAAGACATTTACAAATACCTGTATTCACAGTAAATATCATACATCTACTCTATTATATTGATTGTCTATACACGGCACGCCGGAAAACTCGTAATTCAGACAATTTCTGCCAGGAAAAATGGAGTCCAGATTATCTAGGGATCAACTGTACATTTAATCATCTTCCTTTATCATAAGTAACTATATTTTCCTATTGGCCACCATCCGTATGTCCTTCAGGGGTCAGCCAAACCATCCATACTTCAGACTAAATCATTTAAACTGAAGGGGTCAGCCAAACCATCCATACTTCAGACTAAATCATTTAAACTGAAGGGGTCAGCCAAACCATCCATACTTCAGACTAAATCATTTAAACTGAAGGGGTCAGCCAAACCATCCATACTTCAGACTAAATCATTTAAACTGAAGGGGTCAGCCAAACCATCCATACTTCAGACTAAATCATTTAAACTGAAGGGGTCAGCCAAACCATCCATACTTCAGACTAAATCATTTAAACTGAAGGGGTCAGCCAAACCATCCATACTTCAGACTAAATCATTTAAACTGAAGGGGTCAGCCAAACCATCCATACTTCAGACTAAATCATTTAAACTGAAGGGGTCAGCCAAACCATCCATACTTCAGACTAAATCATTTAAACTGAAGGGGTCAGCCAAACCATCCATACTTCAGACTAAATCATTTAAACTGAAGGGGTCAGCCAAACCATCCATACTTCAGACTAAATCATTTAAACTGAAGGGGTCAGCCAAACCATCCATACTTCAGACTAAATCATTTAAACTGAAGGGGTCAGCCAAACCATCCATACTTCAGACTAAATCATTTAAACTGAAGGGGTCAGCCAAACCATCCATACTTCAGACTAAATCATTTAAACTGAAGGGGTCAGCCAAACCATCCATACTTCAGACTAAATCATTTAAACTGAAGGGGTCAGCCAAACCATCCATACTTCAGACTAAATCATTTAAACTGAAGGGGTCAGCCAAACCATCCATACTTCAGACTAAATCATTTAAACTGAAGGGGTCAGCCAAACCATCCATACTTCAGACTAAATCATTTAAACTGAAGGGGTCAGCCAAACCATCCATACTTCAGACTAAATCATTTAAACTGAAGGGGTCAGCCAAACCATCCATACTTCAGACTAAATCATTTAAACTGAAGGGGTCAGCCAAACCATCCATACTTCAGACTAAATCATTTAAACTGAAGGGGTCAGCCAAACCATCCATACTTCAGACTAAATCATTTAAACTGAAGGGGTCAGCCAAACCATCCATACTTCAGACTAAATCATTTAAACTGAAGGGGTCAGCCAAACCATCCATACTTCAGACTAAATCATTTAAACTGAAGGGGTCAGCCAAACCATCCATACTTCAGACTAAATCATTTAAACTGAAGGGGTCAGCCAAACCATCCATACTTCAGACTAAATCATTTAAACTGAAGGGGTCAGCCAAACCATCCATACTTCAGACTAAATCATTTAAACTGAAGGGGTCAGCCAAACCATCCATACTTCAGACTAAATCATTTAAACTGAAGGGGTCAGCCAAACCATCCATACTTCAGACTAAATCATTTAAACTGAAGGGGTCAGCCAAACCATCCATACTTCAGACTAAATCATTTAAACTGAAGGGGTCAGCCAAACCATCCATACTTCAGACTAAATCATTTAAACTGAAGGGGTCAGCCAAACCATCCATACTTCAGACTAAATCATTTAAACTGAAGGGGTCAGCCAAACCATCCATACTTCAGACTAAATCATTTAAACTGAAGGGGTCAGCCAAACCATCCATACTTCAGACTAAATCATTTAAACTGAAGGGGTCAGCCAAACCATCCATACTTCAGACTAAATCATTTAAACTGAAGGGGTCAGCCAAACCATCCATACTTCAGACTAAATCATTTAAACTGAAGGGGTCAGCCAAACCATCCATACTTCAGACTAAATCATTTAAACTGAAGGGGTCAGCCAAACCATCCATACTTCAGACTAAATCATTTAAACTGAAGGGGTCAGCCAAACCATCCATACTTCAGACTAAATCATTTAAACTGAAGGGGTCAGCCAAACCATCCATACTTCAGACTAAATCATTTAAACTGAAGGGGTCAGCCAAACCATCCATACTTCAGACTAAATCATTTAAACTGAAGGGGTCAGCCAAACCATCCATACTTCAGACTAAATCATTTAAACTGAAGGGGTCAGCCAAACCATCCATACTTCAGACTAAATCATTTAAACTGAAGGGGTCAGCCAAACCATCCATACTTCAGACTAAATCATTTAAACTGAAGGGGTCAGCCAAACCATCCATACTTCAGACTAAATCATTTAAACTGAAGGGGTCAGCCAAACCATCCATACTTCAGACTAAATCATTTAAACTGAAGGGGTCAGCCAAACCATCCATACTTCAGACTAAATCATTTAAACTGAAGGGGGCCAAAACCCACTGTCAATACTTCAAGGGGCTAAATCATTTAAACTGAAGGGGTCAAAACCATCATACTTCAGACTAAATCATTTAAACTGAAGGGGTCAGCCAAACCATCCATACTTCAGACTAAATCATTTAAACTGAAGGGGTCAGCCAAACCATCCATACTTCAGACTAAATCATTTAAACTTCAGGGGTCAGCCAAACCATCCATACTTCAGACTAAATCATTTAAACTGAAGGGGTCAGATTTTAAAGAATTTGCCCTTATTCCAATATTGAGCCCAAAACCCACTGTCAATACGCCAAGGGGCCAAAACCCATTGATAATACCAAATTGCTTTCCATTCACTACAGTATGCTTCAGACCAAATGTGAACAAAATTCAATCACTTCTACAGGAGGACTATGATCTTAAAGAATTTGCTTTATTTTCCATATTTTCACCCCTCCCAATCCACAAGGCATAGACCAACTTTTTATACAAAAATGAGTTGATGGACAAACGACGGACACCGTGGAATTCCAATAGTTCATTTGGTCTTTCAGGGCAGGTGCGCTATAAAGACCCCACAGAATATGAACTGGACAATACACTTACCTGCAACGAACTTGAAAGACAGGCAGAAGAATTAACCCAAGCTCCATTTGGTACCTCATCACCTCCAAAGTGGTATAACATCAAAGGTTGAATGTCACGGTGCATGACTTTCAATGCTTTCATCACATGATTTATGAAGGTATATGTGGACTCCAGGCACGGATTGATAGCTGACTTCGTAAAGGACTGGGCAGACAGGTAAACTGACCTATCACAAAAACACAGAAATAACTAGTAAAGGACAGACAGGTAAACTGACCTATCACAAAAACACAGAAATAACTAGTAAAGGACAGACAGGTAAACTGACCTATCACAAAAACACAGAAATAACTAGTAAAGGACAGACAGGTAAACTGACCTATCACAAAAACACAGAAATAACTAGTAAAGGACTGTGCAGACAGGAAAAACAATGTGAAAAAACTTTTACTTCTGCCTCATGTACATATTTTCAAGAGGCATTGTAAATTTGCCCGAACTTGAATCTCTCTTTGTCAAAATCTGAACTAGAGAAATTGTAACACAAAACTTTCTCAATCTATCAGCAAAATAGTGAAGGACTTACTTATCAGCCAGGTCACTGAGTAGGTACTTTCTGGCCTGTAATCCTTGTCCTTTCTCCTGGTAGTCATGGTAACGTGCTTCCATAGCAACTACAGCCGCCTGACCATGTCCTGGCATGTCAATCTCTGGTATCACTTGTATGTGACGTAAAGCTGCATACTTCAGGATCTCGCGATATTCATTGACAGTGTAGTAACCTGTTCCTGGATACACAGCCTCAGGACCTGATCCCAGCTGAGGGAACAGGCACTTCTTGTTTTTATCACCATGGCAACGCTTTGAACCAAACTATACAAAAAAAGAGTTGGAAATCAGGTGAAAAAATCACTAACTTTTACATACTAGGATTTAGTTTGACTACTTCGGCTTAGTAAGATCAGAGTATTGTCAAATCTTGGTTCATTTAAACCTCCGACCCCTCAATCACAAAAGCGTAAATTGACCTAACCCATTAAGTCCTCAAGGGTGTCAATTCCTTTTGACTCCATCCCTGGGTGTAAGATAACATTCAATTCATATCTCTCTTTTCTCCATGAAAGTCACCTAACTACCAAGGAATCTTAACCCCTTAGTACAATCCCTATTGACCTCATGATTCCTACAAGGTCAAGGCTCAATATCATTTGAATTATTTATCGATTTTTAAAATTTGGTTAAAATCTGCTTACAAGTTTCAGAGGAGGTGTTGCTTTAATTGAAATGTTAACAGGCAAATGAGAAAAACACCATAAACCACAGGTTAAAATGATGTCTTCTGTTTTATAGTGTGTATATCATGGCTCTGATGAAATACCACGTTCTAAGTGCTCCATGTGCACTTTAATTATTACCAGAATGCATTATAAACTAGTGTCAGTAGTATTGTTATACCTGAAGGGTTTTCGTTTTAAATTTCTTAAATTTAGCAAAACCATGAAATAGACAACAGTTTTCTCAAAACCATGAAATAGACAACAGTTTTCTCAAGATCATAAAATAGACAACAGTTTTCTCAAAACCATGAAATAGACAACAGTTTTCTCAAAACCATGAAATAGACAACAGTTTTCTCAAAACCATGAAATAGACAACAGTTTTCTCAAGATCATGAAATAGACAACAGTTTTCTCAAGATTGTGAAATAGACAACAGTTTTCTCAAAACCATGAAATAGACAACAGTTTTCTCAAAACCATGAAATAGACAACAGCTTTCTCAAGATTGTGAAATAGACAACAGTTTTCTCAAAACCATGAAATAGACAACAGTTTTCTCAAGATTGTGAAATAGACAACAGTTTTCTGAAAATTATGAAATAGACAACAGTTTTCTCAAGATTGTGAAATAGACAACAGTTTTCTCAAAACCATGAAATAGACAACAGTTTTCTCAAAACCATGAAATAGACAACAGTTTTCTCAATTGTGAAATAACAACAGTTTTCTCAAAATCATGAAATAGACAACAGTTTTCTCAAAACTATGAAATAGACAACAGTTTTCTCAAAACCATGAAATAGACAACAGTTTTCTCAAGATTGTGAAATAGACAACAGTTTTCTCAAAACCATGAAATAGACAACAGTTTTCTCAAAACCATGAAATAGACAACAGTTTTCTCAAAACCATGAAATAGACAACAGTTTTCTCAAGATTGTGAAATAGACAACAGTTTTCTGAAAATCATGAAATAGACAACAGTTTTCTCAAAACTATGAAATAGACAACAGTTTTCTCAAAACCATGAAATAGACAACAGTTTTCTCAAGATTGTGAAATAGACAACAGTTTTCTCAAAACCATGAAATAGACAACAGTTTTCTCAAAACCATGAAATAGACAACAGTTTTCTCAAAACCATGAAATAGACAACAGTTTTCTCAAAACCATGAAATAGACAACAGTTTTCTCAAAACCATGAAATAGACAACAGTTTTCTCAAAACCATGAAATAGACAACAGTTTTCTCAAAACCATGAAATAGACAACAGTTTTCTCAAAACCATGAAATAGACAACAGTTTTCTCAAAACCATGAAATAGACAACAGTTTTCTCAAAACCATGAAATAGACAACAGTTTTCTCAAAACCATGAAATAGACAACAGTTTTCTCAAAACCATGAAATAGACAACAGTTTTCTCAAAACCATGAAATAGACAACAGTTTTCTCAAAACCATGAAATAGACAACAGTTTTCCCAAAACCATGAAATAGACAACAGTTTTCTCAAAACCATGAAATAGACAACAGTTATCTGAAGATCGTGAAATAGAAAAAAAAAAGAATGAAATAACAGAGAGGTTCATAAAAACTATGAAATAAGACAATGATTTTTCCCAACTATGAAAAAGGTAATATTTTTCTTAAAATAATGAAATACACAATGGTTAATGTCATTTGAAGTCAATAAATTGCTCACCTCTGTGAGCTCAGGTAGACCAGGTATTTCTAGTCTCCAGCCCTCGTCATCTGATAAGTGAAGGTGCAGCTTGTTCAACTTGTACATTGACATGACCTTCAAGAGACGCAAAATTTCCTCTTTGGACTGGAAGTTGCGAGCGACATCTAAATGCAAGCCACGATATGTAAAACGAGGCTGATCTAGGATCTCACAAACTGGAATTTCCCATGATCCTTTGCTGATTCTGTGTGTTAAACTGTACAGAGTGATCGCTGCGTAAAATGCTCCTGGCTGATCATTAGCTGCTAGGGTTACAGAATCTGATTGAACTTCCACAAAATAGGCTTCATTCAATGTAGACAAAGTATGACGTAGAGGTAGGAGTTTGTCTTCCAAAAACTCTATGTAATTAGCCGAAGGCTTTCCACTGCTTATCTCCAGTTTCAATAGATCTGGAAATATGAGACAATTTTCAAGCTTAATTCATCTCAGGGAACTTTTATTTTCTCATTTCAACTGCAAGAGTTCATCAAGGAGACTTTACGTACTAGTCTATGTTCATGAAAAACTTAAATCCTGTAACACCAGATATTTTTGTAGGGCTCAATTTTCGTTGTTTTACATAAAAATTTTGTAAACACTTCAAATTTCATGGATGGATGAATTTGTTGATTACCACCAAATGAATGAAAAAATAAAAACCCTCAAAAAATAAAGATTTTACAGTAACAAAGTTAAAGTATAAAAAGCAATACATTTACGCAGTAGATGGTGATGACATGTTTTCCAAGTAAATAAGTTTGTTTTTAAACATTTGAAACACATTGTATTACTTTGTACATATTAAGACAAGGAAAACATACATTGGCCCAGATACAGTGCAAGTAGCTGGACAAAACTTCAGAGGCGTTAACTGATATAGGTAAATTACAAATAACATAAATAAGAAAGTAATGTTAACTGTGATTTCACTGACTCAGTTCTAATTTAGATCAGGATCCGCTGTCGACCACCTCATCAGTGAAAGCAGATGTCTCAACACCATGCTCCCTTCAGAAGAACGGCAGCTATGTCATTGTTGTAAAAATGAAGTATTTCAATCAAATATGGAGCCCGTTATTGGCTCCAAAAACCCTTCATAAAAACCATGGTTTGTTTGAATGAGTTAAAGTTAGAAATTTCCCCAAACGTTTTGGCATCTGATTCTTACACACACATTACTTTACAGTTCCTTACTAATTAAAAATAAATTGATCTCAAACAGTAAGAAGTGTTCACACTGAAGTCAGTTACAGTTTTTTGGTTTGCCTTTCTTACAACAGCTTAAAACAGGTGGTTTTCCAATTTTACAGGGAGGAATTTTCAGAAAATTCAACGGTAGGTATGTCTTCCAAAGTTCCAAACATAGACGTCTGAAACATTAAGATAGAAAAGCACTTAGGATACCAATAGGTGTCAGCTACAACATTTGACCTTGACACTTGACTCAATAACCTTGACCCTATGGCAGTGTGACCTTGACCACAGGTCACTGAAGTGTGTACTCTTTTGTAAGAAAATAAGTATGTCACTGCTACTTACCAGCAAGGAAGCTTATTTCCT
Source organism: Ylistrum balloti (assembly GCF_031769215.1). Taxonomy (NCBI): domain Eukaryota; kingdom Metazoa; phylum Mollusca; class Bivalvia; order Pectinida; family Pectinidae; genus Ylistrum; species Ylistrum balloti. The sequence goes on along the minus strand of NW_026782153.1, from coordinate 429,283 downwards.
TAGAAAATTTAGGATTTTGGAGAATTACCCAAGTCTTTGTGTCTATGACCACTTTTTTCAACGGATCAATGATAACTTGGAAAGGTGTTGGAACGATGTGAGATCCTGGATGTCCAAGATCACGTATCACTAAATTTCTATTAAATCGATCCTCTGCAGTAAACGGATTATACTGATCACTCGTCCGTCGCTTCCATTTACTGGGCGAGTCAAATGTTTCGACGAATGCCAGATTCTCATTGGTTGTGGATTGGATGAGGACAGGTGTGACTTTGGGGGCTGTCACGTACCAGTTTGGGAAGAAATCTGATCTGGCTATAAGGTAAGCTTTAGCCTCCAAATGAAGTGTTATTTCACTGCCTGCAGGCCAACTGTGGAATAGTCCATCCTCAGGGATGAGACGGTACAAGGATCCTTGAACATGGAATAAACGCAATGGAGTATCCTTGATTAGAATTCCTGATGGGTACGGAAAATCTTCTAACTGAAGAAAGCGAATGGAATGGAAATATATCTCCCACTTTCCATAAGAAATAGCTGCCTTTCCAGTGTTTATTAAGGTTATATGAAACCAACATGTCAGGTTACTCTCTAAATTAGTTATCACACCGACTTCCACTTTTATCTTGGTGGAGATATACTCTACTGTGGCGGCATTCTCTTTAGAATGTTGAATGTTGACCGGATTTTGAAATGCGAGCAGTGGGTGTTCCAGAGATTTGGCGTCTGACTGCACCACATTAGCTAGAATCTTGGTCATGTCCATTGGTTTTGCTTGGTGAACTTGATGAACTTTGAAAAAAGGAGAAATATTCATCAAGACAACTCCACATGCAGTTTTTAGGACACTTTTTACAGTTTTGGACAATTTTACATGGTAAAGAAGTGAGGGAGAAGCAGATGTGGTTTATATGATGTATTATGTACCCTGAGGAATAATGTAGATACTACAAGCCAAATTATTGTAATGACAGTTTTAAAAATAATGTGTAAGGATTTTTTTTTATTTCTTAATATTTTTTAAATTCTATTACCCATATACAAAAGGTATAAACTCATCTTTCTTATCAACTTATGATCTGAATCGCTGACCTACTTTTGTGACCTATGACCTGAATTGACTAACCTACTTTAGTGATCTATGACCTGGATTACATTATCTACTTTTTTGACCTATGACCTGGATTATCTGATCTGCTTTTGTGACCTATGACCTGGATTGCTGACCTACCTTTAGGCCGCACTCCTGGGACTAGGAATAGATCCTTGTTGTGTGCTGGGTTCCATTTTCTCATTTTATTTGCTTCAAATAGACAAAGAAACAGCATATAAAACAAACAACACCTCACAGAACCAAAGTAAAAACAACACTGATGTAAGTCGTTCACCATATGATACTGGGAAAACTTTATTTACACAGTACATCAAAGGGTCTGAAAGTTTTAAAAAGTACATTTATCTTCATTTTTCTAATTTGTCAATTTTAAAAAAGGAAAAAAATGTTGAGAGATGACATACTCTAAGTGTTTCTTTTATATAAAGAGCCCTGCATTTTCTGCATAGGCACAGTAGACACATAGTAAAGAATACAGGGGGGAACGCAGAGACGCATGCAGGTTTTAATATTGTATTACTGGTTCTACAGAAATTGGTTCGTTGAAATCCCTGGGTTTTTTCTTTGAATATCATAGATATTTCACAAGTATGACAGAATATTTAAATTTTTGACAATGTGAAAGCACAAGTGAAATATATATGACATTCAATGGGAAACCCATTATCAGTACCCCAGGGGTTGGGAAAACTAGTATCAATACCCCAGGGGTTGGGAAATCCATTATCCATATCCCAAGGGTTGGGAAACCCATTATCAATACCTCACAGGTTAGGAAACCTATTATCAATACCCCAGGGGTTGGGAAACCCATTATCAATACCCCAGAGGTTGGGAAACCCATTATCAATACCCCAGAGGTTGGGAAACTCATTATCAGTACCCCAGGGGTTGGGAAAACTAGTATCAATACCCCAGGGGTTGTGAAATCCATTATCCATATCCCAGGGGTTGGGAAACCCATTATCAATACCCCAGGGGTTGGGAAACCCATTATCAATACCCCAGGGGTTGGGAAACCCAGTATCCATATCCCAGGGGTTGGGAAATCCATTATCCATATCCCAGGGGTTGGGAAAACTAGTATCAATACCCCAGGGGTTGGGAAATCCATTATCAATACCCCAGGGGTTGGGAAATCCATTATCAATACCCCAGGGGTTGGGAAACCCATTTTTGATACCCCAGGGGTCGGTAAACCCATTATCAATACCCCGGGGGCTTGGAAACCCATTCTCGATACCCCAGGGGTTGGGCAACCTATTATCAATACCCCACGGGTTGGGAAACCTATTATCAATACCCCAGGGGTTGGGAAATCCATTATCAATACCCCAGGGGTTGGGAAACCCATTTTCGATACCCTAGGGGTCGGGAAACCCATTATCAATACCCCGGGGGCTTGAAAACCCATTCTCGATACCCCAGGGGTTGGGAAACCCATTATTAATACTCAAGGGGTACACTCACTATTGCTCTCTCCATTCCTGAAACATTTCATGGCAAGATTGAAGGTGCTATTTGCGACACCTTTTGAAGACTAGACTGGAGTATCAAGGATGCAGAGAGAGAAAGTGATTGTAACCCCTGGAGTATCAAGGATGGTTCCAGGGGTACAGAGAGTGAAAGTGATCGTAACCCCTTGAGTATCAAGGATGGTTCCAGGGGTACAGAGAGTGAAAGTGACTGTACCCCCTGGAGTATTGAGGATGGTTCCAGGGGTACAGAGATTGTGATTGTTACCCCTGGAGTATTGAGGATGGTTCCAGGGGTGTAGAGAGTGTGAGAGATCATTACCCCTGGAGTATCGAGGATGGTTCCAGGGTACACAGAGAGAAAGCTATTGCAACACCTGGAGTATCGAGGATGTAGAGAGTGAAAGCGATTGTAACACCTGGAGTATCGAGGATGTAGAGAGTGAAAGCGATTGTAACACCTGGAGTATCGAGGATGCAGAGAGTGAAAGCGATTGTAACACCTGGAGTATTGAGGATGCAGAGAGTGAAAGCGATTGTAACACCTGGAGTATTGAGGATGCAGAGAGTGAAAGCGATTGTAACACCTGGAGTATCGAGGATGTAGAGAGTGAAAGCGATTGTAACACCTGGAGTATTGAGGATGCAAAGAGTGAAAGCGATTGTAACACCTGGAGTATCGAGGATGCAGAGAGTGAAAGCGATTGTTACACCTGGAGTATCGAGGATGTAGAGAATGAAAGCGATTGTAACACCTGGAGTATCGAGGATGCAGAAAATGAAAGCGATTGTAACACCTGGAGTATTGAGGATGCAAAGAGTGAAAGCGATTGTAACACCTGGAGTATCGAGGATGTAGAGAGTGAAAGCGATTGTAACACCTGGAGTATCGAGGATGTAGAGAATGAAAGCGATTGTAACACCTGGAGTATCGAGGATGCAGAGAGTGAAAGCGATTGTAACACCTGGAGTATCGAGGATGTAGAGAGTGAAAGCGATTGTTACACCTGGAGTATCGAGGATGCAGAGAGTGAAAGCGATTGTAACACCTGGAGTATCGAGGATGTAGAGAGTGAAAGCGATTGTAACACCTGGAGTATCGAGGATGTAGAGAGTGAAAGCGATTGTAACACCTGGAGTATCGAGGATGTAGAGAGTGAAAGCGATTGTAACACCTGGAGTATCGAGGATGCAGAGAGTGAAAGCGATTGTAACACCTGGAGTATCGAGGATGTAGAGAGTGAAAGCGATTGTAACACCTGGAGTATCGAGGATGCAGAGAGTGAAAGCGATTGTTACACCTACACATCAAGAATTGAAAAATAGTTAACAATGTATTCTACCAGCTGTACACTGAACAACAGACCTGTGATAGTTGTTACACTGAACACCCACCTTTCTGATACTGAACTGTATTGGAGGAGCTGTAAGAAAGAAAATAGTAACATTAGCACCAATGGCCTACCAATACCGCCTAAGTCAATTGGATACAAGTTAGATAATTAACTTTAAAATACAGATTTTTATTTACAAAAATACCAAAACTGTGAAAAGATGTAGTCAAATTTAAACAATGGTGAGTTTGCAGGTCAAATTCTTTTTGAAGTTATGTTCAAGCACACTTGTTTTCAATTTACTAAGTAAACACATGTTATTTATTCAATCATATTCAATTAATTTAACTAATTAATTAATTTCATGTCATAAATTGAAACAAGACAGAAATTCAGTCAACTTAAACAGACAGTCAAATCCAAGCAGATTATGAGATAAGGAGAAAACTTTACAAAGAGTTGAAATTAGAGAATGACTGGACTCACCGAATATAATCCCGAGCAGTCAGAAGTATGGCAATGGCTACAACAAACAAGATGGCCACTCGGATATTCCTACTACCAAAGTAGTAGAGTTGTGACCGACACGACCGTGCAATCATAGCTGCTGTTGTAATGGTTCCTCCATACGTTTATACAGTGCTGGAAAAGAGGGGAGATAACTCAAACTAGGCCAGAAAATATACTTAAATAAAAAGAGGTTACCAAATTACCTTGTCGTACACCAAACTTTGGTGGTTGATTTTACAGAAATTTTTCAAAATAATGATGATATAAAGGATGCTCAACATTCAAGAACAGTTCTTCTTTTAATGGTGTACAGACATCACCGACATGTTTCGGTTGTAAGGCAGCCTTCATCAGGACGACTTTGACATAAAAACAGAGCTAAAGTGGCACATTGCAGCTATCATAATGTGACGTCATAATGGACAATGATAATTATCTGAAAAGATAGGTAAGTACATTTAACTAGTGGACTGGAAGATTTTTTTCAATTATCAATGATAAATTTTAACGATTGGATAAGTTGCCAACATTTTTATTGAGTTATGGTCACTGAGTAGGCAAGACATATTAATGTTGCTCTGATATACTTCATGGAATGCATGCTGGTTTAAGGTGGACTTCAGTAATAACTTTTGTACCAGACATGTAGAGATACATTTAGTGTCTGAATATAGACTTAATTTCATGATATTTCTACTAGATTTGTTGACTTTTAATGGTAAACCTTTGGCAACATATATGTAACCCTGGTAAAATACTAGCCCCAATATACCACTCAGCTAGAGAAAATTTCTCTTTAGCTTGATTGGTTGAGCGTCATACTAGTAAGCCAGGGGTCCCAGGTTTGATTCCTAGCACAGGCATTGAAAAAAATTAATGACCTCTGTTACAATTGTGAAGTGAGTAGTGATGAATTCTACTGACTGGTGTCACCACTATATCTGAGCTATACCTGAACTACCTGTCTACTTATCTTGTATGTAATAGTGTGTAATAGTGTAACCATGCTGCTGTTTGAAAAGGACTTACAACCAGGCAGAGCTTAGCTATGGACAAGGAAATTAAGGAGGACCAAGATCAAAACACAGCTGGATAATGTAGCAATAAAGGGAGATTTGGAGGCACTGTCATCTGGATTAATGAAACCACAGACATAGAACAGATAGTGAGAAAGATTGTTAAAGAGATGAGAAGGGACCTGGAAAAGGATGTAGACAAAAAGATCCCGGATGGTCATAATCACAGACTACAGGAATCCCTACAGGTCAAACAGAAGACAGAAGAACTTAGGGGACCATCACAGACTACAGGAATCCCTACAGGTCAAACAGAAGGACACAGAAGAACTTAGGGGACCATCACAGACTACAGGAATCCCTACAGGTCAAACAGAAGGAAACAGAAGAACTTAGGGGACCATCACAGACTACAGGAATCCCTACAGGTCAAACAGAAGGAAACAGAAGAACTTAGGGGACCATCACAGACTACAGGAATCCCTACAGGTCAAACAGAAGGAAACAGAAGAACTTAGGGGACCATCACAGACTACAGGAATCCCTACAGGTCAAACAGAAGGAAACAGAAGAACTTAGGGGACCATCACAGACTACAGGAATCCCTACAGGTCAAACAGAAGGAAACAGAAGAACTTAGGGGACCATCACAGACTACAGGAATCCCTACAGGTCAAACAGAAGGAAACAGAAGAACTTAGGGGACCATCACAGACTACAGGAATCCCTACAGGTCAAACAGAAGGAAACAGAAGAACTTAGGGGACCATCACAGACTACAGGAATCCCTACAGGTCAAACAGAAGGAAACAGAAGAACTTAGGGGACCATCACAGACTACAGGAACCTACAGGTCAAACAGAAGGAAACAGAAGAACTTAGGGGACCATCACAGACTACAGGAATCCCTACAGGTCAAACAGAAGGAAACAGAAGAACTTAGGGGACCATCACAGACTACAGGAATCCCTACAGGTCAAACAGAAGGAAACAGAAGAACTTAGGGGACCATCACAGACTACAGGAATCCCTACAGGTCAAACAGAAGGAAACAGAAGAACTTAGGGGACCATCACAGACTACAGGAATCCCTACAGGTCAAACAGAAGGAAACAGAAGAACTTAGGGGACCATCACAGACTACAGGAATCCCTACAGGTCAAACAGAAGGAAACAGAAGAACTTAGGGGACCATCACAGGCTACAGGAATCCCTACAGGTCAACCAGAAGGAAACAGAAGAACTTAGGGGACCATCACAGACTACAGGAATCCCTACAGGTCAAACAGAAGGAAACAGAAGAACTTAGGGGACCATCACAGACTACAGGAATCCCTACAGGTCAAACAGAAGGAAACAGAAGAACTTAGGGGACCATCACAGACTACAGGAATCCCTACAGGTCAAACAGAAGGACACAGGAAACAGAAGAATCCCTACAGGTAGGGGACCATCACAGACTACAGGAATCCCTACAGGTCAAACAGAAGGAAACAGAAGAACTTAGGGGACCATCACAGACTACAGGAATCCCTACAGGTCAAACAGAAGGACACAGAAGAACTTAGGGGACCATCACAGACTACAGGAATCCCTACAGGTCAAACAGAAGGAAACAAGAACTTAGGGGACTAAACAAAGAGGGACAGAAGGAAATGGAGAAAGTGAAGATAGACCTGAGTAAAGAAATGGCGGAGGTCAACAGGATGGCCATGGATACGAAAGGGAAACCATAACGAACGATACAGCAGGAGGAACTATATCAAGGTGATGGATTTCCCCGAGTTAGAAAGTGTGGAAGAGGAAAAGAGGGACATAGTGGGCGACTTCTGTAAGGGGGTGAACAAGAAGATCTGGTGATTCGTTAGTTCTGACGACCTGCTGGCAGTAAACAGGATCCCAAGGAGAGACACTACCAGGGCGCAGCCATCGGTGGTAAAGTTTCTGCAAGGAACTTTGTGATTAAACATAAGGAGGAGATAAACGGGACAATGAGACCGATGGATGATGTAACCAAAGGAGACGCTGGACTGAAAACTGAGTGTCGAATTGAGAATGCATGTTATTTTAATGGGCAAGTTTTCGCAACCTCCAATGGTGTAAGGCAGCCAGTTGACCTGTTTGACTCTGTTCAGGATGTATTTGGAAGGAGGTAAACTTGTTGTGTAATGTTGTGTATGTATATTTATCTTATGTCAGTAATTCTGAGTGTATTACAAAGGATGAGTACACAACAAAATGGAGTACAATTTGTATGGGACATATCAATATCCATTTAAAGGTAAAAAGATCTTAATAGTATAACAACATCAACATAACTCAGCTTTAGATCACTTCTAACCATGTCGATGAAATCTGTACGGGAATATGTTACAGTTATCTACAAATAATGAATGGAGATCTGATGGATATTTTATATATTTAACCCTTTGTTTCTCCTTATCCACAGGTAAATGTTATTTCATGTTAGTATATTATACACCAGGTAGATATTGTATATCATATACACCAGGTAGATATGGTATATCATATACACCAGGTAGATATGGTATATATTAAACACCAGGTAGATATGGTATATATTATACACCAGGTAGATATGGTATATATTATACACCAGGTAGATATGGTATATATTATACACCAGGTAGATATGGTATATTATACACCAGGTAGATATGGTATATATACACCAGGTATATATATTATACACCAGGTAGATATATATATACACCAGGTATATATATTAGATATGGTATATATATACACCAGGTAGATATGGTATATATTATACACCAGGTAGATATGGTATATATTATACACCAGGTAGATATGGTATATATTATACACCAGGTAGATATGGTATATTATACACCAGGTAGATATGGTATATTATACACCAGGTATATGTATAATATACACCAGGTAGATATGGTATATATATACACCAGGTATATATATTATACACCAGGTAGATACACCAGGTAGATATATATTAAACACCAGGTGGTATATATTATACACCAGGTAGATATGGTATATTATACACCAGGTAGATATGGTATATATTATACACCAGGTAGATATGGTATATTATACACCAGGTAGATATGGTATATCATATACACCAGGTAGATATGGTATATTATATACACCAGGTAGATATATTATATTACACCAGGTATATATATATATACACCAGGTAGATATGGTATATATTATACACCAGGTATATGGTATATATATACACCAGGTAGATATGGTATATATTATACACCAGGTAGATATGGTATATATTATACACCAGGTAGATATTGTATATTATACACCAGGTAGATATGGTATATATATACACCAGGTAGATATGGTATATTATACACCAGGTAGATATGGTATATATATATTATACACCAGGTAGATATGGTAAATATTATACACCAGGTAGATCTAGTATATTATACACCAGGTAGATCTAGTATATATTTATTATACACCAGGTAGATATGGTATATCATATACACCAGGTAGATATGGTATATTATACACCAGGTAGATATGGTATATTATACACCAGGTAGATATGGTATATTATACACCAGGTAGATATGGTATATTATACACCAGGTAGATATGGTATATATTATACACCAGGTAGATATGGTATATTATACACCAGGTAGATATGGTATATCATATATATACATGGATGCCTGTCACTTTGACATTTTTCAGATGAAGTATAAGTTTTTATTGTTCTCATTTATTTCTTTACTTCTTCAATCTTGGTGCATAAACGAAAATTAATTTAATGATAAATCAGAGTATGCATTGTAGTCATAGTAACCATGCTTGACCAACAATACCTCTTTAATGTGTTGTTTAGGAATGAATGTAGTGTGGATGTGTTGAAACAGATGTTGCAGTTATATTTGTTCATTTTTATACCTTTTTCCATCATTTTTACAACAGATGAGGCAGGTAGAGGGTGGGGAACAGAGGAGTTTCTCTGGGAATGGCTAGCTGAACACTGGGTCACCACTTATGTGGCTAAGTGTAGTATGAAGATAATGTCTATGAATGTAAGGGGACTGAACTCACACAGGAATAGGAAAAGAGATGTATTTCGTTGGACAAAAAAAAAAGGAAATTTTTTATATCATATGTTTACAAGAAACACACTGTGTAGACAATTAAGAAAAATTGTGGGAAAGGGAATGCAGATATAAACGTATTTTTAGTAATCACTGTTCAAGATCAGCAGGGCTGGCTATATTTCTGAGAAATACATTCAAGTATGTGATACATGGCAGCAGAATAGATAGACAACAAGGGAAGGTTTGTTGTACTTGATATTTCAATAAATCAAAACAGATTATCATTAGCAGGTATATATGGGCCAAATCAAGATTCTACAATATTCTCCGAGAACTTCCTTACAAGTCTTCACCAATAGTTCCTTGATATTATGTGGTGACTGGAGCACAGTACAGAACAGAGAAATCGACACACGTAATATTCTCCACAATAATAACCCAAAATCTCAGGAAGCAATCAAAAACATAACATATGACCTTATCGACCCCTGGAGGTGTTTTTACCCAGATTTGAGAAACTTTACTTGGCAGCAAAAAAATCCTATTCTACAAACCAGGCTAGATTATTTTTTGGTTTCAGAAGAAATTTATTCAAAACAAAAGATTCCAAAATCATACCTGGTTACAGAACAGATCACTGTTGTGTAGTACTAAATGTAAATGTCAGTAAAGTGGAACATGGTAGAGGATACTGGAAATATAATGCTTATCTCTTAGGAGATTTAACTTATATACAACAAGTCAAGGACTGCATTACAGAAACCACAGAAGAATATATTGTTGATGGAAATATTAATAACGTGAAAAATAATCTGTTGAGGGTAAATGATCAAATATTTTTTGAAATTTCAAAGATTAAAATTTGTTCACTCTCAAATTCTTATTCTATCTCAAAAGCAAGAAAGAAGAGAAAACTTGAAAAAGATTTAGAGATAGAAATAGTAGAACTGGAAAAACAGATAAATCAATGTGCTAGCGGTTGTTTATGGGGAGAAGTCAACAGCAACAAACAGGAACTGGAACCTATTAGGAAAAGTGAAGTGGAAGGTGTTATTTTACGGTCGAAAGCAACTTGGTATGAAAATGGGAAAAAAGCAACAATGAGAAAAAAGCAACAAAGTATTTTATTGATTTAGAAAAGCATCATTTTGTAAATAAAAGTATAACTGAATAAAACTGAATTAATTACAGATAATGGGGACATATTGGATGACCAGGGGGAGATAATTGAAGCAGAGACATTTTCTTTAAAGTATCTGTATACATCAAAACATCATGATTTTACACAATCAGAAAATTCAACGTAATATTAGCTAAGGAGAACTAAAACTTTCAGAACTAGCAAAAGCTTTGACATATATGGATAATAGGAAAAGTTGAGGGTCAGATGGTTTCAGTGCTGAATTTTACGAATGTTTTTTGGAGGGACATAGGAGTTTTCTTACATAGATCACTTAAATATGTATATAACACAGGTCAAATGTCTGATTTTCAAAATCAAGGAAATATTTCTTGTATTCCAAAAGAGGATAAGGACAGGAGGTATTTAAAAAAACTGGTGACCCACTTCTTTATCAAATGTAGACTACAAGCTTGACACTGCAGCTATAGCCGGCAGAACAAAAAATTTTCTTGCAAAAATTACAAGTGAAACACAACAAAAAGCCAACACTGTTCTACACAAGGCAACATGGTATAGGACCTAGCAATAATGGAGGAGTAAGGCTCAGGGCAATGAAGCCAAGCACATCAGAACTTCCAAGTCGCTTCTCATTAGTGGTTGAAACAGCCTGACTAATGGGATCAACCGAACCTGCAAGAAAAACACTAGGTAAGATCCAGCTTGAGGCTGGACTTCAAAATATTTGGTAACATGTGGTTTGAGGTTGCCAGCTGTACCTCTCCAAAACTTATCAAAAATCATTACTTTTCAGAATTTCTGCATAAAGCAGGGTCACTGCATGCTAATTTATCTTGAGGCTGTATGCTATTCAGTACAGGTTGAAATGATGAAAAGTGTTTTTTAAACAACTTTACATCCAACACTTCCAACATCACAGTTACAGGTACATTAGTAAATGATGGAATCATTCCATACCATTTGAACTGTTTCAAATGGTTAATTGAAAGCGAATACGTAAGGTTTTAGTATTTTTTAAAATTGGAAATCTCCTTCGTCAGAGATACACTTATTGGTCTGGGGCTATCACCCTTAACTGCTTAAAATATTACTTATTGTAAATGGCAATGATATAAGCATTTATAGATAGATGCTGGAAGTATAAAAGTAAATCACGTTACAGAATTATGAAATTTATTGATTTACAAGCAAATGTGATCTTTTTTTAAAAAAAAAGTGTTGTCGACGGGTTTACGGCAGGTAATTATAAGGGGCTAGCACTGTACCTTCGTGCATTCGATCAGGTAATTATTGTTATCAGACAATTAGTAGGGATGATATGTGACGTCATCAGATATTACAGGTAATCTATTGGAAATATGCACTATAACAAGTTGAATATATATGATAAAACTCCTCACCTGTTTTCTGTCCGACGTGGCTGTCGCTTTACTGCTACGGTCGGGTAGTTCACCGATGATCGCAGTACTATTTCCGGTCCTATATTGTTTACCACGCGACAGAGTGTGTGTCAGCAGAATTTTCCACCCCTGAAGAAATGGCCGGGTGCATAGCACGATCTATTTAGGGGTTTATCCGTTGAAAGCTGAATGAGTTAACGCAAACTCCGATAAGTTCACTACAGTTTGTATATTCACCGTTTAGAGTTCGACATTTTTACCTTGGTGTCGCAATAAAGGGAAAACAATATGAGAGATAGAGAACGCGAACCGGCGGTCTAAATTTACAGTTAAGTGTCTAACATATTTACTGGTGTTGGTGACACAGAAGCGGTTGCACAATCGTTCTGTCTAGACATGCTCAACAACATTTCTATTAAGTACTTTTATGTAAAACCATTTGCCAGGAATAATTTTCTCTCGTACAATTATAATATGGTTGATTTCTTTAATTTGTTTACGTCACCGTTGGTAAGATATTAGTTATAACGGATTGCCACGTCCGATCCAAGTTATTGAAAATATGATTTCAATATACAGTAACGTGCTGTAAGCCTGTGTCGCTCTGTTTAGGATATGTTCGGTATATTTCTAACCTTTTCCAATGAGTTTTCTTCACTTCGTTTAGGATTTTGACAATATTTGGTCAGTTTGTTAAATAATATCCATATTTTTTTCACAATATTCATATTTTGTTTATTTCAGGAGAAATATACAATATTATATACACGTCTAATTTTCATGTGACGCCATTTTCCCGTATTTACCAAACTGACGTCGAAATGGCATTCCGAAAATCGCATGTTGTAAATAAACCATCATTAATCTGGTCATACACGACGGAAAACAATAGAAGTAATGTGAGACGAAGCAGGAAAATTCTCCATAAGGGTACACCATTTCATTAGAAATGATCCATGAACCAAGTCAGGAGAATTCTCACCAAGGGTACACAATTTCATTAAAAATGATCCATGAACGGAGTCAGAATTCTCTATAAGGGTACACAATTTCATTAAAAGTGATCCATGAATGATGTCAGGAAAATTCATTGAACAAGGTTAGATACAAAGAATATATGGTAATATTTTTTTCAATACACTGCCTTCATGAACTATTTCTAAAAGCAGAATTGGTTTGTAAGCAGTTATACTCCCAAGTACACCGGTTTCTTGTATAATATTTTTGTTTTATGTCATTATAACGTGTTGTTGTGATGCTCTCAATTCAATGCAATATCTAAGTATTCTAATCTTTCGGCCAATCACCGAACTGGCTGCTTTATTCCTAGTACACTATGGGACCAGGTATTTTGTTTGAAGAATGTTAAATTACGTTTTGTAAACATAAATTAATACATTTTTCACATTTGTTTTTTTTTTCAAAGATGGACAATTGTCTTAAAAACTGCAAAGGCTGTATATTTTCATCTCCTATTTTTCGATGTAGTTATTTCTATGGTCCCGTAATAAAATTGGGACAGCATATATGGGCCGCCTTGTCCGTCTTTCTGTCCAGACTTTCGTGTACAGAGCACAACTTTGCCCAAAGTGAAGCAAGCATATACTAAAGCAATGTGCAGTGAAGCGAAGTGTCCGCGACCCCTAAATTACAGAGTTATTGTTCTTTTTGTCCATTTAAGATAATGAAATTTTGTGTATACATTTGTCTTACTAAGATGATATGCAGTATTACAAAATCAGAGACAGCAACCCATAATTACAAGGGTTAGTACCCATTTTGTTGGGGTTGTTTTGGGGTTTTCTTTCTCCATTTTATATCCGTAGCACAACTTCGCTTTTATCTAAAGAAACGTAATGGAACTTGGTGTATGCATTGGTCATACTAAGAGGATGCACACTGTACCGAATTCTATGCCTGCAACTCCTAAAATTACCAAATTATTGCCCATTGTTATAATTTTGTGTTTGATAAAGTCGTTTTCGGGGAGTATCAGTTTTATTCGTGCATTGGTTTTTGTTCTTTCAATTCTCACGAAGATACTGGTCAAAGTATCAGATTTTGTGTGGGCACAAAGAAAATCCGGAAGTCAAATTGGGGCATGGAAAAACTGAAATTTTACCATAACAAGAGGTCTATAGGGTCTGTATCGCTCACCTGAAACAACAATGGTATATATGCTTTCGTTCTTTAATTGTGACAGCTTTCTTCTTAAATGAAGGTGAACGGCGGTATAAATATATGGCTGTGAACTATACCGAAGCGTATTTCGTAAAAACAAATAACGTCCAAACTCAAACAAGAAATATACGATGGACAAAACCATTTAAAATGCTCGAGTTTCTGGTTGACAACATCTTCGTAGAGTTTGGTGGTAAGATCTTCCAACAGACTATTGACTGAACTGTTTTTTTTTTCTCTCATACGAGGCTGAGTTTTTTTTAAGAACTTGTCAAAAACAGGTAATACAGATTTCGCAAAGTTGTTTAATTTCACTTTCAGACATACTAATGACATTTTTAAATAACAAGAAAATTGTTGACCGCATCTATCGTAAATATCCACCAGAACTTGAAATCAAAAATACGACAGACTCTTCTACATCAGCAGCTTATCTCGATCTTTTCCTACAACGAAACCAACATGGACAGCATTCTACCAAGCTGTATTATAAACGTGGTGATTTAAATGTCCCTATTATGAATTTTCCATTTCTGGATAGCAATATCCTACAATCCCAACCTATGATATGTACATGTCGCAATTGATTCGATATTCATGCGCCTGTTCCCAATTATCAAGATTTTCGTGAAAGAAGTCACTGGCGGACAAACTCCTAACAAAGAGTTTCAAAAGTTGCAAGTTGCTGAAAATTATAGGGAATCTTTCTGATCGCCTTAGTGATCTCATTGAGAAATATTGTATTTCTTTGTGCAATATGAAGCTGGACGTGTTTCAAGCTCATTAGTTTGCCTGTTGGTTCCGTTGTTGTATAACTTGTTCTCATTTGACCAAGGTTTACAGAGCGGGTGTCGTCGTTGAAGCATAAGACGCTTACTCTTCCGGAACACCAGGTCCTGTATTCACGAAACCTTTTTCATGCTCAAACTCAACTTTTGTGCTCATGATTAAGTCTGTGCTCCAGTGAGAACGTACTCAAAATCGGGCCCAGGTCTTATTCTCCTTGTTCTTTTTCAGGAATCTCTATGTAAATCTTTCCTTTGTTCATATTTCGCCATGGTTTTTATGAATTTGAGTTTTGATTAGGAGTTTATTAACATGTTAGTATTTTATAGTTTATCAAAATCTGTTTCAAGAATTCGCTGACGATGATGTTGACGTTGTGATGATGGTTGTGGCTGACGTTGTGAGGCTGATGTTGTGATGTTAAGGTGATGGTGACATTGTGATGTTGTGGTGATGGTGACGTGATGTTGAGGTGATGGTGACGTTGTGATGTTGAGGTGATGGTGACGTTGTGATGTTGAGGTGATGGTGACGTTGTGATGTTGAGGTGATGGTGACGTGATGTTGAGGTGATGGTGACGTTGTGATGTTGAGGTGATGGTGACGTTGTAATGTTGAGGTGAGGGTGACGTTGTGATGTTGAGGTGAGGTTGACTTTGTGATGTTGAGGTGATGGTGACGTTGTGATGTTGAGGTGAGGTTGACGTTGTGATGTTGAGGTGATGGTTGTGGTTGTGATGTTGAGATGAGGTGTTGTGATGTTGAGATGAGGTGGTGTGGTTGTGATGTTGAGATGTGTTGTGGTTGTGATGTTTGGATGAGGTGTTGTGGTTGTGATGTTGAGATGAGGTGTTGTGATGTTGAGATGAGGTGGTGTGGTTGTGATGTTGAGATGATGTGTTGTGGTTGTGATGTTGAGATGAGGTGTTGTGGTTGTGATGTTTGGATGAGTTGTTGTGGTTGTGATGTTGAGATGAGGTGTTGTGATGTTGAGATGAGGTGGTGTGGTTGTGATGTTGAGATGAGGTGTTGTGGTTGTGATGTTGAGATGAGGTGTTGTGGTTGTGATGTTGAGATGAGGTGTTGTGATGTTGAGATGTTGAGATGAGGTGTTGTGATGTTGAGATGAGGTGTTGTGGTTATGATGTTGAGATAAGGTGTTGTGGTTGTGATGTTGAGATGATGTGTTGTGATGTTGAGATGAGGTGTTGTGGTTGTGATGTTGAGATGATGTGTTGTGATGTTGAGATGATGTGTTGTGGTTGTGATGTTGAAATGATGTGTTGTGATGTTGAGATGAGGTGTTGTGGTTATGATGTTGAGATGAGGTGTTGTGATGTTGAGATGAGGTGGTGTGGTTATGATGTTGAGATGAGGTGTTGTGATGTTGAGATGAGGTGGTGTGGTTGTGATGTTGAGATGAGGTGTTGTGATGTTGAGATGAGGTGGTGTGGTTTTGATGTTGAGATGAGGTATTGTGGTTGTGATGTTGAGATGATGTGTTGTGGTTGTGATGTTGAGATGAGGTGTTGTGATGTTGAGATGAGGTGGTGTGGTTTTGATGTTGAGATGAGGTGTTGTGGTTGTGATGTTGAGATGATGTGTTGTGATGTTGAGATGAGGTGTTGTGGTTATGATGTTGAGATGAGGTGTTGTGGTTGTGATGTTGAGATGATGTGTTGTGATGTTGAGATGAGGTGTTGTGGTTGTGATGTTGAAATGAGGTGTTGTGGTTATGATGTTTGGATGAGGTGTTGTGGTTATGATGTTGAGATGAGGTGTTGTGGTTATGATGTTGAGATGAGGTGGTGTGGTTTTGATGTTGAGATGAGGTTCTGTGGTTATGATGTTGAGATGATGTGTTGTGGTTGTGATGTTGAGATGATGTGTTGTGGTTGTGATGTTTGGATGAGGTGTTGTGGTTGTGATGTTGAGATGATGTGTTGTGATGTTGAGATGAGGTGTTGTGGTTATGATGTTTGGATGAGGTGTTGTGGTTGTGATGTTGAGATGAGGTGTTGTGGTTATGATGTTGAGATGAGGTGTTGTGGTTGTGATGAGGTGTTGTGGTTGTGATGTTGAGATGATGTGATGTGGTGTTGAGATGATGTGTTGTGGTTGTGATGTTGAAATGATGTGTTGTAGTTATGATGTTGAGATGAGGTGTTGTGGTTGTGATGAGGTGTTATGGTTGTGATGTTGAGATGATGTGTTGTGATGTTGAGATGAGGTGTTGTGGTTATGATGTTGAGATGAGGTGTTGTGATGTTGAGATGAGGTGGTGTGGTTGTGATGTTGAGATGAGGTGTTGTGATGTTGAGATGAGGTGGTGTGGTTTTGATGTTGAGATGAGGTATTGTGGTTGTGATGTTGAGATGATGTGTTGTGGTTGTGATGTTGAGATGAGGTGTTGTGATGTTGAGATGAGGTGGTGTGGTTTTGATGTTGAGATGAGGTGTTGTGGTTGTGATGTTGAGATGATGTGTTGTGATGTTGAGATGAGGTGTTGTGGTTATGATGTTGAGATGAGGTGTTGTGGTTGTGATGTTGAGATGATGTGTTGTGATGTTGAGATGAGGTGTTGTGGTTGTGATGTTGAAATGAGGTGTTGTGGTTATAATGTTTGGATGAGGTGTTGTGGTTGTGATGTTGAGATGAGGTGTTGTGGTTATGATGTTGAGATGAGGTGTGGTTGTGATGAGGTGTTGTGGTTGTGATGTTGAGATGATGTGTTGTGATGTTGAGATGATGTGTTGTGGTTGTGATGTTGAAATGATGTGTTGTGGTTATGATGTTGAGATGAGGTGTTGTGGTTATGATGTTGAGATGAGGTGTTGTGATGTTGAGATGAGGTGGTGTGGTTATGATGTTGAGATGAGGTGTTGTGATGTTGAGATGAGGTGGTGTGGTTTTGATGTTGAGATGAGGTGTTGTGGTTGTGATGTTGAGATGATGTGTTGTGGTTGTGATGTTGAGATGAGGTGTTGTGATGTTGAGATGAGGTGGTGTGGTTGTGATGTTGAGATGATGTGTTGTGGTTGTGATGTTGAGATGAGGTGTTGTGGTTGTGATGTTTGGATGAGGTGTTGTGGTTGTGATGTTGAGATGAGGTGTTGTGATGTTGAGATGTTGAGATGAGGTGTTGTGATGTTGAGATGAGGTGTTGTGGTTATGATGATGAGATGAGGTGTTGTGGTTGTGATGTTGAGATGATGTGTTGTGATGTTGAGATGAGGTGTTGTGATTATGATGTTGAGATGATGTGTTGTGGTTTTGATGTTGAGATGATGTGTTGTGGTTGTGATATTGAGATGAGATCTTCTGTCTTCTGTTAGGTACATAAGCAGTAAGGAGTCAGACAGTGACCTTGAACTTTCACCTGATGACCTTAAAATGCTGTAAAGTGACTCCAGATGAGATTCAAATAAACTTCATATGCATCTTAATGTCAATACACTATCAGTAACTCAACATAAAATCACCAACAAATTGTTTATTCACAGCTCAAATAGTTCACAACATAAACCAAGAAACATGAATCCCACATATCTTAAAGAAAAAATCTGGTCTTTGGTCGACAATCAGTTGTGGACACTATTTTTCAGTTTTGCTCCTAAAAGCCTACAATGTATAAAACAAATGTCTTTATAAGTATGTAACATTGATTACACATAACAAAGTATGAACTTTTGTTTATAATTCATCTTAAAGGTTTAATGTACCATTTAAACAAGAAGCCAAAGGGGCCTGAACCACTGCAGCTAAAGTAGATGACATTGTCAGCTTTATAAATTTCACCAAATTTGAAAGCCCACTTCCCAAGTATGTTACCATGACTCTGTGTAGTTATTGACAACAGATTTGAAGTATTTAACACATTTGACTCCTGTGATCTCCAGCATCCTACTAGAGTGCCTTTTGCTTGTTCAGAATTTTTAAAAAGATTTCAACACATTTATCCCTAAGGCTTGAAAATTAGTTAAGGTAATCATTAGAACAATTTGGAAGCATTTTGTCCCAGCATGCAACTGACCCAATATCAGTACCTGGGGATTTGGTTACATGAACCCTGTGACCATGGAAATGAGTAAAGATCCATTTGAACAAATATGGTAGCCCTTCTTTCCAGCTCTCAGATCTGTTAGAAAATTTGAGCAGATTTGAACCATGTGACCTTGAAAATGAATCAAAATCCTTCATCCCAGCTGTCAGGACTGTTAGAAAATTTGAGCAGATTTGCACCCTGTGACCTGTGATATTTGTGCCTACCTTGGATCCTAGTCTGCAGTTTCCATGGTATCACCAATCCTAATACACTGATGCCTTACAGCTGTGATTGGCCATGTCATACCAGTAATTATGAAAATCAGATAAGAAACTGTGAAGGAAAATTTGTTCACAGTCTTTTCCTTGTTGGCCATGAAGGGCATAGACTGAAAAAAAAGTTGTCAATTATTCACAACAATATAAGTCATATTGAAAACAATGGAATATTGTAATAGTAAAATTCAGCAACAAGAAAGGATAATCCAGGAGGGGGCTGACATATCTGGGCGGCTGGGCCCTTCCAATCTGAAAGTGAGTCCTCCCATTTTCATCTAATTTTACACAGGAAGGCCCATCCGATTTTTAACATTGAAAACAAAAGCCCAAAAGTGACCTCATGAGCATTTTTCCCAGGCCTTAACGATTGACCTCACATCCTCTCTAGGAAGTGTGTGACACCTTGAATATTGACCTCACATCCTCCCTAGGACGAGTGTGACACCTTGAATATTGATCTCACATCCTCTCTAGGAAGTATGTGACACCTTGAATATTGACCTCACATCCTCCCTACGATGTGTGTGACACCTTGAATATTGATCTCACATCCTCTCTAGGAAGTATGTGACACCTAGAATATTGACCTCACATCCTCTCTAGGAAGTATGTGACACCTTGAATATTGACCTCACATCCTCCCTACGATGTGTGTGACACCTAGAATATTGACCTCACATCCTCTCTAGGAAGTGTGACACCTATCCCACCTGGCCAGTATGTTTTGTGATAAGCTATCCCACCTGGCCAGTATGTTTTGTAATAAGCTATCCCACCTGGCCAATATGTTTTGTAATAAGCTATCCCACCTGGCCAGTAAGTTTTGTAATAAGCTATCCCACCTGGCCAGCAAGTTTTGTAATAAGCTATCCCACCTGGCCAGTATGTTTTGTAATAAGCTATCTCACCTGGCCAGTATGTGTTTTAATAAGCTATCTCACCTGGCCAGTATGTGTTTTAATAAGCTATCTCACCTGGCCAGTATGTTTTTTAATAAGCTATCCCGAAAGGCCAGTAGATTTGCATCATTATCAAATCAGTCAGTTTCAAATTATTACAACAACAACATGCCATAAATCAATCTGGTCTGTGTCAAGAAAGCCTGTCAGTCAGGATGGAAAACATGGCTGCTCCCATCTAATGATGGTCAGGGATAGGTTTTAGAAGAGCGTTTACAGCCTAAAATGACTTATACAACAAATCAGGAGGTTCAAATGATACATACATAATATGAGATTAAACAGGTGAAAACATGTTTATCTAAATGGAACGATGTGTTTCAGTTTCCAAACTGACAATTCTGAATGGTATGTGTGAATTGTAATAATTAAGTTTGAAGCACACAATAATTTCATAACCGATGATTGCCCATGAAAAGTCTAACCTCGTGATAAGGACAGGCTCACAATATCAGACATCAAAAAGTGTAGTATTACCGACACATTTCATTGGTAAGGAGGAACAAACGATTGTTCAAGTCAACAAGAAATCGTATTCCTCAGAATTTTTGGATTGCTCTCTAAAGTCATGATCATGTTCCTATACACATCGCGAAAAACAAGATGCCCATGGGGCCTGTATTACTTGCCTGGCTTTGTTTGGTTGATTTAATTGCTTCATCAAAATTAAAGGAAAAGGAATTCTAGGTCTATATCTATTTCCCATTTGGAACCCCACCCCTCTGCCCCAGTTGGTCAGCCAAACTATTGATACAAAAGTCTCTTTCATGCAGCCATGATTCATACCAAATTAGCAAATAATACTGAATACAGAAAAAGAAGGATTCAAAGAATTTGCTCTATTTCCCCATATGAGTGACCTGCACCTTCTTCCCTTCAGGGTTTGACCCAACATGTGTTCAACAGTGAGTCTCCTTCACTATAGACTGTTTCAAACCAATTAAGAATTTGATTTTGATTTTTCCCATGTTGGGTCCATCCCTCCCACCCCTCAATCTTGAGTCTCCTTCACCACAGAATGTTTCAGGCCAATGAGACAGAATCTGGGAATTCTTTCAGAAGGAGGATTTTGCTCTTTCCTTATTGGGCCCTTTCCTTCTGCCAGTTTCCATATTGGGTCCATCCCTCCCACCCCACAATCTTGAGTCTCCTTCACCACAGAATGTTTCAGGCAAATGGGACAGAATCCAGGCATCTGCTTCAGAAAAATTTGCTTACCTATCGTCCTTCCCTACGTAAAATGAAACCTTATTTTTGCCCTGATGTAAGTGTTCTGGTCTTTCTTTTTTTTCAAGTGGGGTTATTTTTCATTAAACTCATCTTTTACTTCAAATATGGGGACATGTTACACACTTCATTTACACAATCACTTGGTACTATGTGAATGTTAAGTACGGACTTGTGACCGAGTTTATCTGAATATGAGTTATCTCCCCTATATCATCACTCTTTCAAGCCCTTATCAGCATATTGTAAGTTACCTTTATGTATATTTTAATTATTTTTTTCTCCTTGAAATTTCAAATTGAATGTTAAATATTAATTTGATGAAATAAGCGAAGAGCATTTTCTCAGCAGTACGGTATTTATTCCTCTCTATCAGTTTGCTTCGTGCTGGGATCATGATATACGTTTAGCTAGGTTCAGTATGTTTCTGCTGTAAAACAAATCGAAACACAGGCGAACACAGGTGAGGTGTAGACCTGTCTCAAAATTTGATGCAAACGAGACTACTACGCATCAGCCAGTGGTTTTATCCAAAAAATGATCAAATTCGAAGGTCACACCCAGAAATACAAACTGTTGCATGTTTTGGTTCGTTTTCATAACTGTAAGAAATATATTTCGTTAACTCACGTCATTGGGTATTCCGGGTGGGGTATCATGTAGAATCTTTCCGGTAGTGAAATTCCGACGAGGGATGATTGTTTTGCAGAAATTCGAGCATAACTTTGTCATTGCGGCCATGTTACTTTTTTGGCACATTCGATATTCGGAAAAAATGCGGGAAATAGAGTGTGTCTATGGATGTATCTGATTGGCCAGGAGATTGTGACTGTCTAATTAAACACCGTGTAGTATAGGTCCCAAAACCGAACAAATTAACAAAAACAAATAAATAAAATCCATTTAATAATTGTGCTTTTTATTTATTTTTATTTTTTTGTAGTTTCGTGATGTCTTGTTAAAATAGAGAAATACTGTAAAAAAAACATTCTTAATATATCTGTTGTGAAATTGGGTCATATGTTTGAAGGAATCATCACGGGCCCACACTTTAGTGTAGGCCTCGTGTTGAACTGAAACCGAATATTTAAAGACATCGATTTTTACTAGGCTCGCTTTCAAAATTCCAATTCACATTAAAATGGACAGAAACATGATAAAGCAGCATTATATGTAAAAGATCAAAGAGAGATCAAGAAAGCCGACGTGTGTTAATTGTGTACGCGTTGGTTACACACAGGTACAGAGTGTAACAAAATGACGTGTACGCGCACGTGTGTGTGTGTGTGTGTGTGATTTTCGATGTAATTTTTCACTGAAAAATATAGATTATATCATATTACAAAAAACCCCGCTAACTCGAGCTCATTTGATCAAGAGAGATGCACTGAGCAAAACAATTTACAATAAAAACAACACCACGATTTTCAATATTGGATTACACGTAATAGATAATAAACCCTTTTATAACCAGACAAATAAACAAGACTTTATGTCAGATGACTGTTCCATTCAAGACACTATTAGAAATTTAATCTTAATTAGAATAAGAAATTTTAGTATATATATATATATAATGAAGATTATAAGCAAGGATGGTGAGAATACATGTCTCTAAACCAAGATGTCTCTGAAGTGAACCCACAGGGCTGTCTGGATAACATCCCGGTGTACGCTTTTTAAAGGACGGGGTCGCTTTTATAAAAGCGCAAACTACGGTTTTAATTTGCAGATAAATATTCAAGGCACGGTGCCAGTGGTAAATAATAAGACAACTTTTCAAAAAAGACAGCTAGATTGAAGGCAACTATCGGAAAATTAGTTTTCTTACTGAAGTGTAAATAATTCCGGAAAAAAAGCCCGTCTCCAATACACGAAGTTAGTTGGTTAGATAACGTCTCAAACAGCTGAATGGTTGCTGTTCACTGGTATCAGTGGATCTTCAAATGGCAAGTAGTGGGGATGAGAGTTTTTTCTCTGGGAATGAGAGTTCTTCCTTGGGAATGAAATATCTTTTCCGTGTATAAGAGTTCTTCCCTGAGGGGAGAAAAGTATTTTCCTTGGGAAAAGATATATTTTCGGGAAATTAAAGTACTTCCCCACCCTCCATTCTATGGAAGAACTTGCATCCCCTGAAAAGAGCTATCACACCCTGGGAAGTACTTTTATCCCTACTTCCCAAACCTACATAGTTACCAGTTATCCCTACTTCCCCAACTTACACAGACACCAGTGATCCCTACTTCTCCAACTAACATAGTTACCTGTGATCTCTACTTCTCCAAACCTACATAGTTACCGGGTTTCCCTACTTCCCCAACCTACATAGTTACTAGTGATCCCTACTTCTGAACCCTACATAGTTTCTTGACCTCTGCTTCTCCAACCTACGGTGCCTCCATGTTTCAGATAATTCGATATTAAAGGTCTTGTTGCCAGTGTTACAATTTCCTTCTTAGTACCTGATCTACTGAGCAGTCCTGATTGAAGTAGACTGGGGGAACATTTTATAATCGTCATCATGATCTCACTGTAAAATATACTATTGATTCTTATTTGAGAATGTGACTATGATTGACCAAGATATACATGACTGGTGTCGTCTAAGCATCATGAGCCGCTTTCCCTTCCCTAACACCTGGTCCTTTTCTCCTCGTACTTTACATACGTATCCAAATTGTTCACCTCTTTTGACATTTGTCCTCGTTTCCTTGAATTTCAGTTTTAATTAAAGATTCTTTAATATCTCAGTACTTTTTTAACCAAAATTTACATAGTTTTTGTAAAAGAAGTAGGCGCGTACCCTTCCGGAACACCGTTATGTTCTCCTTTTTATTTTAATTCCGCAGTCTCTTTTAAATCCTTCATTTGTTAAGATATTGTCTTCGTTGTATCTATTTTTTTCAGGTTTGATTAAGATTTTTTTGACGTGTAGATATTAGGCTACTCGCATTGGTGAGGACCCCAGCTGTACACGAACAGTAAGTAATGTACAATATATATCAAAAGTTCACTTCCATGTCTTATACAATCCTTTGAAATTGCAAGGTGTAGACACTGCTGGTGGACTCCCTCATACCATATTTATAGACTATATGCATTGGCGAGGCTTTTTAATAAGCTAATGTTAATGAATCACGAGACTTACCGAATAATATGATATGAGGAGCATATTCATCTGTAATGTAACATTGAAGCAAAAGTTTGAACCAAAGACACAAGTGAATAGCTCCTTTAATACAAATTTAGATACAGTAGAGTTAAACAATGAATGAAACTACACACTGGTTTGTCCTGCCAAGTACTGTTAGTGATGCTAGGGGCCTAAATTACTTTACTTTTGTGTGGAACATTACTTACTTTGATTGACCATGAGTGAATTACTAGACGTTCATCCTTCCGGAACACTTGGTCTTGTTTTCCTTGTAAATTTTCGTGTAAATCATTCTCTTGGTCATATTTCTCCTCGCTCCGTCAGTGATGCTACATCATACAGCTTTTCGTCCTTCTTGGACCTGTCAGTGATGCTACATCATACAGCTTTTCGTCCTTCTAGGACCTGTCAGTGATGCTACATCCTATAGACGTTCGTCCTTCTAGGACTCGTCGGTGATGCTACATCATACAGCTGTTCGTCCTTCTAGTACTCGTTAGTGATGCTACATCATACAGCTGTTCGTCCTTCTAGGAGTTGTCAGTGATGCTACATCATACAGCTGTTCGTCCTTCTAGGGCTCGTTAGTGATGCTACGTCATACAACTGTTTCATCTTTCTTGGACTCGTCAGTGATACTACATCATACAACTGTTTCATCCTTCTAGGACTCGTCAGTGATACATCATACAACTGTTTCATCCTTCTAGGACTCGTCAGTGATGCTACATCATACAACTGTTTTGTCCTTCTAGGACTCGTCAGCGATGCTAAGACCCGATTTTTTTCTTGAGTCTAGGAAACAACCAATGGAAATCCTAAGTAACGAATTTTTTTTTTAATATTTAGATTTGGAGGTGCACGAGACTTTTAATTTGATAAATTAAGTATTTTGAAAAAAAAAGCATCTGATAACTTCAGAATGACACCAAGTACGTATCTATATTCTGAGCCGTGCCACTATTCGAATGGATGAACACCTAATATAGAATTAACGCGCGCAGACCGGTATGTAATGATCATAAAAAACTATTGTATAACCATTTGTGTGTCTAGTCTGTCTCGTGATAGGATTTAAATGTGTATGTGTTTGTCATGCTATGGAGTATCTTAAACAGTCTTTTTTTAATCGCTGACCTTTAACCTCCTCGTTTTAGGAATAAAACATTAGGTATTCCTGCCACATTCTCCAGGAAGTACTTTATTAAATGGTGCATGGTAAAGTTAAAGTTAGGTAAGTGTACAGTTAGGTTAATTATACACTACTATATTTATCCTATATTACAAGTCTAAATAATTTCCTTCAGAATATATGCACATACTGCAAAATATACATATTTTCGCGGGTTTTTTTTTAGCAAATTCCCACTAGCGAGACACTTTTTTCGTGGATAAACATACCGCAAAGAATCTACTAATTCAAATTTTACTAGTTTATAAGTTTAAGAGTGATAGAATATCAGTATACCTACAGAGAATTTTCCGATCGGTTGAATGTCAGATTACTAAGTCAGAGGTCCCAAAGTGGAATCTTTGCGGAGGCATTGAAATATATAATGACCTCTGTTGCAGAAGTTTTATAACAAAAAATAAATGATACATTGTAAAGCCAATTAAAGGGATTATACTAAAGACAGATGACAAGGACACTGTACTATAGATTTAGAATCTTATACTCTAATGAGGAATTGAACTATAACTAACATTTCTGTCGTCCTTTCAGGACTCGTCAGTGATGCTAAGGGCCTAAAATATATATATACCGGGTGGCTGAAGAAAATCAAAATAAATCGACAGAAAAAAAAAACAGGTGGAAGAGTGGAGTTACCCCGGTTACTTACCCATATCATACCTACATGACTTAATCACTCGGTACTATCAATCGCTGGTGTCAAAGGTTAACACCGATAAGGTGAATACTTCCTTATTTGGTGCATAGTTTACCCTAAACGACCACAAAGAAGAATATTATAATGATTGTACAAATGTTACTTTGACTACCAATCGTCTTCTAAATCTAAAAATAGATGTTTCCATTTTTAGGTGAAATGAATTTCTATTTCTCCAACAGTTTGGTGAGTGGCTCTTACAAAATGTGGTTTCGCATAGAACCTCTCTCTTATCTTACTTATATCAATTATCACTTTCTTAAATGTAATTCCAATATATTATTTTAAAGGATTTTTGTTATTCGTTGCATTTTCGAAAATAAAACACAACCAAGAAAAATATATACATTGAAAACAAAATCTATAAGGAAAATAGCCTATTCCGTATAATTCCTCGAAAATTACATTCGTCCTTCTTTAAATCCGCGAAAATATGAGTCATGAAAAAACTGATCGGCATAGTATTATAACATCAAGTTCTTAAACAGATATCGACACTTAGTACAATATAATAAAGCATGTTTTTTATAAATCATTTATTGACACCTCAAACAGTAACAACAACCGCCAAAGAAAACAAATCCGACCGAGTATTCAAACAAATCCTGCCGATGGTTGACGGACACTGTTCAGTTTTGCTCAGTAAGACCTGAAACACATGGATAAATTCAAAACACTTACAAACATATGTATTTACATTCATTATCATAAACAAATAACAGAGGTAAGAAATGAAATCCGTATTGATCACATCACTAACAATCGACCGTCGTACCTTTAGATCTAGACCTATTACTTTCCTCTCTGTGTTTACCTCTCATCTCTATTCTATTGGATCTCGTACCTATTATACTTACCTCTCTCCTGTATTACTTCATGGTAGCCCCCATCCTGATATGCTGATACCTCACTCCTCCCCTTCTGTGGGTACTTCTATGGCAGCCCCTATCCTGATATGCTGGTACTTATCTCACTCCTCCCCTTCTGTGGGTACCTCTATGGTAGCCCCTATCCTGATACACTAGTACTTACCTCACTCCTCCCCTTCTGTGGGTACCTCTATGGTAGCCCCTATCCTTATACACTAGTACTTACCACTATCCTCTATTCCTCTGTGGGTACCTCTATAGTAGCCCCTATCCTGATACAATTGTCCCTTACAGCCATAATGGGCCACATCATTCCAGTCAGGCAAAACAGCATATAAGATATCGTAAATGACACCTTGTTCACCTTCCCATGACTTGCCGCCATGAAGGGCATCGACTGAAATAAGACAAATTTGCCATCATTTGTTACATAGAAATCGAAGAGGACCAAACGTTGGCACATTTTATTATTCGTCAGAGGCTGCTAAATTTTGAATAGTAACTGGTCTTTTCCTGCCTTTGTAAACAACAGTTTTCTTCCTAATGCCTCTCTTGACTCCTTTAGAATTTATTTCAGAATTTATTTCAGAATTCTCCTCAGTGATGAAAGCGTTTGATACTGTCCCCTGTCATACTAGAGACTTTAAAATACTTGTTTAACGTTCAGCATTGCAGTAATGTAACGACTCGTTGTCAGTATGATGTGGCCGATTGGTGAGTTTTATTTCGGAAATAAGCTTCAATGATGTTGCATTATAAACCCGGTATCAGTACCATACTCTCCAAAAAGGGGTTGCCTCCCACAAACACACGTGTTCATCTCGAATACATACGGAGTCCTTAAAATACTACAGATATTAATTGGGCGTAAAGCAACACAAAAGCGAACGGTGTGATCCATAAAGTTCCCTGTATACTGTAAATCACTTTACTTCAGCGAGTATTTAATTTCGCGAAAGGTCAGAGCTTTATTCGCGAATACATTTTTCGCGGGTACCACACTACTACAGTAGTTTATTTAAGGGCAACATCAGCATGAGTATATCCCCGAGGGACTTGAATTTGGCGATGATGATACTCGCGAAAAAACGCAAAATATAATCCCTTGAGAAGAATAAGTGATTTATAGTATTCTATTGGTTTCCGAGACAGTCAAAATACAAACATTCAAAGACGCTCCTTTTGAATAATTTCAGATATTTTTTCGGATGAAAAACTCTTCATATTGGTGAAAAAGGAAAATAGAGCAGAATTAATTATACAACTTTGACCCACTTTATGATCAATGAAAAACTCTTCATATTGGTGAAAAAGGAAATAGTGCAGAGGTTATCATAAAACTTTGACCCACTTTAGGATCAATGAAAAACTCTTCATATTGGTGAAAAAGGAAATAGTGCAGAGGTTATCATACAACTTTGACCCACTTTAGGATCAATGAAAAACTCTTCATATTGGTGAAAAAGGAAAATAGAGCAGAATTAATTATACAACTTTGACCCACTTTATGATCAATGAAAAACTCTTCATATTGGTGAAAAAGGAAATAGTGCAGAGGTTATCATAAAACTTTGACCCACTTTAGGATCAATGAAAAACTCTTCATATTGGTGAAAAAGGAAATAGTGCAGAGGTTATCATACAACTTTGACCCACTTTAGGATCAATGAAAAACTCTTCATATTGGTGAAAAAGGACAACCCACTTTAGGATCAATGAAAAACTCTTCATATTGGTGAAAAAGGAAATAGAGCAGAGGTTATCATACAACTTTGACCCACTTCAAAGGATGACACTGTAAATCACTTACGCATGTGATTTACATTTACGTTGATAAGAGAGGAGAGTTAATCAAGGATTCTACTTTATCCTGATGATTAATACGAATAAAATTGGCATCCATGACGAATTGGTACGTCTCTCAAAATCAAAATGATTTACAGTAAGATTTGTTTCCAAGGCTTACGAGACCAAGTAAACAACAGTACGAGCGCGCTGACCTAAACGTATGCAGTGTCCTTGATATTTAACCTGTGTGCAAACAAATGTTCTTATCTAAAACACAACTCGGTGTAGAAGTCTATATTTAACCACCAGCACACAGCATAAGTACACATTAACGTGTCGACTTGCATTATGCATTAACAGGGAGATATATTTACAAAGCAGATTTTAAATAACTCTAGATTTCAGGTAACATTTAATTCACTTCCTAAATGGAATTATAGTATATTGCCCTCTGAAAATTGCAATGCGAAAATTCATTTCTATTAACCTACACGAGAAATCAAGGATATCTGGACTCAGTTGAATTAGAGAAACCAAGAAAAATACAATAAATTAATACAATGGGTATTTGTCACGCATGAATGCACCTTCTTACTTCTTGATATTTTTTCCTAAGTATCAAATAGGATCCACTCATCTCTATTCCAAATGAAATGATGACGTCATGTTCGCTTATTGAAAAAACAGATGCAAATACCAAAGTCTTTAGCAGGAACTCATGCTTGTACATTGTTTATACATCGGTTGATGACATCGCATATTGCATAACTTGCATGTTTATAAAGTAATAATGGTAGACACCAAAAATATACTGTTAGACAAATATAAACAAATAAAATTGATTATGCTGAAAATAAGTTCGTAACCCACAAATTTCAATTTACATTTTATATTCATACCAAAAGGAATAAGGTCATCTCCCAAGAGCATAAATGTGACTTGGTTCGCATTGTTTCCATGGATATGAGCAAAGGTTTTTTACTTACATCGTTAGGATATCCAGGAGGGTGATCACGGAGGACTTTTCCGGTTGTGAAAGTCCGGCGAGGGACGACTGTTTTGTGTAAATTGGACCATAACCTTGTCATTGACGCCATCTTAATGACGATAAGAATTTCCGCGTGTCAGAAAATCACGTACGCCAAGTCGAGCGTTTGCATACTACTATCGACTGCATTAACCTGATTTTATTGTAGTAGTTATAAAGCTTACCACAATTGCTCTCAGAAAATAATTCTATTCAGATAACATATTCTTGCCAAGAAAATGCCTGAAGACGTTAGAATAATATTTTGTCATGTTTTATAAAATCGTTGTTTGAATAAACAGGTTTCTACACAAAACATTACACCAATCGGTCCTATTGTCATATCACACACACATATATATTTATATATATATATATATGACGTATTGTTATATAACATTTCATGGTATGCCTGCTGGAAAACATAGACAATAGAAATTGTTTTGATATTTTGTAACATTTTAAAGGTTTCTTTTGAAGGCTTTGAATACTTCAGAATGGACATTGAAGTACATCAACTCAATAGATGCATTACTAGTGTCCCCACCTTATATTAAGAAAAGTTTGCTGAACGCACAAAAAATAGATACTCGCAAAAAATTCCAAATCTATAGTGAAATCATACTAAAATGCTATAAAATGGACACGGTAGAATGACACCCTTTCAATTTTGTTGGTTTTATTATAGACTTAAAATGTTAAAGACTACAGAATACAAAAATAATTCTTCTTTGTACCTAAGTCCTTCGTCCTTCTTGGGCTCGTCAGTGATACTACATCATACAGCTGTTTCGTCCTTCTATGGCTCGTCAGTGATACTACATCATACAGTTGTTTCGTCCCTCAAGGAATCGTCAGTGATGCTACATCATACAGCTGTTTCGTCCATCAAGGAATTGTCAGTGATGCTACATCATACTGCTGTTTCGCAATTCTAGGACTCGTCAGTGATGCTAAGGGCCTAAGGCAATCTTGCCAATAAGGTCTGGAGAAAGAAGAGAGAAATATTTTATAGAGATTTTATCTGTCTTCTGTCAATAGTTAACATCATGTTTGTTAATGGCTTGAAAATTCAATAAATAAACTAAGGAAGCAGGGACGTTACCAACTAGAAATTAAACATTCATCTTGCTTATTTTAGAACTTGATGGAAAGTTGTCCTTGTTGGTTTCATAGCAAGAAAAGGTCGAGGTAAGGGGCTGGTGTAGTAAAGCTTTGTCATTGATTTCAGGTTTGGTATATACGATGGTCAATCAATCTCTCTAAAGCCACGACATCAACAACAGAAAAGCTTGAACTTAGACGTGAAGGCTGTCACAGAAATCAGTTCTAATCCCTAATGCATCAAAAGTGGTTAACAAGTTTAAAGGGTCCATCTCTGGAGGGATTGTACAAAACATCACACATGTGAATAGTATCTTCCAATGCATATTGAGAATGAGATACAGTTTAATCATTTTAAAACAAAACACACCTCAGAAAATTACTTTCCCGTGGATTTTTGGCTACAATAAATACAACGCATTAAAAAGTGTGATATACCAGAAAAACAGACAAAGAAGTTTGTCGGAATTGATATTCTATGACTAAACAAAAAGAAAATATCTTCATCTCAGGAGGACAGGGCCCATATTCATATTTAAATAACTGACATGCAAGTCCAGATTTAGTTCATCTCATCCAAATCGCAATCATAAATTGGAAATGTAGGTCGCTTCTTTCGAAATGGCAAGGTTACATGTTTCATTAAACGTGCGCCAGAATGCTTATATATAACGCTGTGACGGTCAGTGTATATATTGGAACATGTGTCTACCTAAAAAAACACACATGTTTACATACAATGGACTGCAAATGTATATGCACACTACTGCACAATATCAACTTTTGTAGAAGGCAAACATAGTCGATATCATTCGAAACTCTGGTAGCTAGAGTCGATCACTACCTAGCGAAATACATTAACAAAGTTGGTACGCTATGAAATTCCAGAAAAGTGCTTTAATGTATCGCCTGTTGCTATGGATATGAAGCGATCTGGACAAATCAAAATCGGCATAAAAGGATAGGATACTTCATTTGAAGGTATGTAATATTTTTCATGCTGACCTACAAACAAGCTTATAGCATCAGACTTCCGTCCTTGGCTTGCACCCATGTACGTGACGGTGCGTGTTTATCTGTGTTAGTGTTAAACGGTAGGCTGTCGTTTGTCTATGCTTGTTACCTTTACATAAAATACTACTTCACCTAAATAAGTCTATCTTGCCGTCAATGTTTTTGCATATACGCTTCAGAAAACATTTGAAAGGAGTTGTCATTCTCTTTAAATATATCAATTTCAGCTATAAATGGATGAAGTGGCATAATGGCAGAGTGAAAAATAAATCATAAAATAAATTATTTGAGTTCTTCATCAAAAGCTTAATATTTCATATAGGTGCTTCCTACCACTAATCAAAATGATTCTAGTGAATGTTCATAGATCTGTCTTAGCTGCTGCCAAATGTTGACATACAAATCTTTAACACAGAGTTTTAATAGATACATGTTTTTGAAAATTGCTGTTGCCATGATGGCCTCGTTGGTTTTTTTTCTGTTTTCTGCTATTTCTTTCCGCTTTTATTTAAACAT
Source organism: Ylistrum balloti (assembly GCF_031769215.1). Taxonomy (NCBI): domain Eukaryota; kingdom Metazoa; phylum Mollusca; class Bivalvia; order Pectinida; family Pectinidae; genus Ylistrum; species Ylistrum balloti. Next base: position 396,362 of record NW_026782153.1, on the reverse strand, counting down.
ATTTTATTATCATGAAGAAGTAGTAGTCAATACAAATTGGGATAAAGAAAGAGTAGAGCCAAACAAAAATGAACTGCGTCATACAGCTGCTTCGTCGTTGTATGACTCGTCAGTGATGCTACATCATACAGCTGCTTCGTCCTTGTATGACTCGTCAGTGATGCTACATCATACAGCTGCTTCGTCCTTGTATGACTCGTCAGTGATGCTACATCATACAGCTGCTTCGTCCTTGTATGACTCGTCAGTGATGCTACATCATACAGCTGCTTCGTCCTTGTATGACTCGTCAGTGATACTACATCATACAGCTGTTTCGTCCCTGTATGACTCGTCAGTGATGCTACATCATACAGCTGCTTCGTCCTTCTAGGACTCGTCAATGATGCTGGAAGTTAAATTTGAAAGTGAAATTGAGGCGAATTATGAACATCCAATGTAATCGAAAAAAAAATGTCACAATTTAGATGGGGAGGTGCACTAGCCCCATAATTCTGTAAATTTTATATATCTTTGAAATTGCAAGCACATGTACATACAACATGAGCAATGGCACTATATTTTGTCATGATATGTGTTCCCTGTGACCCTACCATTTTCAAAGCTTTTCTGTCTGTTGTTTACATATTAAGAACGAATCATTTTGTCGTTTGCAATTGGGTGACGTTTAAAACACTTCCTACATGACTGTGTTTACTTCTAGTTATGATAGAGTGCTGTTGTGTTATACCCTACTGGAGACCTTGCCTAGAAATCTTCAGTTTTCATAACTGCTTTACACATAACATTCTACGGGTTTTCAAAAGGATGTCGAGGTATCTTCTGATGTTGGATCAAAAAGCACGTAAGACCAAAGAAACCATGTGCTAGGGATACATATTATATCAAACTACATCCATTGTGTTGTTCATTATTTCTGGTAGACGGTATAGGTAAAGGATATAGGTAGATATTGGTATATAAAAATATTTTCTGAAATTAGTGAAGAATAGTAAATATACCACAACCACATTCATCCGAACATTAATAATAGTTTTCTGACAGTAGAATACCATTGACGAAGTTTAGACAACTTGTATACTATTAGAGCCTGAAGGTTTTGTTTCTCTGTTGCCAATCACAAACAAAACATTAGATCATTTCGATTATTTTTGTAACTAAGTGTCATTTTTCTATGGTGACGTCTGTTTCCTCCAGTATTATCACATGAAGATATAAGAATTGAGGATATCGCTGTGGGAAAAGGGGGTGTTGGATAGATTGTAAAACAGTGCTCCAATCCTTCATACAATATATAGTGGGAGAGGGGGTGTTGGTTAGATTGTAAAACAGTGCTCCAATCCTTCATACAATATATAGTGGGAGAGGGGGTGTTGGTTAGATTGTAAAACAGTGCTCCAATCCTTCATACAATATATAGTGGGAGAGGGGTTGTTGGTTAGATTGTAAAACAGTGCTCCAATCCTTCATACAATATATAGTGGGAGAGGGGGTGTTGGTTAGATTGTAACACAGTGCTCCAAACCCTCATACAATATATAGTGGGAGAGGGGTTGTTGGTTAGATTGTAAAACAGTGCTCCAATCCTTCATACAATATATAGTGGGAGAGGGGGTGTTGGTTAGATTGTAACACAGTGCTCCAATCCCTCATACAATATATTGTGGGAGAGGGGGTGTTGGTTAGATTGTAAAACAGTGCTCCAATCCTTTATAAAATCTATCGTGAGAGAGGGGATGTTGGTTAGATTGTAAAACAGTGCTCCAATCCTTTATACAATATATCGTTAAGTCGATTATTTTGGCGGGGTTGATATTTCGCGGTACTTTTATATGATCGCGGACACTTAATCCGTGAAATAATGAGAGGCGTGTGTTTTACATGTTATTTTACGTTTAGAATGTGAATTAGTTAAACGTTTTAAAAGAAAATCGAGAGAATTGTCATACAATACTATTGATAAGTACATAGGAAAGGGATCGGACAGATATTCACGTGTAACTTTGTGACTGGTCAGTAGTCTGATTCGTGAAGTTAATGCAAAGCTGGTGATGGTTTGATATGAATTTTTTTTTGAAAGAAGCGTTAGTAATTTGTATTTTATTCGGTTGTTGCATGCAGTGAATCAGTAACATATTCCATACATTCAGAACGAGGGCGCGGTCTTCATCGCGGGCTGTTGAAAACAAGAGACTCGTTTAGTTGTGATGGGGACAGAAACAGTCAGTGAAACGACAAGAATGACTATATTGTTTGGCAACTGAAAACTGGCTTTCATATTGTGAAAAACGGATCCTGTAATATCCTAATGTAAACCCAGAATTCGTGTTATTACTGACTTAGATACAGGTGTTACGTATGTGCATGTCCGTGGTATTATCATCACAACGTTAAGGTTAAAACCAGAATTTGTATTATCATGATGTAAAAAACCAGAATTTGTATTATCATGATGGAAAAAACCAGAATTTGTATTATCATGATGGAAAAACCTAGAATTTGTATTATCATGATGTAAAAACCTAGAATTTGTATTATCATGATGTAAAAACCAGAATTTGTATTATCATGATGTAAAAACCTAGAATTGTATTATCATGATGTAAAAACCTAGAATTGTATTATCATGATGTAAAAACCAGAATTTGTATTATCATGATGTAAAAACCTAGAATTTGTATTATCATGATGTAAAAACCAGAATTTGTATTATCATGATATAAAAACCTAGAATTTGTATTATAATGTGACAGATTTTATATCAGCGAATTAGAAGAAAAAACAAATTCCTGAAGTTGAATATGAATTTTGTATTAACACAATATGAATTTTGTATTAACACAATATGAATTTTGTATTAACACAATATGAATTTTGTATTAACACAATATGAATTTTGTATTAACACAATATGAATTTTGTATTAACACAATATGAATTTTGTATTAACACAATATGAATTTTGTATTAACACAATATGAATTTTGTATTAACACAATATGAATTTTGTATTAACACAATATATAGATTTTTGTATTCTCGGAATCGTAATTTGCATTTTAACGTGAATCTAGATATTGCCAGTATGTGCCCTGTAAGTCGCTATGTTAGATAACACAGGCGGGAAGACAATGTTATGTAATTCCACAATGCCAGCCGCCGTAAAGTTGATATTCGTGCTGGGGTTTTTTTTAAGACTAATACTGAGACACAATGCAGTATTGTGTATAATGGGTTGTTAGACAAGATCTAGAAGATATTTGTGGTCTTATAGAAACTAGGGTAAGACTTACGTGTTCTTTTTTGTTTACATGCGTCCAACAACAGACAGGGTCTTACAACGAATGCGTGAAGGTGGCTCACTAATTCTAAACATAACTATGTTCTAATCATTTGTTTAACGGACACCATAGAAATCTCATTGGGAAATATTCTATGTGACATGAAGCCGGATGTATTCAAGCTTGTTTGTCTATTGGTTCCGTTGTTGTAACTCTCATTTTCATTAGAATGTGACATTTCTTACTTGGATTGACCAAGGTTTACATGGCTAGTGTCGTCGATGAAGTTGAAGACGCTTACTGTTCCGGAACACCTGGTATTATTCTTTTTCCGATATTTATTTCAAAAGTTTCCTTGTAAATCTTCCTTTTGTTCATATTTTGCTCTCTTTTTATGGAATTTTAATTATGATGTCATGATGGTATTTTCTTTATGCTCTTTGAGAATTTCGGATGTTTACCTTTGCGTAATACATGCTAACGAGAGATTTTTGACTTCCCGCCAATTATTTCGTTTGGCCTATAGCGTCATCATCAGTTAGTGTAGCGATTAGGTGTTTTGGTTTCTTTTTCTTTTTCCAATCATAGCCGACGAAATTTTACATCCTTTGGTCAAAAATTTGTTCAAAATGCAAATTTAGAATTAGCCACAATAATGACAAATAATGAGTAAACTCCATATCATACAACTGTTTATCATTCTAGGAATCGTCAGTGATGCGACTGGTTTTCAATTGAAACCTATTTGTCGGAGGCGACAGAGGAAATTTAAAATTGATCATCTGACCCCTGAGACCTTGAAAATGGGTCCAGATCATCCATTTTATCAAACTTGGTAACCATTAATCCAAGCATGCTACTGGCCTAACAAAGTGGCCATGGGCCTTTCGGTTGTTGAGACAAATTCGTATAGAAACTTGGTAGCCCTTCTTCCAAGCATGCTATTGGCCAAATATCATCACCTTTGGTCATTTTGTTATTGAGTTATTTAAAGATTTTTTATACATTTGACCCCAGTGGCCTTGAAAATAGGTCAAGGTCATTCATTCAAACAAATTTGGTAGCCTTTTGGTTATTGAGAAGAAGTAGAAAATGTAAATTGTTAACGATGGACAACGCCGGACAAAAGGCAATTACAATAGATCACCTGAGATTTCGTTTCAGGTGACCTAAATATCATAGTTCAAAGCGAAAAAAAACAGGTCAGAATAAATATCAATGACCAGAATAAGATATGCTACACAACAATGAATACAGGACAAACATGATTTAAACCGTTATATACACATCTCAATTAATTTATTCACAATTCAGATAGTTTACAATGAAAAACAAATCCAACAAAGAAGGCTCCAGCCAATTAATATCATTGATTCAGGTCTGTGTGGCCGCTCAGCGGTGGACACTGCTTCAGCAGGCAAAATTTCTAAAACAAATTTACAAAGACAAAACCATCTGTAAAAAGGATCCAATCAAATGTAAAAATAAATTGGTCACAAGATTGACACTGATCAGTTCTACGTAACCAGACGAAAAAAAAAAAATAGTTTTGGAAACAATTTGACTAATGAGCCAAATATTGAAAGTCTTATTTCTCAGGTCACTTCAGAATAAATGATGGTCACCACTGCTTCAGCTGGCCTATATAAATTCACAGTCCAATACGTTCACAAAAGTCCACCCAGAAGGATCCAGCCCATCATCAAAAGTTCAAACTCTCTGGCCCCTCGATGTAGGACAGTAGACATACTCTAGATGGCCTACAACACAACAACACTACCATTACTACAGCTGTAAGTGTTCTCATTCAAAATATACTGACAGTTGGTTAACATGTATTACAATATGTATGGTTAAGTATTGATAAACGTGTATTACAATATGTATGGTTAGGTATTGATACACATGTGTATTACAATACATATGGTTAGGTATTGATACACATGTGTATTACAATATATATGTTTAGGTATTGATACACATGTGTATTACAATATGTATGGTTAGGTATTGATACACATGTATATTACAATATGTATGGTTAGGTATTGATACACATGTGTATAACAATACGTATGGTTAGGTATTGATACACGTGTATAACAATATGTATGTTAAGGTATTGATACACATGTGTATTACAATATGTATGGTTAGGTATTGATACACATGTGTATTACAATGTGTATGGTTAGGTATTGATACATGTGTATTACAATATGTATGGTTAGGTATTGATACATGTGTATTACAATGCATTGTTTAATACTTTGAGAATAGTTACATTTTATTTTCAGTGTACTTATGTATGTGACTTAAATTAATTCTGTTTATTTCTGTGAAAAAAGACAGAACTGCTTTAAAATATATTCTTACACAGTATTTCTGATCATCAAACAAGAAAATTTACACCTCTTGACTACATGAATTGATAAACTAGTCCCATCAATATTCCAAATTCACTAACTTATAAGATAATAATATTTATCTTTTTGTTTCCTTTCAAATTCAAACTGGGTTTCCAACTAGGTTTAATATATCAAAACCTCAACTCCATCCCTCTTCTATTTTACTGATAAAACTTGATCAGGTGATACATGAAGTATATTCACCTGTAAAACATTCCAAAGTCTACACAGATTTCTTAAATCAGAACAACAGGTGTTTCAACTACGGACATTTGTTTGATAGAACAGTTCACTGAAAATCTATTTTGTTCTTAATTCAAGTATCCTGCTCTATTTAAAATATGTGGTGTACTGTATTCAGAACTAAACAAAAAGAATTTTCAGTTGAAATCCTGTTTCTTTTTTTTTTACTGTATATGCAAACCTGCTTCACATGAATATTAAATATCATTCTTACATGCTATTCACACGTAAAACTTAACCAAGCAAAACTTGCTGTGACAAGCTATTTTCCAACCTCTATGGTAGCCCCTATCCTGATATGCTGGTACCTCACTCCTCCCCTTCTGTGGATACCTCTATGGTAGCCCCTATCCTGATATGCTGGTACTTATCTCACTCCTCCCCTTCTGTGGGTACCTCTATGGTAGCCCCTATCCTAATACACTAGTACTTATCTCACTCCTCCCCTTCTGTGGGTACCTCTATGGTAGCCCCTATCCTAATACACTAGTACTTACCTTACTCCTCCCCTTCTGTGGGTACCTCTATGGTAGCCCCTATCCTAATACACTAGTACTTATCTCACTCCTCCCCTTCTGTGGGTACCTATAGCCCCTATCCTAATACACTAGTACTTATCTCACTCCTCCCCTTCTGTGGGTACCTCTATGGTAGCCCCTATCCTAATACACTAGTACTTATCTCACTCCTCCCCTTCTGTGGGTACCTCTATGGTAGCCCCTATCCTAATACACTAGTACTTACCTTACTCTTCCCCTTCTGCGGGTACCTCTATGGTAGCCCCTATCCTAATACACTAGTACTTACCTTACTCCTCCCCTTCTGTGGGTACCTCTATGGTAGCCCCTATCCTAATACACTAGTACTTACCTTACTCCTCCCCTTCTGCGGGTATCTCTATGGTAGCCCCTATCCTGATATGCTGGTACTTATCTCACTCCTCCCCTTCTGTGGGTACCTCTATGGTAGCCCCTATCCTAATACACTAGTACTTACCTTACTCCTCCCCTTCTGCGGGTATCTCTATGGTAGCCCCTATCCTAATACACTAGTACTTATCTCACTCCTCCCCTTCTGTGGGTACCTCTATGGTAGCCCCTATCCTAATACACTAGTACTTATCTCACTCCTCCCCTTCTGTGGGTACCTCTATGGTAGCCCCTATCCTAATACACTAGTACTTACCTTACTCCTCCCCTTCTGCGGGTATCTCTATGGTAGCCCCTATCCTGATACAATTGTCCCTGACAGCCATAATGGGCCACATTATTCCAGTCATGATGAAAGCCATGTAAGAAATAGTAAACCAAAATTTATTCACTGTCTTTTCCTTGTTGGCCATGAACGGCATAGACTGAAACAGAAAAATTTGGAAAATTTTACATAACAGAAAAGTTAAGACATCATCCAAGAAAAAAAAGGATGGAGAAATGAAGTTGTTTATCTGTATAACATGGATGTTGAGAAAGTCGAGACATTAAAATTGATTTCTTGATGATACAAGTTTTGTTAAATTGATTATTTCTGGTATTTCACTTTGAAAAATTTGGCAAAGCCACAATTGGCCGGGTTGCAGGATGAGTGCAATGTTATACGGTATTTATAAGACAGTTAAGGGTGTTTCATTTGTTGAGTATGTAGAATATTTGTTATAAGAGAGAAAGTTTGGTTGTATTTTATAAATTGGTGCAGAAGGGCATTTGAAGAAAGAAGTTGCAGCCATTTTTGATTCGGAGATGTTAAAAAAATAGACAATGGACATCATCTAGGGCCCTTCCCTGCCAAACTGCGGAAAATGACTAAGTTCTAAAGCCTAAAATCCAGGAAAATGTCTGGAATTAATCCATAAAAGGAGGTGCACATCTTCAACATACATATAAACATCCTACAAAGTTTCAAGCTTCTACGTCAAAAACTCTAGGAGAAGTTGATTCTACAAAACTGGTACCCTATTTCCCCGTCTGTCCAACATTCACCACACTATAAGCTGGATTTGCTATATGTGCAACCCAGCCAAAAATGTAATACATCATATACACAATAAGAAGCATATATTGGAAGTTGTTTTAATTTGTGTCAGTCACAATTATACTATGAGATGGGGGCACTCATGGTGGGTTGATAGCCTATTGTCAGGTGGCAGTGTTAATCCGAGTGGGCACAACCCCTACTATTGGTAATAGTACTGCATCCGAGGGAAAGTTACTAATGCAAGTAATCAATTCTCAAAGTACTCAAATGCAGGGTCAATTGAAATAGAAACACAAAAAAATCAAAGTTCTCTCAAACATCTGGAACAAAAAAAAGGAAAAAATAATTTTGCTACGGACCATTGCAATATTGTATATTTAACACAAAAAGTGAATAATTCAGTTGTCTTCATTTTTAAAAAAAAAAATCACAATCTTTGTCACCTTCATTGCTAACAGTGTGGCTCAAAATAGAACACAGGTAAATCCATGCTCACATCTGCACTAAATGACCCTACTGGCTGAAACATGGTAGTCAATGGAGAACAAAATCGTCATTTCAACACACAGTTAAATAGCAAAGATTCCTATTTCTTATGTAAATCTATACAGTGTCACACACAAAGCAGTATATCCCAAATGCAGGACTATACTCATATATTGGGTTGTGCCAAACCAGACTGATTAGATAACAGTATAATAATTATGAATAGCGACATTAAATTATCGTTTTGACAAGCATTATTGGTAAAGTGTCCAATCTACTCAGTGATAAAACTACATGTAAGTTCCGAGCTCTGTATTAAAATAATTCATAGAAATGTTGGAATTTTAAAACGTGAGATCCATTGTTTTAGCAAATGAAGGTGAAAAACACCTCAGAAAATAAATTGTAGATTGATCAATGGCTGTCAATAATGGGTCGGTTGTCCGACTATCCTTGGTCATTGATCTTACTATTTATTACGTAATTCGTATGCGATCCGCACGGATCAGAATACCAGGTTCGTTCCAACACAGCCATGTGGATTTTTGTCGCCTCGGAGTCGAAGGTCACTTCGCAAAACACGATCATAATTCCATAAATTTGACGTTCGGGATATTTTTTAAACCAACTGTATTTCCGATGCAACTTACGTCGTTTGGAATTCCCGGTGGCGTGTCGCGAAGGACTCTTCCGGTCGTGAAGGTCCGGCGAGGGACCACTGCCCTGCAAACATTAGAGCATAACCTTCCCACTGACGCCATTTTGAGATTTTGATGATCTTCTGCTGCATGAATTATTAATCACCGAAACGGACTGAATCGACCGACACGGAGCGACACATACCAGAATGAAATTGAAAACGACTAAATTTCGAAGATCAAAGTTTAATATGTATGACAGCATTACGGTTATCAATATTTAAAAGCGAGCCTTTCTTAATATCCTAGCTAATTAACAGCATATATAATTAAATCAATACTGTTTCATCTGTTACGACCGGAAGACGTGATGTTACATTAGGCATACGCACCAGAGTTACTTCCCTTCGTTTCACTCTGTTGATAGAAATGAGGTCCATCTGGATATGTAAAAAATAGAAGTTAATAAGAAGCCAGCAGATTCGTCCAAAATACGGAAGTGTAAAAAATGCAATTTTAAACAGAAAAAAAAAGAATTTTAGGCACATTAGCGGTGCACCTGCTTCCGGTTACACACTGACAAATCCTAAACGGACGAAACAGCAGAGGACAACAGTATACAGCAGTTGATAGGCACTACTGTATCTAACTCAAAATTTGTATTAAAAACAATAAATGAAACAAACAAATTAAAACACGTCCTTTAAAACAATTTTTAAAAATGTCCCAATGGCGGCTGATTTGAATAAGATACTACACGAAAAGTCTGTTTTTTAAAAAGATTTTTTAACATGAAACCTGACATACGATTCGGAGTTTGTAAAAGTATATATGCAACAGAAAACTTTACGTGAAAGATGAATGTTAACAAAATACATGTCAACAACTTTTATACTTGTTACCAGCCTTATTTAACATGGATTTCAGCAGATATATATATGCGCATTCACCATCAAAGAAAGGAAATTTGGTCTGTTGTATCTTAAGTTGCATTTCCCTTGTATGTAATCTATATCTGATCAATTTGGTTCTTTCCCAAAAAAACATTGTTACAGGCCCCTGCGATAGTAAACCACACAAACCCTCATCCCCAGAAACATTGACACAGGCGCATGCGATAGTAAACCACACAAGCCCTTATCCCCCCAGAAACATTGTTACAAGCCCCTGTGATAGTAAACCACACAAGCCCTCATCCCCAGAAACATTGTTACAAGCCCCTGTGATAGTAAACCACACAAGCCCTCATCCCCAGAAACATTGTTACAAGCCCCTGTGATAGTATATCACACAAGCCCTCACCCCACGAAGTATTGTTACAGCCCCTGTGATAGTATACCACACCAGCCCTCATCTCCCAGAAACATTGTTACAGGCCCCTGTGATAGTAAACCACACAAGCCCTCACCCCACAGAAACATTGTTACAAGCCCCTGTGATAGTAAACCACACAAGCCTTCACCCCCCAGAAACGTTTTGACCAACCAATTAAATGCGCGGACTTTTGCTTTAGGAGTTTTCCTTGCGTCAAGGCCCACCCCAAACATTGGTACTAGCCTCGTCTGTCAATACACTCGCACTCATAGTATGATATGTTAACAGACGAGGCTAGTACCTATAAACAACTAAAACAATCAAATCGATACTGGAGATGATCGTCAAGTCAAGGTGGGAGGTGAGGGGAGGGGATGAACAAAACAAACATTTGTATGGAGACTCTTAAATAGTATGAGTTGATCAGTAACTCTGGAAGGTAAATAATATCTACTTCTCACGGAACGACATGACATTCCAGCTCGACACACTGAAATATATCTGAAGATATAGAATGGTTGTAAGGTAAGAGGTAGTGCTGGATGCTATACTATATTCGCTATGTAGAATATCAACATTAAATGTACAGTATCTATACCACCACCTCCCCCTCCTTCTCCCTTCCCCCTCCCCTTCTCCATTCCACTCCACTTCCTCCTTCCCCTCCCCCTCTCCCTTCTCCTCCCCCTTCCCCTCTTCCTTCCCCTCCCCCTTCCCCTCTTCTTTCCCCTCCCTTCCCCCCTTCCCCTCCCCTTCCCCTCCCCTTCCCCTCTTCCTTCCCCTCCCCCTTCCCCTCTTCCTTCCCTTCCCCTCCCTCTTCCCCTCTCCTTCACCTCCCTCTTCCCCCACTCCCTTCCCCTCCCCCTTCCCTTCCCTTCCCCTCTCCCTTCCCCTCCCCCTTCCCCTTTTCCTTCCCCTCCCCTTCCCCTTTTCCTTCCCCTCCCCTTCCCCTCCCCCTTCCCCTTTTCCTTCCCTCCTTCCCCTCCCCTTCCCCTCCCCCTTCCCTTCCCCTCTTCCTTCCCCTCCCCTTCCCCTCCCCCTTCCCTTCCCCTCTTCCTTCCTCTCCCCTTCCCCTCCCTCTTCCCCCTCTCCCTCCAATCCCCCTTTCCCTTTCCTCTTCCCCTTTCCCTCCCCTCTTCCCCCACTCCCTTCCCCTCCCCCTTCCCCTCTCCCTTCCCCTCCCCCTTCCCCTTTTCTTTCCCCTCCCCTTCCCCTCCCTCTTTCCCTCCCTCCCATCCACCTTTCCCTCCCCCTTCCCTCTCTCCCTTCTCCTTCCCTTCCTCCCCCTCTCCCTTCCCCTCCCCCTCTCTCTTCTCCCTCTCCCTTCCCCTCCCCTTCTCCCTCCCCCTCCCCCCTTTACCCTTCCCCCTCCCCCGACCCCCTTTCCCACACTCAGCATAGAAAATCTGGTCGATTCCAGTAAATAATGCGGTGCGTTCTCAACAGTATCTTTTATATAAAAACTCCTGACGTGATAAGTCCAGCCTTCAATGACAAGTTTGTGTGTTTCTGAAATAAACTGCCCGTGTCCCCAACCTCCAGAATACTACTTGAGTGAAGCTTGTGATCTCCATAAGCACATATAGTTAATCAAATCTGTCACAAGATTTTTGACAACCGAAACATATCTGCTTTACACCGCTGGGTGCTTTACAAATTAATTGGCATACACTCTGTAAAGACGGATATGTTTAAAACTGATCAACACTGGAAGAAATGTCTTAAATGATGAGAGGAGAAGAAAAGCCAACGACATCATGAAAGAAAGAGACAAGAAAAGAAAAGTCAAGCATTAGGTAAGTGTCTTTCAATGCTGACAGTTTTTATTCCATCGTATTCTGAGTAAATTGACATCATGGTTTGGTTGTTTGTGGTTTTACGTCCTTGCAACAACCTGAATCAAATATACAGTTGATGTCTATGGGTATTGGGGCTTCACAATGATTTTTATAGTGTCATGTGTGATGACATTATCCTTCCCTAGCAAGACACCTCTACCCGGTCACATTCAATCGACATCGGAGTGAGTCTACCTTGTGCTTCTTATCAATGCTGAGAAGCAAGTATTTATCATGGACGTAGTATGATGTAATACTTTTGTCAAATTTGAACAAATTATCACAATAATTGTAATATTATCGACATACTGAAACTGCAAAAACACCTGTAAGACAGAAAGTACAACCTTGACGTCCGACCTTTAGGGTAGAACACACCACACTTGTAAGACAGAAAGAACAACCTTGACGTCCGACCTTTAGGGTAGAACACACCACACTTGTAAGACAGAAAGTATAACCTTGACGTCCAACCTTTAGGGTAGATCACACAACACTTGTAAGACAGAAAGTACAACCTTGACGTCCGACCTTTAGGGTAGATCACACAACACTTGTAAGACAGAAAGTATAACCTTGACGCCCCACCTTTAGGGTAGAACACACAACACTTGTAAGTCAGAAAGTATAACCTTGATGGTCGATCTTTAGGGTAGAACACACAACACTTGTAAGACAGAAAGTACAACCTTGATGGTCGATCTTTAGGGTAGAACACACCACACTTGTAAGACAGAAAGTATAACCTTGACGCCCCACCTTTAGGGTAGAACACACAACACTTGTAAGACAGAAAGTACAACCTTGATGGTCGATCTTTAGGGTAGAACACACCACACTTGTAAGCCTGAAAGTACAACCTTGACATTTAGAAATAAGAATTTTTAGATGCGCTTGCTTCATTGTGTTGTATAAGGTTGGGTCTGTTTTGTGTTCGTTCTCATCTAGAAGAATATTGACCAAGATCAATATGGCGGTCACATTGTATATTTTTCTGAAATCTCCTCGTATATCGTTAACCGACCGAGCCTACCAACATATTCATGCAATATAAAAGCAACAACCTTACCAGAAGGAAATGTGGATGTTAGTCGCTAATTAAATATCAGCGTTTCCAGTTCTAGCCACGACGAGGCCTCCACAATAAGAACCTTCTTTTTTTATTTATTTTTTTATTTATTCATTTATTTATTTAATGTTTGAACAGAAGTGAAAATCTTACAAACTGACTTGTATTAGATCTAATTGTACAAGATGCTTGACTTGAACATTCGTCTTTTGTTTTGCATCACAAATCTTTGGCAGATTGCACCTGCATTGATTGTTCGTGCATGGTGTAAGTGCATGAGGGCTAGTGATGATAATCTATCCTCATTCATTGTACTGCGCATATAGCTTTTAATGTGGCGAAGCCCAGAAAATGAGCGTTCGGCTTCACAAGAGGTGACAGGTAAGGTGCAACCAATGTGAAGAAGTGTTTTGATGTCTGGAAAGATGTCCCCGTCTGCAATTTTGTAGGTATCTAAAAGATTGTCCGCTGTGATGCCCTTTTCATCGAGTTTCCCACAAGAACTCTTCCACTCAAACAAATGCCCTTGTAGATCTTGTGAAGATGAACATCGCAAATCTGAATCCCAGAAGAAAAATTCAGAAGAAAGTTTTTGTATTTCAGAATCTGACAGGGTAAACATTTGCTTAGGAACCAAATAACTAAATGCATATGCAACACGGTCATCTTTGTGAAATCTGTCATTGAGCTCAGTTGATAAATGATCCAGAAATGGAACAGCTACGGTAGCTTTGTAATATTGTTGCGGACAGGAACTACCAATATTTGTTCTCTGTGTTTGCCTATGACATGTTCTCGGGAACTTCTCTTCTATTTCAAGCTGGTTTGCGATTCTTTTGCAATCTTCATACCACGTTTCAAACTCAACATCTACTCCTCTCATCTCTTTCACCCTCTCAATACGATCAGTAATCAGTGTACGGGCTTCATGCACGTTCAAATCACGTTTCTGAAGTTTTGATGCAAGAGGTTTGACTGTCTGCAGAACAGCCCTGACGCAGATGAACGTAACCAAAACATGGTACGACATCAGAGTTGCCAGCAATCCCTGTGCTGTAATCTTAGTTTGAGCATTCCACGACCACTCATCTTAAGTGTTTTCCTCAAGCTCTAGGTTTACGATGGACCGGAGACATTCAACGATGGCAGTATACATGCTATAGAATACATCACAACAGGTATGTCGTTCTACCCATTTTGTTTTACACAAACCCAAAAACGTTTTATGCCTTGATTCCGGGCCATGATGTTGAAGAACATGTTCAAAGAAGCATTGTCTTTTGACATCGAAGAAAACGAATGTGGCATTTACTCCATCTATCATATTTCTCACAAGAGGTATTTTCACGTGTAAGCTATGCTCAAGTTCAGAACGTGACCGTTGCAGTGTGTGTAAAGGGCATGTTGATAGACAGACTTTATTCGAGCTTGGCGACCTACTTTTTCTGACGACATAGCTGCTGCCCCATCGTACGCCTGGCCCCTCATTTTGTCAGCTGGAATATTGTTCTCTGTTAAAACCTCTACAATTTTATTTGCAGTTGCTTCCCCAGTACTACGTTTCAGATGGAGAAAATCAAAGTTCTTCTCGAATACATGGCTCAGTTTGTCTTTCATCTATAAATCGCACACACAAAGGCAGAATCTCTTCGTTTGAAAACGTATCCGTCACTTCAACAGCTATGATAGAGTAAAACCCTCTCCCTTCAGGGCTTTTAATATTTGATTTCTGATGTACGACCTCATGATGTCTATGATTTCGTTCTGTACGGTCTTGCTGGTATAAGTTGCATTTTCGGTCTATTTTCTAGATGATTTGCCAGCTCTTTGCCATGACTACCTAGTAAATTTAGAATGGCCAAGAAATTGCCCTTGTTGGATGACGTACTTGTGGAGTCATCTCTGTGTCCCCGCAGGGGAATGTTCTGTTTTCCAAAGAGAATTACTTATTCAACTATTATTCTCAAGAGCCTCAAGTTTTTGTGATACATGTCTTGTTTTGTGAGTTTATCTTATACTGGACTGTGGTTTATGGGGATGTGAGGCTTGCTCTCAGAGTCTGATATGCAATGCGTGCATTTTTGTGGTATGCAGACTGTTCGTGCCTCAGCATTGAACTCTCTTTCCCGCCAACTTTCTTGAAATTTTTTAATGGTTTACTTACAAAGGTCTCGTAACATCTTACATCTGACTGAGGAAACAGCATACCGATTTTGCAAAGACCCCCCTGAAATACGCTACTGAATGTCAACCATTTATGTTTCTCCAACCAACTTGTTTGAAAATACAAATTTTTCACCTCACCAGCGACAAATTTTGTTACGAATGGCAATTTTTTTCAGGGTTTATTCATCACAACTGCTTTCCACATAGGTATTTTTTTTAGTTTGAGATAATGACGAAAGCGACACTGTCCCATTCAAATTTTTCACCAAAGTCATATCGGGATGATATTTGGGAATGGGTGCTTGGGCGGAATTTCTGGATTTGCACAGTCATGGTGTTGTGCTTGTTTCCTTGTATTTTGTTCAGAATTGATACTAGACCGGTCGTTTTCTCTTAACGTGCCCTTCCTGAAGTAATCAGATATTTTCTGCATTTTCAAAGGGGGTTCCCAAGATGGCACCTTTACAGCAGACTGGCTTGTATCATCCATTTCATGACATGAAACAAGGTGATTTGGCTGCCACATTTCTTTATTCACATTTGATGTGTGCGTCCACATTATGTACGTAGGAGGGCGATGCTGTTCCTCGGAATGGTCAAGTGAACTGATAGTCTGGTTGTGGACTGTGGATTGTTGATAGCAACATGCTCTACTTGAGGAAAGATTGGTACTTTTGGGCGTTTGAATGCGTTAGCAGTGGCATAAAGATGGAGCAAGGAGGAGTACTGACCGTCATTTGCAGATTTCATGATCTCATTCTTCAAAGACTGGGGATATTATTGGGGACATTGACCAGGTCAGAGATTGAGCTTTCAAAAATGTATTTGGAATCTGTTGGCTTACTTGACATTTCGGTGAATGATTCATGGCTGGTGTATTTTGAAAAGATTGTAACCAGCTCATGCATACACCGTACCCGGCACTCAACATGATTGTTCTCTGTACTATAGACTAAGTTGGAAACTGACCTTTAAAAGCAGTTACCGTCTCCGACAACTTTCACAGGGAACAGGTTTTGCTTGATTCCTGTGTCTCTTGGCAACACGTGTTTTGATACGCCATCATCTGCGGGGGAGATTTTATCTCGTGTTACAAGAGTCGTTGGTACGATGTTTCCACGTATAAATGTGCCTCTCATGAGAACCTGTAACTTAAGTGCACCCCTGCCATTTCTGGCTGCATTTGCAAAGGCATTTCGTACCGACTCCCACTTGGCCGGCAAACTTTGCGGATCCATTTTTTGCAGCCCCTACCCAAATCAATAATGAACTTTTCAGCTTACAGTATATATATATATAGATCTAAGTTCAACTCAATCAGAATGGTTTGTATAACAGAAAATATATTTTATAAGATCTATTTCATTGGCGCCGGTCTGTATGAATGTGTGCTTTCTGCATGTTGGTGTAAATGCAAAAATGCGATTTGGTAAGTATCGCAAATGTACAGAAGCTTTCTCAAAACTATACATGGATCTAATGTCGGTGTAGATCGGCAAATGTACAGAACCTTTCTCAAAGCTATACATGGATCTAACGTCGGTGTAGATCGGCAAATGTGCAGAACCTTTCTCAAAGCTATACATGGATCTAATGTCGGTGTAGATCGGCAAATGTACAGAAGCTTTCTCAAAGCTATACATGGATCTAATGTCGGTGTAGATCGGCAAATGTACAGAAGCTTTCTCAAAGCTATACATGGATCTAATGTCGGTGTAGATCGGCAAATGTACAGAACCTTTCTCAAAGCTATACATGGATCTAACGTCGGTGTAGATCAGCAAATGTGCAGAACCTTTCTCAAAGCTATACATGGATCTAATGTCGGTGTAGATCGGCAAATGTACAGAAGCTTTCTCAAAGCTATACATGGATCTAACGTCGGTGTAGATCGGCAAATGTGCAGAACCTTTCTCAAAGCTATACATGGATCTAATGTCGGTGTAGATCGGCAAATGTACAGAAGCTTTCTCCAAGCTATACATGGATCTAATGTCGGTGTAGATCGGCAAATGTACAGAAGCTTTCTCAAAGCTATACATGGATCTAATGTCGGTGTAGATCGGCAAATGTGCAGAACCTTTCTCAAAGCTATACATGGATCTAACGTCGGTGTAGATCGGCAAATGTGCAGAACCTTTCTCAAAGCTATACATGGATCTAACGTCGGTGTAGATCGGCAAATGTACAGAAGCTTTCTCAAAGCTATACATGGATCTAATGTCGGTGTAGATCGGCAAATGTACAGAACCTTTCTCAAAGCTATACATGGATCTAATGTCGGTGTAGATCGGCAAATGTGCAGAACCTTTCTCAAAGCTATACATGGATCTAACGTCGGTGTAGATCGGCAAATGTGCAGAACCTTTCTCAAAGCTATACATGGATCTAATGTCGGTGTAGATCGGCAAATGTACAGAAGCTTTCTCAAAGCTATACATGGATCTAATGTCGGTGTAGATCGGCAAATGTACAGAAGCTTTCTCAAAGCTATACATGGATCTAATGTCGGTGTAGATCGGCAAATGTACAGAAGCTTTCTCAAAGCTATACATGGATCTAATGTCGGTGTAGATCGGCAAATGTACAGAAGCTTTCTCAAAGCTATACATGAAACTGATGTCGGTGCAGTACTTTTTATTTCCCTAAACGGTCAGGTTAAAAAGATGACGTCATTGTTATGTAGTTGAATCAGAGTCAAGTAATCAATTATGACAGTTACTATGACGTCACGATTTCGTGGATCATAACGTCATCTTTGTTTTTGACTTGTTCAATTATTACGTCACATAACTGAACCGACATTAAGGTAAAACAATCTTAATAGGCATCTTGCCACGTTGTTTTCGGTCCCGTCAAAAGTTTAATATGGCAGCCATTTTTTAAATGTTCTCAAGTTCCGTCAGTTAGTTTAGGCTGAAGCTTGTCTGAAATGATCCTGAGATGGTCCTAACCAACTAATATTGTGACAAAAAGCATTGTCAACACTTAATTGTTTGGGGCTTGCGCTGTGAGTTCTTGTCATTTGATCAACAGACTCCAAATAAATGGGGTACAAGGACGAGGACACCAATATGTGTATTTAAAAGCCAAAAGGGGTTTACATTTACAAGTGTATAAATATCAACAAGACAGAAGCTCTACAAAACAGCATGTACGTTGTGTAAAGAGCAGAGTGTCACAAACACGTCTGCACGATCGTATAGTTCAGTCTGTGTCACGTGGAAAACTTTGATATCAATGGCCACTTGACTCACATTCTCCAGCACACGGTATGATGCACTGCATTTATTACGTAAGATTCGTTAGTTAAGACCTCTCGACCAGCGTACGCTTAAATAGAAGAGGTATCCGGACAAGCTTCACAAGTAAGGTAGCTAAAAATAGATCGCCCAACCTGGACAACAGTATTGCACGGGTTCATGAATACCACTAAACAACACAGGTAAAAGATGCATAATTATTCACTCATAGATACATGTACAAAATAAAATTACAATTAAAGTGTAACTTCGTGATAATATCACGGGTCGGCCCGAAATCCAATATGGCGGCCATGGCGGCCAAGTTGAAAATCGCATATAAAAACGTCAATTCTTATCAGATAAGTTTATTTCCGGTTCAGGATTTATATGCAAATCCTCTATACCAGACTCAAAAAATACATTATACAAAATATTGGAATATTAAAAATACTACAGTTATTTTACATAGACCGCTTACAAATGTACATGTACATCCTGTATACAATGTAGAAATTATGTGATTACAGCTCTGTAATTAAAGAACAGGTCATAGTTATCCCAGTAGTTGTCTAAATCATTGTAAAATTTGTTAATATCACTTGCTTAAAGGACATGTTCAGGTAATTCATTTCAAATGGTTGCCGATCTAACTGAAAAAAGTGTTTCCTTAACATGGTTTTGGATATTTTGTCCTTGAGGTTACTATGTAGTTGAGAAGCGTTATCCAATAACATTACTGAATTGCAGCATTCTTGGTCGTATACTCCTTTAATTACTTTGTAAAGTTCTATCATATCTCCCTTTACTCTTCTGAAGGCTAATGTTGGTATATGTAGTCTCTCTAGCCTCTGGCTGTAGCTGAGGTTACTCATGTCTGGAAGGTTCTCGGTTGCCCTTCTGTGTATTCCCTCTATCCTATCGATGTGCCTTTTTTGATATGGTGCCCATGCGGGGCTCGCGTATCTAGGTGTGAGCGTCCTAGGCATTTGTATAAAGGAATAAAATAAACCTATGATCGTTAAACTGGAATGTTCTCTTGAGAAGAACAAACATGGAGCTAGCATTTTTTTTACTTTTTCACTTATATGATTATCAAAGGATAAATTGGAATCAATTATAACACCAATATACTTATCCTGGGTTACTGTCTGTAAGTGCTTCCCACTAAGGTCATATGTTGAGCCGAAAGTTTCCTGTCCTCGAGCAGTCTCGTTACCCAATCTCATGTGTTTGCATTTGTCCGGATGCATTTTAAGGAACCATGTGTCGCTCCATTTACACATTGTATCTAGATTTTTTTGGAGGCTTTCACTATCTTACCTGATTTTTTTTACATTTTTTTTTATATGTATGAGAATTGAAAACTGAAATGAGGAATGTGTTTGCCTTTACTGCTAAAATATTTCTGTTTCAACCTTTTCACAAATCTGCCCTACTAATACTTCTGTTATGTAGGTCTTTATCGTCATATGGGCACTTTTAGATATAAGCAACGTATAAAAGTTAGGGTGTAAAGTATAAAACTTTATTAAAAATCTGAAACTTTCAGTTCAAATTTCAATTTTGTGTCTTTTCCTCTCTTTCATACTTCTGATATTGTCATTTTATTCTTGTAATGGTTAGATGCACGATTTCGTTTCGTTTTTATCCCTAGTCCAATTTTATATTAACCTTAGTCGGAATCTTTCGCAATACATGCTCTTCGTTATATGATGAAGGAAAGAGGTACCGAATGGGATATATCTGACGTCACGTTAGTTGCAGGGTATATAAACAAATCGGTCGCCATTTCGCAGTAGAGTAGCACACACTACGTTTGGGTCCATCCCAGACCTGAAAAGTTATGTTGAGGGCCGCTGACGCGATCGTTGTAGACGAAAACTTTGGCCCGAAAGCGCAAGAGAAAAAAGAAAATATGCCTGCTTTACAAAGCACTAATATGTAAGTATATTTTTCTGAATAAATGCATGTTGAATCAGCTGATAAACAAGAGCTCAATTTGACGTAGCAAATATTCATAGCCGCCATTGTTGATTACGGAAATTTTCCATGATCCTTTCTGGAAAATCTCGTTTCTTTTATTTTCGTCTCAGTCGTATACGTCCCGTTTGTTATTGAAAAGATAAGTGTTTAATCCTAAATTATCGATGATGTAAGATGTCGGTTTCTCATCCCTGATCTGACGAAGGACATTTCATGACAGCAGTACTTGATGAACCTACAATGCTGCGAGCAAGGATACAACACAGTTTTTGACACATCCATGTCAACTGAAATAATGATATGGATGCTAGGTATATCCACTATGACAGAGTTTGTAAATAGTGTTGTACAAACGGAAGCTTATAAAACCAGATGAATCTAACTGCTTCTGATCGAAATGCATTTCGTAAGTGAATGATGGATACATCAAGATGTTTTGCCCATCTCAGGGGAAATGTATGTAAGGTGTTGAATTATTAAATAAAATAATGTCTATACTAAGTTATTGATTAAAATGTCTTACTGTATTACCATTCATGATTTTACTGACATTGGACAGGCATAGGTAGAAATGACATTAGCACTCGATCAGAGAATAGTTAAACCAAGCTTCTTGTGTTCCAGGAAAATAGTATTTTAAAAAAAGTATGGCTGCCGCCTGGACGTTTCATGAGGAATTATTCTTTCTGTTTCCATGTATTACATTCAAAGAAACATGTTACATTTGAATTTACTGATGGCAAGCTAATTAATAATCTTGTAACACACACTAGCTTGTAATTAATTGCTCATTAATTAATTTGATCAATAAAAACCTAGCATGTGTGAATTGTTGCAACACCCTGATGCAATTCACCATAAAAGGGTATACGTAATCTACTATCTGCTTAAAGTTGGTTTTGTCTGTTAGAATGAAAAAAAAATCATTGAAAAAATAGTTACACCCAGTGATTAACGAAATGACCTTTATTTTTTCATCAGGGTCAAATAAGGAAATGTTTTTATTCTGATGCACAATGTTTCAGTGATAAATCAACTGGATAATCTGTAAATGTAAACTTTTTTGATACATCTATATTAGATAGAATCATGTATTTAACAATGTATTGGTATAACAAAGTGAAATGATTGACGCTGATATCCATAAGTGCAGTTACCAAAACGTCTTGCATTAATTACAAAGTGTGACAGCAAAAATCTATGTCTGTTATAAAAAAAAAATTTCAGGATTTTTATTTTCTTGTTTAAGATATTGAATTTCTTGAGTAAAATACACACCATTTTAACTTCCTGTTATGATGTCATTATTACCTGGATGTTTGTATTTCTTGTAGCCTGTCCCACCAGCGGTATTGTATATCGCTGGGTCCAGGGCCTCAGTGGTGCTCCTGATGAGCCCCGCGCCGCCTGTGTGTCATTCGTGGCAGAGGGCAGCGGCGTGGGGGTTATAACAGAGCCCCCTGTCAATGCCAAAAGCCTGTTCACCAAGGGAGACAACTCTTCCCCTGACAAGGACAATCATCCAACTCTCAATGTCAATGTGAACACTTTGGTAGGAACAAGTCACCTAGCATCTAGTGTGAGTTTTGTGGTTACACTAGCCGAGCAACTACAGGTCACCTGGGAAACACTTCTCACCAACGGAAAACTGTATGTGGAGGTCCCGCCCGGGATTCTTCCTGAGGGATCAAAACAGAGGTCAGTTTCACCATTTTCATTCAGGATGCGAGTGATGATGCTTATATGGAAGTATGATGAAAAATAATGGACAATGTTTGGAAATTTTTCTATGGTTTAAAAGAAACTTGACTTGTCATATTGCTTCAATTTTTTAAGGGAATGTTGATTGATTTTGGAAGATTTGTTGAGAAAGAGGCAGAAAATGGCAATTAAAACTGGATCCAATTTGTTTGTGTTACAGTCTGGTCACCTTGCTAGAGTATGCTGAGGAGAAACTGCACTGCGGACATGTGATTCTCTGCTTCAGGAAAAACCGTTCGGACAAAGGTAGGTCACTTGTGATGTCTGTGGAAGTAAGAGTTTGGATCATCAAAATACATTGATTTTATGGACCCTTTTCCACAATAAATAAAAGCTGACTTCCCTAGCTAAAACTAACGTGTTCTGAAGTGGTCCCACAATATTCTATTTATCAGAGAAATTTAAAAAAATAACCAGGATATTATGCTAACCGAGCAAGTTATGTAGGTCACTGACGGATGCAAAGGGAAGGCTATGATTAAATCTGACTTATTGTAATAAAAAACACTGAAATTTCTTTTTTGCTATTGTTCAAAAGAAGATCTTGTATTGAAGACATCATCTTCAATTGCCTGGATATTATTTTTGTTAATTTACTGTTGATACTGCAGATTAGATTAAACACCTCAATGACATGTTAAAATTTTCTGGAAGTTTTGAATAGGGCTTGATTGAAGCCCTAAATTGATACAATTTTGTTAAAGTGTCCAAGTGACCCAGACTCTTGTTTTGTATTGCAGCTTCCCTGATCAGAGCCTTCATGTTCATGGGTTTCACCATGGCAACCCCAGGAGACCCTCTGGTTCCCAACGTGGCAGACCTCCTCTACATGGTCTACACGATTGAACCGGATGATCTTGGCTAGACAATATTTGATTGGACAGAGCAGGCCACATGAAGGCATATGATTGGTCAGTTATCCCTGATTCCAAAACAGAATGCTGCGACAGTATACTGTTTGGGGGAGCAATACCTATATGGCGGGAGCTGACTGAACAATCAAGTTGCCTCTGTAGAACCGGCTTTTGGCATTATGCTTATTCTGCCCCCTAAAACACTTTTGATGTATTTTATATTGTCAAGTTTGTATAATTTTCCATTTTATTCAGAAAAAAAGTTGCCTGAATCTGTGTAACCTTGGGTACAATACTAACTTAATGTGTGTAATAGTGATGAAAGTGAGATCAATTAATTTGAAAATTTTAACATTAATATGAAAGAAATCATATAGATAAAAGAATGTTAACATGATGCAAGAGAGACGAAAACCTTCGCTTTCTTAGTGGAGTATTATTTTTCATTAAAGAAAATATAAGTTCTGTGTTGACAGGAAATCTGTTTTACTGTATAATGATCAAAGTTAAGATAGACGCAAGAACAAAAGCCCTGAACAAAGCCTTCCTGTATTGGTCACACACTCTGTGTCAATTCATGTGATAGTTGGGTTTTATCAGGGAATACAACAAAAAAAATGGAAATTGAACAAAAACAAATGCCCAAGTTTTTACAGATGTCATCAACTTTCCATTGCCCCTGTCACGAGTCGACACACATTATATAGAAAAAAAAATACAAAAAAAAAGTGAAAAAATTCATAAAAAAAGTAAAAAAAAAAAAAAGAGAAACACGATGGGATACGATTACTTTGTAAAGCAGGCATGGAGGACTCGTCTCTTCATGTCATTTTTTTTCTTATTATTGTAGTTTTTTTTTTTTTCATTCACATTCTAAATTCATTGATATATGATGTCTTGAAAACTTGTAGAATGCAAATTTAAAGTGTGAAGAACAAAACCGTTTGTATTCATTTAAACTCTTTGTACGCAAATTATTGTAAGAGCTCTTCTGAAAAAAAGTACCCTTGATATCTATTAATGGCAAAAAAGCTTGCCTCATTGGCAGTTGGTATGTTTCAACTACTTTTATCATCATTCCAGAGCAAGATCAATTATATATATATATTTGTAGTTTGGATTTAGATCCCTATTTTTATGAAACCATTTGACTTGAGATTCGTCACAGTAACTTAACATTAGAATTTACTGTTTTGAGTGAACACATCGTTTGACTTCAATCTACCAATGTTTTTATGTGAAATTTTCAGTGTAATA
Source organism: Ylistrum balloti (assembly GCF_031769215.1). Taxonomy (NCBI): domain Eukaryota; kingdom Metazoa; phylum Mollusca; class Bivalvia; order Pectinida; family Pectinidae; genus Ylistrum; species Ylistrum balloti. The sequence continues at coordinate 371,848 of NW_026782153.1, read as the reverse complement.
AAAATTGCAAAAATGTAAATCGGTGTTGATTTATTCTTGCCAATTACGAGTCGTCAGATCATGGAATGTGCAAACAGATTGTAATTCTTATCAAGCTTTTATTGCTGGTAGTATCCACCTTGAACAGTTTTTTCTCCAGAAAACAGATCAAGGGTATGTTTTGCTAGATAGTATATATCAGGATAAACACAGTCAATATCTTGGCTTCAAAATGGGCTGTGTCCAACAGAAGGCTTGGTGGTGATTCCAAGTTCTAGAATATACATGTATGTTGGTATCTGATATATCTGAAAAATTGCTTTGTTAATAGCTTGACCTTTCAAGGTCATTTAGAGCAAATGTATTGTAAAGTCCATTGCTTCATGTGACATTAAAGAGATAAAAGGTTTAAAGTCAGGGAAGAAGCTTCCCTTATATTACTCTGGGTTACATTTCTATTGCCCACCCTGTCTGTTTGTGATAATGCAGATCATTATTGACTCGCAGAACAAAGGTATCTACAGCAACTTGGATTTCATTCTTATGTACAGCCACTGTGCCCTACAGTCGGTCAACAAAGATTAATTAACATAGAAGTAGATAGGTACACCATTGACTTGTTCCCTGTTGATAAAAATAAAAGTCATCGCCACCCTCTTGGATCGCAGGGTGCCTGTAACAGTGTTTCTGGGGGATAACAGGTTTCTGTGCTTTGGATTGCTCAGAAAGTATCTTTCTAAATCTTTGATGCACTGAATGTAAAATGAAAATGGCATATGGGTGGCCATATTGGATTTCAATTGTTATCAATATTTCTGTGAAGATCTTCAAGTTTTATTTCACTCTGTGAACAGCCAGGGTCAGTTTGAGGTGGGAGTTGCTTTCAGTAGCTGTTGGCTTCCTCATTGAGCAACATACATGATGCGCGCCACATGCATCCATAATAAACAGGGTAAAGTATATCTGAAGACACAACCACATTGGAACAGGACAGTCTGCCTCTTGGCTCTCTGAAACACACCTCCATGGTAGAGAGCATTGAACCATGCATTGCAGATCTTCACCATAGGTTATGTAGGTTAACACTCTAACCGACCGAGATATCACAACCTCAATATCGCTATCTCTACAAAAGTAAATATTAATGTATCAAATATATTAACTGACCAACTGAGAAAATCAGAAGTAGATATGGCTATCCCATTTCTGAAATTTTTGCCTTCACAAATTATTCAAGTCATTTTTTTCCCAAAATGGAACCAAGTATTATATAATAAAAATCCTTGAATAATTTTGTTGACAAATTTTCAGCATGTTATTGGTGGTCCTGTTAGCTTATCTGCGAAGTCCTGTTTGTGTGTCTAACAGCTGAACGAGATAAAGTATTTTTACATAGCTGTAAACACCAGCTGTAGTAAACATGTTGTTTCAGTGTGATAACTGTTCAGTTTTTCTCTGTTCTATATACCAGTCATAACTTCACCCATGTCACTCTAACATACAGCCACATCTTACATAGGTATATATTGTAATTAAACATCATAACATATACAATATTTTTGTGGGGCTCATTTTTTTGAGGTTTTCCTAAAAATTTTTGTTGGCACTTAATTTAGAGGATAAATCTTTCTCCTAAAATCCAATGTTGATATAATCCGTGTCAGCTTTCATCTGTTAGCCTTATAAAAGTCTTCCTAGACATGAACTTGTGGATTCAGAGTGCCTACAACAATTAATAATTTTAAAATACACATTTGAATATAATTCAAGTACAGTTAAGACGCCAGCTTTTAAAACTACAAATTTCAAAATCCATTTATATGTGTCTTCACAGCAATATTGGTCAGATTTTCATCAATGCAACACATTCCTTTAGAGAGAAAATAACTTAACCTTTACAATGCATTCTAGCATATTCAGAGAATGTTTTCTGTCTCAAATTCACAAATATTGTATTAATTCAAGATCGTTATCAATCACAACACAACACAACACCCCTCCCCTCCTTACAAATGACCACACCGTATCACAGAAAATGCATGTATGAAAAGTGCACGAGAACACATCTTTATAAATATTTTTCTGGTTGTGAGCACACAGAACTATAACCTTTTACATCAAACCAGAAAGAGGATTTAAGCCTGAAAAATAGTAAAGAGGACATTCTTGATCATTCACATCAAATCAGGGACAGGAACTTTTTCACCGGTTTAGAATGGGGACATTTTGCTCCTTGTTTGAATGAAAATTGGTTAACAGGGAAGAAAATTTTTAGGAGTTGATTGAAAATTCTGTGAATTTGGCTTTAATTTTAAGTAATTTCAAATGGAAATGGAGCTCAATAACAGCCCCAGAAATGTCCTGTTTTACAGGCATGTTTATACATACTGGAGATAGGTCTGATAATTTCCACAGGAGATCCTGGAATGTTGCATTATATAATCTAATCAGGTCATTTGATTTGTGATAAAAATTGCATTAAGTATCATCTGCTTCATGGAAAAAATCCTTCAATTTAAATATCCAATTTTTTCAGTGGCAATAAAAAAGAATCATTAAATTTTATAAAACTTTTGTGATTATTTCTTTGGAATTAAAGGCGATTGACATGTTTGGTTTTAGTTTATATACTGATTTAAGTTATCAACTTGATGTAATTCTGTCAAAGATAAAAACTGAAGGTCATTGACTTCATCTGAACTCCTCGGATATCACATTCTAGATGTTGACACGAGTTGCTTAATTTGTAAACATTTTGCTCTCAGTATCTATGTATCTATCTACAGTGGAGTTAATTTGAAATGACTTTTTTTAGATACAACACACAAATATTCACTGTGAAACATGTAAATTCATCCATTTTTAGGTCTTAAACAAACATAATTATGATTTATTGTTTTATACAGTGATTTTTTTGTAATTATTTACAATGGCTAGTGTTAGCTTGATTAAATCCTTAAAGTAAAAACATGATTCCCAAAGGGCCTGTATTACTCATTATTCTGTATGATGACTTTGTTGGAGTTTGATTCAGTAGACTTTATATTGATTTATTCCATGGCTCTTAGAGAATTCACAGTGAAACTTCAGGAGAAATATTAACACATTTGACCCCTTTGACTTTGAAAGTCAAGGTAATTCATTTGTATAAACTTCATTGTCTTTCATATAAATGCAATTTGTCAGATAATTATATGGATCAAAGCCGTTGATACTGATTTAAGACTGTCCACCTAGCATACTTCTATCAAAACATAATGACCTTGGGTCACTTGGTCATCGAGGAGTCTTTTGAAGACTTCCATTTCCCCTCCCGTAATCTTGAAAATGGGTCAATGTCATTCATTTGTGCAAACTTGACGGCCCTTTACAAAAGTATTATGCTACTGACCCAGTGTTCCGACTTCATGTCTCTTTGTTAATAAGTTGTTTACAAAGGAAAACATCATAATTGGATGGGCACTGCATAAACAGGGACAGGAAGTATAAACAATGACATATTGTGGTATCTCTTTGTTTTAAATTGATTGATTTGTCTACTTGTCCCCTCGTCGGACAAAGCAGAACTATATTAAGGCTTTATTTATACTTCCACGCCACTACCAAAGTGGTAACACATTCCCAGGTTTATTCAAAATGAATCCCCTTCACTCAAAGACCATTTTCCCTGTGGCAGGTAAAGAATTTTAAATACATACCTCCGTTACCATTATCAGACTCCATCTTTTTCCCAGAACATCAACTTTACATCAACTTTCTCTATTCCAAGTAACCACCTTGTAGCTATAACAGAACATGGTTAAAATGAAATCTGCTGTTTTCAACATTTCAAATAAAATCTAACTGATGGACAATACTTGCAACACCATGAGAGATGACCACAATCTTGCCAAAAAATTTGGGGTAGCTTCAATTTTTTGCGGAAAATGTTCAGCTACAGCAGTCTAGTGAGGTAACCTTCCCAGCAGCATCCAATCATGGCCTCCATATCAAGAACTCAATTAATGTGATTTACATGACATTTGTGTCCGCAGCAATTTTTCACAAGAGGCCCAAGGGATTTAACGGTCATCTGAGTTGCAATGTTGTTGTTCTTGTAAAATGTCAAAGAAATATCTTGTTAACAAAGTGAGATAATTTACACAACATTGTAATGCAAACTGTGCATGTCATTAACTGCCATCCCATGCCAAGGCTTTGAATCAAAAGAAATTTCACTCAAAAATCTCCTCTTCTTATCTTCCATCCATAACAGTATGTAGTAGATTCTGTTGTGTCTTGGTATTGAGATCTTTGGAATTTTAAACAATCTGACCCCTTTTGGCCTTGCCTGCCAGCCCCTAGAAGCCTACCAGCCCCTAGAAGCCAGCCAGGACCAATATGTGTTTATCATGAAATTGTACTTTTTCCTTTAGAAAATGAACAAATTATGCTCAAAAATATCATTTTTCTATATAGACTATAATTAAGTTTTAACTCCCAAGGGGGCAATGTGAGACCCGGAGGTCATGAAATTTACAATTTTGGTAAAGCATCTTGGGACTTTCCATCCATGATGTGTTTTAATCTTCCATACTTGGGTATTGAGAAAATTTTTGAAGTTTCAATCAAATTGACCTTTTAACCCCACATACCACAGTGCGATCTGACTAATATTACATATTACACATTTTCAAAATAGCTTACTGTGAAATCATTTATTTTCACAGAAGATTTAGTTTGGTTGTTTCCATGGTTATGTTTCATCCGTAAATCCACGTGTCCTTGAAATAATATCATTAGTTTAAAGACATTTATTGAGCTATACTTATCAATGAAATAAAATGTCTGCGAAATAGCGATATTTAAAAAACTTAGAAAATTAAACCCTATGAACACAAACATACCTAACAGTCATATCTCTTTACTTGACACCGTATTACTCAACATTAACATTAAAACTACATAATATTTCCTTAGAATTATTTGAAATTTATTAGAATTTAAATTCTATCAATTCATCATTTCAGGAAAACTTGATTAATAGATAGATATATGACTTGAATAAAGAAAAACTATGATATGATATACTTCAAATATAAAATTTTTATTCTTCAATTGCTTGAGACAATACTACAAAAATTTCATACCTCAATATGTAGATGTAAGTTACATAAAGGGAGGTAATACCACAAAGACAGAAGACAGTAAGTCAGGAAATTAGAACTTGGAGAAAGAAGAAATCTTTACATTAGTAGAGATACTGAAACTCGTATAAGAAAAGTTTGTAACCCTAAAGTTTATTGTTTTATTTATTTAACAATAATTCAAACATTGAAAATCTGCAAAATTTAAAAATTCAATCTTAACTGGAAACTAGTTAGCATTATATGTTTCCTGTCAAATTAAAACATTAAATCTTTGGCAAGGTACAACTTGTGTTTGAATTTAGAAACTGTCATTAGTTATTCTGTATAAATTCTGAACTGAATTTCCAAACAACAAACTTGTATTAACATTTCATAGGATTTCAAGCTTTTCTAATTTACAAACTGTCATTTTGTAGAAAACAAAATGCATCCAGAATCAACGTACAAAATTCAAAAGCATTAAACAGGCTTAGGATCTGACAAAATAACATACATTCTGAGGCATTAAACAGGCTTAGGATCTGACAAAATAACATACATTCTGAGGCATTAAACAGGCTTAAGATCTGACAGACTCCTAGATTTTGATAATGTTTGTCAATGTAACAAATATCAACATGAAAGTACATAATATTGATAGTGTTAATGATAAAGAAAAATTGTAGCACTTAGTGCATAGGGTGTTACACCCAGCGAACAAACAAAATTCAGAACAACAGTAGAACAGTATATAAAACCACACACTCCAGGACACCAAAATCCACCATACATGTACCACAATACCACTAACAAACATTAAAAATAAATAGACATCTCTCTTATCTCCTCAACATGTAACACTAATATCATATATTTTGCATTCTATTAAATTACCAATATTTACAATGTCTTTAAAAATATACTCCAATGATGAATGATATATATAAAAAAAAATGATTTATAATTCTTCATGATCTGTTCAATACTGATTTAAGAATTCACACTTACTATCAAATGAGAATCATATAAAAAAATTGAAGCTCTTTATCTTTGTTTTTCATTCAATTTTAAACCATTTCTTTCTTTTCACATCCACACAGTGTGGTTAAACCATTGAATATATGTACTTATAAAATAGTGTTCAGTTTAGTAAAAGCACTTTTCATATTTTCTCACCTTTAATAAATAAAATACAAATTCAAGTAAAGAAATTAACATAAAACTTGATCCATGAAAACAGTAAGTACTGTGTGAACATTTTCTTTGTAAAAAAAGATAAAAACTTTAAATTCCAAGTGAAGTTCACATCAACTCATTTCTTTAGATAAATCATACAAACAATGGGACGGGATACCTTCACAGGATTTCATTTTATTAAAAAAAGGGAGGGAGAGTGTGTGTGTTTCTAATTACATATGTATAAATATGATGTAGTGTCCCTATTTTCTTTTTCATTAAATTTTTTAAAATTGTCCCTATTGTACATTTATTTCTAAGTAAGATTATAAACAATAAAAAGCTTGGAATAAATTGTTTATTTTAACTGCTGACTAATTTCACCCAGAACTTAAGCTCTCTCCTCCAAACATAAAATGTGGGCACATTATTCACAATATTTTTGTTTACTCATTAACTTTAATTGTCTAATATATATATATATATATCTTTAGTTAATTAATGTCTGCCATGTTGATGTAAAATTAGTATCCTTCTTAATCTAGTAGTTCAAGTGTAACTTCCAGTCTGGAATTTATACATTGTGGTCGAATTGTGATTTCTTGTGACTAAAATGGGTGCTTGTTGTCCAGTTTTGTAACGTTTATGTTGATACCGTCATTGAAAACATTTGTACCATGATCAGACACATACTGTTGTAACTTTCATATGACAAACCTGACAATTCAAACACTTACACATGACATTACAATAGAATTTGTCGTTTTATATACAATAACTGGACACTTTAAATTCATATAGCAAACTGAATGATAAATTATATAATTATCAGATAACACATTTCCTATTAAAATGGTATTATAATCAAATTCTATCTAGCTGAAGCTTGATGCTGTAAGGTGTAGTGTATTATCAGAGAAATCTGTCAGACAAATTTTACACTAGAATCAGATTTTGTGAATTTATTGCAGGAACCATCTACACTGCTTTATAATGAAACCACAATAGAACATCATACAGCATACCCTATTTCCTGAGATATGACGTGTGATAATTTGACTTAGATTATGAAGGAATGCTGAAGACAGTTGTCAAAAGCTGCCATTATTGTATCATTGTAGATTCTTCTCACTGTAATCATACTTCTGAAGGTTTCATTTCAAATTTGATTCAATTCAATATAAGTCATTCTCATCACTCTATCTCATCTTTTCCAACAAATTTATGTTACATTTACCTAATTTCTGAATTACTGCTACAAAACTTCCCAGAAATGACTGTTCCTGTTTCCAGTTCTTCAAAACGAGAAGAGACATGAAATTTGAACTCTTATATAGTCATTAGAATCAGGCATGATAGCACTTATTCCCTTGTCAAGAGACAGCAGATCGGAGACGCGTTTGAAACAGCAGTCTCTTTCTCGTTGTTGAGCGTGGCACCTTCTCACATTCTGTGACCTTTGCCTTTAACTGGGCAACTTCTCCACTGGACGTCAGATTTTTCTGTCTGTTACAACATATCAAACAGCACTGTTGAAACAAATTCTCCAAATCATCATTAATATTTGGCCAAATTGGAGAACTCATAGAGATCTATTAAATGAGACAAATATCAACTTTGGATGTGAGAGGACATCATTGATTAAAGGGTGTACAAAATTGTAAGTCATTTAGAAACAAAACCTTTCAGCAAATCACAGCCCCCCCCCACTGATAAACTGCCTCACCTGGGTGAGCCCAGGTCAAAATGTAGGTCATAGTGGCCTACTTTTGATATGCAACACATCGCCTCACCAAGGTGAACCCATATCCTTAGTATAAAGTTCCAGTGGATAGTAGTGTAGGAGATAAAACCTGGAAATTTTTTTCTTAAGTAAGTCAAAGGTTAGAATGTAGGTCATAGTGACCTACTTTTGATATGTGTCACACTTGTCTCACCAAGGTGAACCAATATCCAGAATATAAAAAGTTTCCCTGATTAGAAGTATAGATGATAGGGCCCAGACAAGATAAACAGGTGGACATACGGACGGATGGACACAATGCAAAACTATAGGCCCCTCTAGTACCTAGTAGGGGATGCATGACTATAAACATAACTGTTTTAACTGAATTAGGCTACTTACATTTAGCAACGACTGATATTGTAAATGTACAATTTTTGTTATTGTATCACAGCATTAAACATAGTCAGTCAGAAGACTTCTGTACTCACATTTCCCTGAAGGCGTAACGTGTTCGACATTTGTCCACGTCTCCGTTTGTCTCCTTTCCATTTCGGTGTAGGCTCTGTAACAACAAATACTACAATTCATCTTCCTATTCTGGACATTTTACCTGTGTCAGGTTTCCTTGACTTACTCTGTACAGGTGTATCTACATTTTACCTGTGTGGGTTTCCTTGACTTACTCTGTACAGGTGTATCTACATTTTACCTGTGTGAGATTTCCCTTGTCTTACTGTACAGGTGTATCTACATTTTACCTGTGTGAGATTTCCTTGACTTACTCTGTACAGGTGTATCTACATTTTACCTGTGTGAGATTTCCTTGACTTACTCTGTACAGGTGTATCTACATTTTACCTGTGTGAGATTTCCGTGACTTACTCTGTACAGGTGTATCTACATTTTACCTGTGTGAGATTTCCGTGACTTACTCTGTACAGGTGTATCTACATTTTACCTGTGTGGGTTTCCTTGACTTACTCTGTACAGGTGTATCTACATTTTACCTGTGTGAGATTTCCGTGACTTACTCTGTACAGGTGTATCTACATTTTACCTGTGTGAGATTTCCGTGACTTACTCTGTACAGGTGTATCTACATCTTACCTGTGTGGGTTTCCTTGACTTACGTTAGGGTGGAGACAGGAGGATTCCCCAGTTACAACTGTATGATAACTGGGGTGACAATCAATGATGTAACATCAACAATGCCAATTATTTAGATAACAATGACATTATATACATACACATGAGACGGGATATACAACAGAAGTATCACCAATCTTACAAATGGATAGGATCTCAACCCTCAGGAAGATTTCAAGTAGCTGAACACTTCTCAAGCCACATTCATACTCCCAGAAGAATCTTCTCCCAAGGTTGAGACCCCCATCAGGTTAAACCCTAAAATGTAACAGTTTATCTTCACTATGTCTTGATCCTGAAAAGGCTATTCTATTTTTTCACAAATTTATGAAACTTTCTCTCAACACAGCAAATTTCTGTATCATACAAGTAAGAACAAGGAACCCCAATATCAAAATAAACTTTTTGTCAGATAAATAGGCCAATTACTTTGACCTCTGTAATGTAGGATCCAGAGCCCCAATATACAAAGCTCTGCCTTGTTATATCTTCAACACTATGGCTTATTTAAGAGAAAGGGATCACTATATATAGCTACTTTCATTGGACTTTTATCAATATTTACCCGCAGAACTCTGGTGTGGCTGGATTTACAGCACTTCTCTGGTGATGGCAGCTCTTGACTTTCTGTAACAGTAATATATTTATAGGTCAATGTTTACCATGCTATTAAGGAAAAGATATATGTACAGTCACAGTAAGATATGGAAACAGCTGTAAGATTCTGTTCAACAAAAAACTCAGATACAAACATTCACCACTGAATATCTCATTCTTTGGTTATGTAAAAATGTATATAACACCATGAAAGAAACCATGGGAACCATTGGCAAGGTGATGTTTCCTGTGTGTATCCTAAAATGATAAAATATGTGTTATTACATATAGTACAGCTAGGTCATATAACATGTGTGTATTACAAAAAATTACAAAAAAAAAAGAAGTTTTTGACACTTATGCCTGGTGCTGACTTACCTAGATCTTTCACACACTGTACATATTCTTCCTCCGGTATCCTAACACGAAGGCGTACGTCCCGAGCCTGACATTTCTTTAGCAGACTTTTAGTGATGAGGCCCCGCTGTAGCAGATCTAACAAGGCCCCACCTCTGTACATATCCCAGAGTTTAACAACATTCCGTAATGATATAAAATGCATCGTAAACTTCACACTTCCATACGAAATATCGGAGATTTCATCACCATGTTTACATAAGATTTTTAGTGTATGCATTATTTCAGCAGTATCTTTTATAATGTCATTTGTTTGGGACAATTCTTTCTTGAATTGTTCAAATGCAGCAGGAGTATTATCACGACGACGTATCGTACTGTATGCTGTTCGTGCCATGATGAGAATCTGTTCTTCAACCTCCTGGCAGGAACATTGAGGTTTCTTCTTTGGTAAGGGGAGAACACTCTCACAATCAACGCTAACATTCAGCTCCGCTACAACAACAAACCCAAATAGAATATCTTATTTTACAAAACTGTCTTCTTATTCTTGGAAAATGTCATTTAAGTCAGGAACATTTTCATTAATTTCCTGTCTTTATAGGATTAATATATGTCACCAATTCACACAGAACATTGCATCTGTTTTCAGGGCTTTTTTCTACTGATGGGGCAATTCTGACCCATTTTGAAAATGATTCAGGTGGGAATGAAATTTTCAGGAGTAAATGACAAATTTTGGGAATTTGGGTTGATAGATGAAATGATTTCAATTTGGTATGGGGCCCATTCAGCCCTCAACAGATAAGGTAGTAAAAATTATCAAACTCACTGATAAATGCTCACTCAGTATAGAATAGTATTTAAACTATTTTACATACCACAATAAGTTTTTAGCTGCTTTTCTTAAATCTAATAGATCAATAAGTATTTATCAAAATATTAGCCAACACATCCTGTACTTTTGAAACCTATTGATATATAAGAAATGAATACAAGATACCAACATGTAAACAGAATTGTAATCCAAACTCAATTTCAACAAAACTAGGGTATAATATGAACAAAAGGAAAATGAACACACAGACTCTTGAAAAAGAACATGTGTTTTAAAATAAGTATAAACTTAGAAGTCCCTTTCACAGCAGGGGTCTCGATCTGCCAGATTTGGGGCCGAATATTCCCAATGCAAAAAAGTATCTTTTTTTCCCAATTTAGACCCCAAGTTTTCCCAATTCTAAGGAAAACACCATTATTTTTCCCAATTCAAAGGGCCCCGGGCCCCAGTCCCAAAATGGGGTGTGAGGTCCCTGCACAGGTATCGCCTCTTTGGTATACTGAGGTCTTCTTTACCTTTTTTGCGTTTGCGTTTGGTTTTTCTAGTTGTAGGTTTAGGAACTGGCTCATCAATTAGATCAGCTAAGTACCCCTGAAGGGTTTTACGCAGAGACTTGACAAACACATAAAAGGCACGATCTGATCGTCGGCCCAGATTGTTCAGTAACTCTTCATTCATTGCTTCTTGCGTATTTTTCTCCTTAATCCGACTCACATCTCCGATCAACAGCACCTATATACAAAAATTAACTTCACTCATTCCTGATGTTAAATGTAGCAATAAAACTAATCTGGGAAACAAGGCAACCTAGCATTACATCAAACAAGTTTTAAATTTTGTTTGGAGTTAAATCTATCAATACTTTACTGATGAATTTTGTTGTTTAACATTTTTATGATCCAAGAGAATTGGATATATAACGTACAAAAGTACACAGAAAATAACGATTTGCATTTTAATTTTTGTGAAAATCCCCCCCACTTCTTTAGCTTTTAGTAAAAACTATGAAATCTGTCCCATTTAAAATCATCCATTACACTTATTGAGGACAGATGATCCTCACCTTATTTGCAATTAAATCATTGAGTATATCGTCCGGAATGAGACTTTCCACGAATGTGTCCCGATGTTGTTGGAGTTTCATCTTGTGTTCCAAACTCATTACTTTGTCCACTGTAAATTAAAAAGTAAAATAAAAACACAATTAAATGCTTACATAAAATGCCATAAAAAATTCCATAAATTTTATGTCTCATTTTTAATTTTATATAAAATACAAGTACAAACATTATTTTGATAAGTCCTAACTACCGGTATACACTTTTAATTACCAGTCCAAAATAATGTGAAATTAGAGAAAACATGGTACACCTTTCACTACACGAAATGAATTTGACTTTTTTTATTTTAATCTTTTATTTGATGGACATATTCTTTTATTCATTAATGGTTAGTGTCATGTAACTTCTAATATTGTTAAGTATCAAGGTTAAGCATTAAGCCATTAAATATCACTCACAATTCTTTGAGTCATCCTGCCCTTCATCAGACTCGGATTTGTCATCTTCTTCCACCTCCTGTCGAGTGGAGCCGGACTCCCTTTGCTGATTAGTAAGTCTGTTCAACTTTTCTCTTTGCTCTTTCAACATGTCAACCACACCGCTTCCAGATGAAGAAGGTACCTCATGTCCTGAATTGCGACCACGACTAATTCCTTGCCCTCTACTTGAAGAGGCTGTTGAAACATTTCCAGAATTTTTGACACTTTTAAGATCTGACACTGATTTGCTAACTTCTTTTAATCTCTGCTCTAACATATGTTTTTCAGAAATTTGCTTTTCCAGTTTGGCCTTTTCCCGTTCAGCTTTTTGAATCTGTGCTCTGACATTTCTGAGGTCTGATTCTCTACTGAAATCTGCCTCATTATCTGAACCCTCGTCAGAGTAATCCTGCATTCTGTATACTTGAAATTCAAAGTCTTTTGATTGATTGTTCCAACATGTTCTTCGCGTTCCTGGACTATTGTCGGATTCTCCTCCACTGTCCAGGGGAGTTGTCGACCAGTTATACATGTATAAACATCAACAATTTCTCAACAGTTCAATTGGTGCAAAAATTTCACGACATATATGCAGCTCATTCAAAATTTTACATCAAAACCATATTCATGCTATCATAAAATAGTATCAATTAAAATGCTTACTCTAAAATTGCAAATGATATGAAAGTTAAAATCTAGAGACGAAAAGCCAATCATTGCTGGAGTACATGCATGAAGCTAAGAAGACATGAAAGGATCAGTCAATGTACGATTGTTTTAGATGTACCTTAGCCCACAAAATTCGACTCTTCCAAGCGAATAAACAACACGACTTCATCACATTGTGATAGACATCGTTGCCGGCGATGTTCTATATTTAGGAAGTTCGGACAATAAGCAAATTAGCTACCTATATACATGTATCGGTAAGTTCACATCTTCACGCAACGATTGGTTCAGACGAAAATACTAAAATAGACATAGGGAAGTCCTGGTACTAAGGCACCCCGAAAACTGTTTTTCTTCAGATTTACGGAAACATCAGCGGACCATTGTTTCATACAACTTACAAACCGCATATTAAACGTGCATGACCGATCAGTATGTTCCTTTTGTTTTGCATTTTGTCACTTGTTTGTTTATTTGCTTTGCCTCTCTTCTTCCTATTCAAAACTCTCATGGCGTCATCAACCTCGTTTTCGGGTTTTTTTCATATTTCTTGTTTTCTTTCACAGAAGAGTTCGAGTCACGACAATATGTGTGTTCGCCGCCCGACAGCGACAGTAACAAAAAATGAACGTGAATGTTTTTGTTTCAATACCTATTTCTGTTTCAAATCATCTTGAACGGAATCAATGAAATTATGTTGGAAAAAATATGCAATCACTTAAAGTTAAATAAGTCTGATTTAGTCTAGACGTGTCAACAAGAAGAACTTCATATTTGGTTACAGTATAATCTGTTCGTGGTTAAACCAGGGACGTATATATTTACGTGATATATAGGTCCCTGGTTAAACCTAAAAACTACGCAAAATCTTAACTGCATTCTTTTCAATAAATTTGTACATCGATTTTACCAATAATCCAAAACAAAACTAAGTTTTATGAAATGCCATGGAAACTCAACCTGATTAAAATACGGGTCTTAATTTATCATTCAGATACCTTCTATTAATGAACAGAAAGTACTGGAGTGGTAAAATAAGATCTGCACTTTAATCAGATTGAAGGAAACAAAGTGTTATCCCCCGAGTAAGCCTCATTTTAATCCTCTAAATGATAACACTTTGTTTAGTGTCAGCAATTTTATCATTTTATAATATAATGAAAGGATAAAGAAACACAGGGTAATATTTATTCCGATATTTTAAAAACGCGTTCTCCAAATAAAGTGAAACTTTGTAGATTGAGTAATTAGGTCATATTACACCTTGTCATGTATCGAAAATTTAGTCACGGTACAGTGCGCAGCTCTGGTAAATGGAGGAAGGAAAAAACAAGAATCTCGTGCACCGTGTTGTTCTGGTCTCATGCAGCGTTGGTCAAGTCACTCTTCGTTAGTCTTTATACAGACCAACTGCTTCCCTAAAATTGATTGAGAATTTGATTCGTTTTAAGAATGGCACGACTCACAGAAGTTCAGAGGGGTCAGGCCATTCAGATGCTGATGCAAGGACAGCTGCAAAATCAGGTTGCTAGGCACTTTGGTGTTAATGTTTCCATCATAGAACGTCTTATAAGACGTCTTCGGGAAACTGGGCGATTGGCCGATCGACCTAGGTCAGGACGTCCGCGCGTAACGTCACGACGTCAGGATCGCTATATCGTCGTCTCTCATGTGCGTAATTGGCGCCTTACTGCCGTTGAGAGTGCACTTAATGTTCGTTGAAATCATGGGCGTCCTATAAGTTCAAAAACTGTAAGGAATCGATTACGAGAAGTTGGTGTAAGAGCATGTCGCCCCTACGCAGGTCCACACCTTACCCCTGCTCGACGTCAGCTTCGTATGGCCTGGGTCGCTGCACATGCTCCACGACGGTTTCCACTGAGGCAGTGGAGACAAGTTTTTTTCCACGGACGAGTCTCTATTCTGTCTTTATCGATCTGACGGCCGTCAACGTGTCTACCGGCGTCGTGGCGAACGTTTTACGGACGCTTGCGTTGTAGAGAGGGATAGGTTTGGGGGCGGTTCAGTAATGGTGTGGGGAGGAATCTCACACGGGTTAAAATCACAAATGGTTGTTATTGATGGCAATTTAACAGCAGCTAAGTAAAGAGATGAGATCCTCCGACCCCATGTTATCCCTTTCTTACAGCAGCATAATCTAACCCTCCAGCAGGATAATGCTAGGCCCCACGTAGCAAGGATTTGCCAAGTCTTTCTGGCCAACAACAACGTTCAACCACTAGATTGGCCGCCATATAGCTCTGATTTGTCCCCGATCGAGCATCTTTGGGACCAGTTGGATAGACAGGTTCGAGAGCGCCAGCAACCCCCTGCTACTCGAGAGCAGTTGACCAGAGCTCTGATTGAAGAGTGGGACAACATCCCCATAAGACGGATTAACGCTCTCATGAACTCTATGACCAGAAGAATAAGGGCCGTGACCACAGCAAACGGCGGACACACAAGATATTGATGACTCAGTTCAATTTCAATTTCAAAATCCTATGGGTCCATTCAATTTAATCGTTAGTACCTCTAAACCAATTGTCAGATGCAAAATACAGACTTTGGAAATTTTTAAGCTTTAATTTATCTGTAAGTATACAAAATTTCGTTTTAAATGAAACCCGATATCATACTTAATTTCTGGTTTAAAGTTCACCCTGCGTTTCTTTATCCTTGTAGTATATTATCTTAATAGGTCACAGTAAACTGTCGTACTAAGAAATAAGACAATGATACTGTTGGAATGAACATTTATTATAGAATTCACATTACAAACATGTAACAACTGCATCAGGATTTAACCCACAGCGTGGCTGCTTGCTCCCTCTCTTCTGAACTCTCCAACGTGCCCAAGGGCAATTCTAGAGAAGGATACACCACTTTGATGATGAAGAGTAAATAAAAGTGAGAAAACGGTAATGTTGTGTTTTGACGACTTTTTATTTTAAAAATGGCGTTTATTCTCAGTACATTCTTATTTTGAAAAAAAACAATCTTCATACAAAAATAGTTATGTATAATAAACACATTTTTAAACAAGAGTGTCGGACCTAATTTTGTTGTGTTTAGATGGAAGAGGTTTTGATCTATTGTGTAGTTATCCCAAACCAGTAAAATAACTCTGCTGTCTGAAACAGCAATATGATAAAGATGACAACTGGCTTAAAGGTAAAAAGGTTGAAACTTGGATTTTGGAATCCTTTCTCTGAGAAAACTTCACATTTTGATGAAATTTATACCTGTCAATAAGCTGCGATATATTTGGAATACACAGCTACATATATGTAATATATTATAAATCAAGAATGAAATTTTACATCAGAATTAATTAAAGCTCATGGTACAAAATGGAATATGCTGAATTTACAAAGTTCATTACAAACATTTTTTTTTCAGTTCATTTTTCCAATATATATATATATACATCAAAATTTTCACAAAAACTTTGAGTCACAAAAAAAAATTAACAATTATTAACCTGTGAATTAAAAAGAAAAATTAAAATATTTAAAACAATTATGGCAATCAATCAATTAATTAATTAAGATTATTAGCTACCTTAGAATAACGTGCTTATATGTGTTGCAAAAATGTAACAACACTTGTGCAGGACTGTGTGTAAAACATCTGTAAAAACACCCAGTGGTTCAAGGCCAAAATGTCTTATTGAGGCTACACCATTTTTACTTAAATTTTAAAAAATTACATTTTTTTCCCCAAACTAAATGTGTCTTATTACACAGATGCTTTGTGCTTAAGTGTGGTTGTACCCAAAAACATGGTCAATGCCATTAGAACCCATTTTCAAAAAAAAATCTAATTGACGCCTTTTTGCCCCCCATGAGACCCAAGAACCCCTCAGACACTTTTTTTCAACTCAAAGTCACATGTTTTTCACTAGGGGACCTTATATACTAAATTTTGTTGAAATCCATCAACTTTGAATTTTGACCCCTTTTTAGTGCCTCCTGGAGGGCGTGTTTATGACCCAATTTTTTTCTAATTCGCAAACTTTGTAGACCTTGCTCTAAGAATCATTAATTTTGAATTTTAGGAAAATCTGAACCTTGGTTCATAAGAAGAAGTTTTTTAAAGATTTACCTAATTTTACACCATTTTGCCCCCTCCTGTAGCCCCTATTGGAGCCACACCCTTTTCTTTCGCAAACTTGATGCATTTTACTCTAGGGATACTTTGTGCCAAGTTTGGTTGAAATCCATCCAGTGGTTCTTGAGAAGAAGTCGAAAATGTGAAAAGTTAACGACACACGACGGATGACGACAGACAAATCATGATGGCAACTGGTCACAATGAGCCTTTGGCTCTGGTGACCTAAAAAGTTAACGACGCACGATGCATGAACTTAATCTGACTGTTGGTTCATGCGAAGATTTATAAAGATTTACCTAATTTTATCCCCTTTTTCCCCTCCTGCGGCCCCTATTGGGGCCATGCCCTTTTTCTTCGCAAACTTGAAGTGGCTTCCCATGGGGATGCTTTGTGCCAAGTTTGGTCAAAATCCATCCAGTGGTTCTTGAATAGAAGTCATTTAAAGAAGGTTTTTACATATGGCCCCTTTTACACCCCTTATGGGCCCCAAAGTGGACATAATCACTTTTTTCAACATAATTTCATATGGCCTTCACTAAGGGATGCTTCCTAACAAATTTGATTGAAATCCGTCAAAGTTGAATTTTTGACCCTTTTGAGCGCCCCCTAGTGAAGCCGTTTTTGACCCGATTTTTTTTTCATTCGCAAACTTTGTAGACCTTGCCATAAGGACCCTAAATATAAAATATGAACTTAATCTGACTGTTGGTTCATGAGAAGAAGATTTTTAAAAATTTACCTAATTTTACCCCCTTTTTCCCCCTCCTGGGGCCCCTATTGGGGCCACGCCCTTTTTCTTCGCAAACTTGAAGCGATGTCCCATGGGGATGCTTTGTCCCAAGTTTGGTCAAAATCCATCCAGTGGTTCTTGAATAGAAGTCATTTAAAGAAGGTTTTTACATATGGCCACTTTCACACCCCTTATGGGCCCCAAAGTGGACATAGTCACTTTTTTCAACATAATTTCATATGGCCTTCACCAAGGGATGCTTTCTAACAAATTTGATTGAAATTCGTCAAAGTTGAATTTTTTACCCTTTTGAGCGCCCCCTAGTGAAGCCGTTTTTGACCCGATTTTTTTTTCATTTGCTAACTTTGTAGACCTTGCCATAAGGACCCTTAATATAAAATATGAACTTAATCTGACTGTTGGTTCATGAGAAGAAGATTTTTAAAAATTTACCTAATTTTACCCCCTTTTTCCCCCTCCTGGGGCCCCTATTGGGGCCACGCCCTTTTTCTTCGCAAACTTGAAGCGGTGTCCCATGGGGATGCTTTGTGCCAAGTTTGGTCAAAATCCATTCTGTCGTTCTTGAGAAGAAGTCGAATATGTGAAAAGTTAACGACGCACGACAGACGACGACAGACAAATCATGATGGCAATAGGTCACCATGAGCCTATACAAACCAATCTGTATTTAAAATTCCTGATTTGAGGGAGATGATGCAGTCAACGGTCCATAATTTTATCATATAATCTATGTTTCCTTGTCGGGTATATCACTAATTTTATCATGTAATCTATGTTTCCTTGTCGGGTATATCACTAATTTTATCATGTAATCTATGTTTCCTTGTCAAGTATATCACTAATTTTATCATGTAATCTATGTTTCCTTGTCAAGTATATCACTAATTTTATCATGTAATCTATGTTTCCTTGTCGGGTATATCACTAATTTTATCATGTAATCTATGTTTCCTTGTCGGGTATATCACTAATTTTATCATGTAATCTATGTTTCCTTGTCGGGTATATCACTAATTATACCATGTAATCTATGTTTCCTTGTCGGGTATATCACTAATTTTATCATGTAATCTATGTTTCCTTGTCGGGTATATCACTAATTATACCATATAATCTATGTTTCCTTGTCGGGTATATCACCAATTTTATCATATAATCTATGTTTCCTTGTCTTATGTATATCCCTAATTTTCATTTCCCTGAATATTAAATATATTGATACTTATTTGGACACACACTGGATACTTAGTCGTTTGAATTTTATGTAACCCTGGTAAAACACTAGCCCCAAGATACCACTCGGCTAGAGAAAATTTCTCTTTAGCTTGATTGGTTGAGTATCAGACTTGTAATCCAGGGGTCCCGGGTTTGATTCCTAGTGCAGGCATTGAAATAAATAATGACCTCTGTTACATTTACAATTAGCATCATTTGAAAACAAAATTTCTTAATTCAATTAATGCATGTTTGATATTTCTTATCAATATAGTCAGTGGTAGAAGCCTTTGTAGGTTTGTGTTTCTCTGTTTAACCAAGTACTCACTGTTACATCAAATGATGACTGTTTCAGACCGTAGTTAAATGTCAATTTTATCAAACAAGTTATACAGTGAGAGTAAAAATCAATGGTCTCCCATCCAAAACTCAAGCAATATATATATTTATATTTTATTTTTTTTGTAATTTAGTGTAGATACCTCAAACTTCCTTAAGCAATTTTACAAGCTAAATGTTTGATAACCATATTAAAATATATTACATGTAATGTAATAACATGCAATGTTATTAATATATGTAAAAGAATACTATCTATTTTCTTGTGAAAACAGTTAAAATCATTGTTGTCTTATAAACAGTTGTTTAAGGATGTGTGCGGTTTGGGCGTAGGAAGAAAGCCAGAGTTCCCAGTGAAAAGCCACTAAACTATGTTTGGCCAGTACATGGCAACTGCCCTATATAGGCCTCAAACCTCCACAGGTGGAGGACTAGTGATAAAGATGGTAAGGCACCTTAACCACTCGGCCACCATATTTGTGAAATAAGCAGTAAAATAGTCTAAATCTTTAAAACAGATTCAGTATAAATGTTATACAACATAAAATTTATTTTCATTTCGTTTAAAACTGCAACATAAACAGCATACACAAAACATACATTTGTATATAAATTACAGTAAAATCTTTAATTTTTGTCGGTTTTCATTTCCAGTGATTTCCTGGGTACAAATCCACCAAAATGTTTACATAGCACTATCTATCCATAATATAAAAAAAAAATACAAAAACATTTTTTTTTCATACAGACATAGAAATTTGAGCCCTACAAAATAAAATAATTTTACAAAACTCATATGGAACCATGACTTCACTGTGAAGATAACCTCCTGGGTTTACTATGGCACTATAAACTGATTAATACCACCTAACACAACCATTCCATCACTCACTTATTTTCTTATATACATATACACAGTTGTAAAAAACTTCATACAGCATGGACTTTACACCTAACGAGTCCTGTAAGGGGTGAAGGTCATTAGTTCCAATCAGTCTTTAGTTTGTTTTTATTTTCTATTCTCCAATAAAGAAAAAAACAGCACTGAAACTCATTGAATCATAAATATATAATAACATAGTATATATTTTCTTGTGTTTTTGTTGATTTTTTTTTTCAAATTTTCTCAAATATATACTTACATATATATATATATATATATATATCAATATAAAAATAAATTTGAAGAACCTGCATATTTAATCACTTGCACTTTCATTTCTGAATCTTTTATATCTCCATGATATACACAAGCTTGTAAAAATCTTCATATGGCGTCCAAACAGAATGCTGAAGAAATGCTGTAAGAAATGATAACAATTCGTATGTTGTGTCTACTGATTCATCAAATCTTGACCCTGTTGTATTCATATTCATAACAAACATGATTTCAATGCATTTTAAATTTAAAATTTAATTTCTACTCCTTAACATATGTTATATGTTCTGATTGGTACATGTATTCAGTATACAAATTACAACTTTAGCCTCTCAGCTCTTATAACCTTAGCAGTACAAATTCGCCTTGGTTATTGTTGTATTCCCGACTAATTAAACTCATCAAGCGACTAGTTGTATCATCTAAAATAAAAACCAAAAGCATTTCAGCTAAATTCTATGTACTTCAACAGATTTTTACCATTTTGGAAACACATTTACAGGTCAGAACACAAGGCATAACAGCTCATATAACAAAATAAGATCTGGATTGGTTAAACAAGATTATCTGCTGTAAAATCTAACAAAAATAAGGATTTAAGGTTGGACAAATGCTAAGATTAATAACATTTAATCATTTAATTTTGACATCTAAATGCTATGTCCTACATCCCGTATCCCAGGTACATAGTAAACCGAACAATTACCAGTGCTGATTTTATATTACACATTTATTTTACACATTTATTTTACTCATCTATACAAATCGCTTTTTTTTACCTATTTATAAGGTTGGAAAATAACAAAGGTGGCAATTAATTTCAAAAGTCAATAAAACAGCATCAACAGTTGGAAGGTTGTCCGGAGTGTTTCACGCTTTCCCTGATGATCCCATTCCGAACCTCATCAATTTTCTGTATACACCCGGTCCATTCCAGTTGCCCCTGTAACAGAGTTACTCTGATATTGTATGTACTGTGAACCTGTCTCAGTTGTATGGAAACATAATCCCATTCCTAAACAATCTCCAGAATCGAGTTTTATTTCTCACCAAAATCTAACGAGATACAAGTTTGTTGCAGATAACTAGTGGGTAGTGAAAAATTTTAATTGGTGTCACTGAACAAAACAGAGTGTTAAATTCAATATAGAATTAATATATAAAACTCGAAGGCCATCATCGTGGGACGTCTGGCTCCAGTTGATCAAAAGTTTGTTGCAGATAACCGGTGGTTTGTGAAAAATTTTTACTGGTATCAACAAATCTACACGTATACCATGACAAAGACTTTCCTCACTTCTGCTCGATTCATATTTGAAAATATTTTACTAAGCAGTGTTTATCTCTAACCAGCCATTGAACAATCGGTGCCAAGTGTTAAGATTCAATGACTGTAATAAATTCTAGTGATTTTCACACTCAATGTACTGCAATGTTTTGTCATCAATAGTATTTTCTGTGTGACGTTTATATAGCAATGATTGTGTAAACAAACTTCACCATTGCTCTCATTTATTAAAAAAAATTCATTGTGCGAAAATTAAGACATGTATACTGTAGAGCGATACTTACTTGAGAAGCATTTTCCAGTAGAGTTCAGGCATAACGCTGGCCTTCAGGTGATACATAGAAGATCGCTCTTTTCCTTGGTTTACTGGAAAAGTTTCCAGTGGCTGAGCGTCATAGTCAAACTCGGCCAGGATACATTTACCTCGGCTTGTGATCAGTGGGCACGAGGTGTAGCCATCATACTAGAGAGAATTCAGAGTTACTTCACATCATTGTGGTAATCAGAACAAATTAATTACACACAATTATCACAGGTATCCAATAGTAAGGAACCAATTTGGCAACAAAAATTGATGCAAAACCAGTGATGACTTGATATAACAAAACATACAACTTATTTAAAACATTTTTTTTACTTTCTGTACAAGAGAATATAGTTTCAATCATTCCCAAATGAGTGACTTGCTTAAGAAATGAAAACTCTAAAAATATACAATGATACTGACCACCCCTAGTGATACTGACCACCCCTGATACTGACCACCCCTAGTGACACTGACCACCCCTAGTGACACTGACCAAACCTAGTGATACTGACCACCCTAGTGATACTGACACCCCTAGAGATACTGACCACCCTAGTGACACTGACCACCCCTAGTGACACTGACCACCCCTAGTGACACTGACCACCCTAGTGACACTGACCACCCCTTGTGATAATGACCACCCTAGTGATATTGACCACCCTAGTGATACTGAACACCCCTAGTGATACTGACCACCCCTAGTGATACTGACCACCCCTAGTGATACTGACCACCCCTAGTGACACTGACCACCCCTAGTGACACTGACCACCTTAGTGATACTGACCACCCTAGTGACACTGACCACCCCTAGTGACACTGACCACCCTAGTGACACTGACCACCCCTTGTGATAATGACCACCCTAGTGATATTGACCACCCTAGTGATACTGACCACCCCTAGTGATACTGACCACCTCTAGTGATATTGACCACCCCTAGTGACACTGACCACCCCTAGTGACACTGACCACCTTAGTGATACTGACCACCCTAGTGACACTGACCAACCCTAGTGACACTGACCACCCCTAGTGACACTGACCACCCTAGTGACACTGACAACCCTGGTGATACTGACCAACCCTAGTGATACTGACCAAACCTAGTGATACTGACCATCCTTAGTGGTATTGACCACCCTAGTGACACTGACCACCCTAGTGACACTGACCACCCTAGTGATACTGACCACCCCTAGTGATACTGACCACCCACTGAACACCCCTAGTGACACTGACCACCCCTTGTGACACTGACCACCCTTGTGATACTGACCACCCTTAGTGATACTGACCACCCTTAGTGATACTGACCACCCCTTGTGACACTGACCACCCCTAGTGACACTGACCACCCCTAGTGACACTGACCACCCCTAGTGATACTGACCACCCTAGTGTTACTGACCACCCCTAGTGATACTGACCACCCTAGTGTTACTGACCACCCCTAGTGATACTGACCACCACCCCTAGTGTTACTGACCACCCCTAGTGTTACTGACCATCCCTAGTGATACTGACCACCCTAGTGTTACTGACCACCCCTAGTGATACTGACCACCCTAGTGACACTGACCACCCCTAGTGACACTGACCACCCCTAGTGACACTGACCACCCTAGTGACACTGACCACCCCTTGTGATAATGACCACCCTAGTGATATTGACCACCCTAGTGATACTGACCACCCCTAGTGATACTGACCACCTCTAGTGATACTGACCACCCCTAGTGACACTGACCACCCCTAGTGACACTGACCACCTTAGTGATACTGACCACCCTAGTGACACTGACCACCCCTAGTGACACTGACCACCCTAGTGACACTGACCACCCCTTGTGATAATGACCACCCTAGTGATATTGACCACCCTAGTGATACTGACCACCCCTAGTGATACTGACCACCTCTAGTGATACTGACCACCCCTAGTGACACTGACCACCCCTAGTGACACTGACCACCTTAGTGATACTGACCACCCTAGTGACACTGACCAACCCTAGTGACACTGACCACCCCTAGTGACACTGACCACCCTAGTGACACTGACCACCCTAGTGATATTGACCACCCCTGGTGATACTGACCAACCCTAGTGATACTGACCAAACCTAGTGATACTGACCATCCTTAGTGGTATTGACCACCCTAGTGACACTGACCACCCTAGTGACACTGACCACCCTAGTGATACTGACCACCCCTAGTGATACTGACCACCCACTGAACACCCCTAGTGACACTGACCACCCCTTGTGACACTGACCACCCTTGTGATACTGACCACCCTTAGTGATACTGACCACCCTTAGTGATACTGACCACCCCTTGTGACACTGACCACCCCTAGTGACACTGACCACCCCTAGTGACACTGACCAACCCTAGTGATACTGACCACCCCTAGTGACACTGACCACCCCTAGTGACACTGACCACCCCTAGCGACACTGACCACCCCTAGTGATACTGACCACCCCTAGTGATACTGACCACCCGTAGTGACACTGACCACCCCTAGTGACACTGACCACCCCTAGTGACACTGACCACCCCTAGTGATACTGACCACCCCTAGTGATACATGCTAGTTACAATTCAATCATTATACTGTACCTGTGCTGACTGTTTTGCTCCATTCATCACTGCTGACAAGTTACGCTCCAACACTCCACTCTGGGCCGCTGAAGCAAAACATTTGATACTTTGTACTATTTGCTGAAGCTGACAGGACAGAGAAATAACTACTGACAACACTTGTACACTTTTAACTTTCAGATGTTGTTAATATGACAGCATCCAATTGACAGAAATGTCAGTATCATAAATATGTATGAAATGTGCATACAAACTTCCATTATTTCACCAAGGACAATATTGTTAACGTGTGAATGGTTACACTATATCATAGCATGACCCTGGACTAGTTTGACCTTTGATGCTAACCTAGTTTGACCTCTGACCTTACCTACTGCAGCAGCTGTCTTGGATGTAGGTGCACTGTTGCAGTCACCAATGGAAAAGATATTTGGATAGTCTGTGTGCTGTAATGTTTCCTTGTTCACATTTACAAACCCTGCTTCATTCACGATGGCACTGGTACGTAACTCGTCCGGAGTGGACATGGGCGGAGTCACATGCAGCAAGTCATACTGAAAACAGTATACAAACATTATAATGTTGAATCAATTTACGGGCATTTTTTTCTCTCTCAAAAGACGAACTTATCTCTGACCTCTGTTAACAAAACAGATGTACAGTACCTATCCTGTAGTTAACTCCTGACTTGTTATAGGCTCAACTGTATCGTCATGGAAATAAACTACAGTGACAATTTCCAGTCTATATTGTTGTCCGGTTGACTTTTTAACAAAAAAAAAAGGTTACTTTGAGAAAATCCTATAACGTACATGTATGTCTA
Source organism: Ylistrum balloti (assembly GCF_031769215.1). NCBI lineage: Eukaryota > Metazoa > Mollusca > Bivalvia > Pectinida > Pectinidae > Ylistrum > Ylistrum balloti. The sequence continues at coordinate 346,097 of NW_026782153.1, read as the reverse complement.
TTGTTTGTCTCACCTTAAACATCTCCATTTCTCCTGACTTGTCCAGAATTACAACATACATGTATGTCTATTGTTTGTCTCACCTTAAACACCTCCATTTCTCCTGGCTTGTCGAGATTCTCAAACACAGCCTCACGCTCTGCACCTCGCACTTCTACAAGGTTTCTTTTATAGTTAACTTTGATATTTCTAAAACAAGAAAAAAATTATCTTATACAGATTGTAATATTATGGATGTTTGGGTGGTGCAGTGGTTACACACTCTTCTTTAAACTAGACACCCTGGATCCCTGAGCAGACAATTTGGAATGGTATAGGGCTCACTTGTTGAACAACAACGGTTTTCTCAGGTTCTACAATTTCTTCCCATATTCAGTGAAATCCTTTTCACACTTCCATCCAAAAGTCACTACTATTAGCTAATAGCTTGTTTCAAAGTTGTTGTAAAATGAATACTTTTATTTTTTTTGGTATATATATATAACTTATATGTAATCACTATCTTAAATACTTCAACTTGGGATGGGTTTTTTTCGTCTGCTATAAAGGGCCTTCGGGGTCCATCGACCGAAGGGATTATCGAGACACCTAAATTTACACCACCGCTCTCGATTCAGATTTATAACTTTGTATTTGTTTTATGTTCTATGTATGTGATGTAATTAATATACATTTGTGTCTTGATAAAGGGTCAGGTTGCCTCAAATATTTGACAATTCGCTTGTCTGTACTGTTGCTATTACTTCATTGATTATATATCTATCCCAGTAATACACATCCAACAAACATTTGCTTGTTAGGATCCAGTACCAACATTGGACCATACCGTTGATATTACTTACTAGATTCTATATATAGAAGATCCAGTATCATTATTGGACCATACCGTCGATATTACTTACTAGATTCTATATATAGAAGATTCAGTACCAATATTGGACCATACCGTCAATATTACATTCTATATATAGAAGATCCATATCAATATTGGACCATACCAACGATATTACTGATTCTATATATAGAAGATCCAGTACCAATATTGGACCATACCGTCGATATTACTTACTAGATTCTATATATAGAAGATCCAGTACCAATATTGGACCATACCAACGATATTACTTACTAGATTCTATATATAGAAGATCCAGTATCAATATTGGACCATACCAACGATATTACTTACTAGATTCTATATATAGAAGATCCAGTACCAATATTGGACCATACCAACGATATTACTTACTAGATTCTATATATAAATGATCCAATATCAATATTGGAACATACCGTCAATATTACTCACTAGATTCTTACTAAATTCTATATATAGAAGATCCAGTACCAATATTGGACCATACCGTCGATATTACTTACTAGATTCTATATATAGAGAATCCAGTACCAATATTGGACCATACCGTCGATATTACTTACTAGATTCTATATATAGAAGATCCAGTACCAATATTGGAACATACCGTCGATATTACTTTCTAGATTCTATATATAGAAGATCCAGTATCAATATTGGACCATACCGTCGATATTACTTACTAGATTCTATATATAGAAGATCGAGTACGAATATTGGACCATACCAACGATATTACTTACTAGATTCTATATATAGAAGATCCAGTACCAATATTGGACCATACCGTCGATATTACTTACTAGATTCTATATATAGAAGATCCAGTACCAATATTGGAACATACCGTCGATATTACTTTCTAGATTCTATATATAGAAGATCCAGTATCAATATTGGACCATACTGCTGATATTACTTACTAGATTCTATATATATAGAAGATCCAGTACCAATATTCGACCATACCGTCGATATTACTTACTAGATTCTATATATAGAAGATCCAGTACCAATATTGGACCATACCGTCGATATTACTTACTAGATTCTATAAACTTCTATATATTTCTATTATTTTGATGCAGTGTTGACTTACATATAGTTTTTCATTCCTAGAACTTAATAACTGGTCCCTAACAAAAGTACTCTGATATCTGTGTCACACAGCTGATGATAGTGTTTAATAGGCTCTGAACTCCTGATAGATACCAGGTAGGTATATTGGTCGGTAGTAAGTCATCAAAACTTTGTATCCATATTTTTAAACTGTTCTTCAACGGATAATTAGATAGTTCTTAAAGGGATATTCCACACAAGTTAGGATTTCATAGGATGGATTTAAAAAAAAACCAGTACAAAATCATCTACTTATATTATTATGGAAATTGTACACCTCAATATACCATTTATATAAACATATGATATTTAATTTGTGGAAATTCTATATAGATCTAGCTAGATCGCCTTGGTAACAAAAATCTGTGCAGCCTGACTGGGACATAATTTACATTGTTATAAGCCAAACAGAACAAAACTTAAATTATAAAGTCAACAGGAATAAGCCTAATGAAGCAATAACATTGTAACACCAGCAGAAAGTTTAATTAACAAATACATACAGTGCATAAAATCAATGATCCAGTGACCTTTCAGTTCTGGATTTCCCCATGTGCTATATTTAGACAGGTTACCTGGGAGTATTCCCACCAATTTTGACCAAACTGACATAAAGCAGATGCTTTACTGCCTACAACAGCTTTACAAGTACAAGTTTGAGATTTTTCAGACTGTGTTCTTACAAGGTGCAAAACAGACAGAAATTTTGCTACTTGGGCAGAATGTCCCTGTCTTATACTCACTCAGGTAACTAAATAGGTAACTAAATGATTTTGTCAACACAATCAAATTTCATCTTTGCTATTTTAAGATTAGAAACAGTTCCATTAAGCAAGAGATTATGTGTTTACCTTGCTGTTACTATTTTCTGCAAACTTTCTGCATATTTCTTGACACCAAATATTACACCAAGTGCAGTGTTAAATATTACTTCACTATCTTGTCTGGTTTTGTTCTGGAAATAAACAATTTGTTAAATGAACATCTCTTAAGTAAGAAACCAACATCAGGAAGTTTTCAAAATCAAATAAATCATTTCTAAATATTTTTATATTGTCAAATCTTGCAATAAAGGCACATTTTCCAGATTTACTATCATTTTTTTTTAATTCATTTTCCTCCAACATTAGGTCAGAATTAATAAAAAACATCAATGAGTATGTTTCACACAGGCTTTTATCTTATTTTTCTCAAAAGTTCTTCTGTGAGGTATTATCTGCAGGTCTGCAGGGGGATGGTGGAGGGTGGGGAGGGAGGGTTGCTCTGGCAGGTTATATCTTACTTTTCTCAAAAGTCCTTCAGTGAGGTATTATCTGCAGGGGGAGGGGGGGGGAGTTGCTCTGGCAGGTTATGGCTTACTTTTCTCAAAAGTTCTTCAGTGAGGTATTATCTGCAGGTCTGCAGGGGGAGGGGGAGGGAGGCTGTGGCAGATTATATCTTACTTTTCTCAAACGTTTCTCTATAAGGTACTTATCTTCAGGAGAGTTCCTACAGGTGTATTTTACCTTTATGAAAATTCCTCATTGAAGTAACTTATCTTCTACGGAGCCCCAGCACACTTGATAGCATATTTGGGAAGGAGAGATAAAACTCCATCACTTCATTAGTAGAGAGTACACATTAATTCCTTATCTGAACTTTTAATCCCAAAAGTGTCATTATCTTCTGAGACGTTCTGACCTGTGATATCACACCTTTCTAAAAAGTTCCTCGGCCAGATACATTACCTTCTGAGACGTTCTGACCTGTGATATCACACCTTTCTAAAAAGTTCCTCGGCCAGATACATTACCTTCTGAGACGTTCTGACCTGTGATATCATACCTTTCTAAAAAGTTCCTCGGCCAGATACATTACCTTCTGAGACGTTCTGACCTGTGATATCATACCTTTCTAAAAAGTTCCTCAGCGAGATACATTACCTTCTGAGACGTTCTGACCTGTGATATCATACCTTTCTAAAAAGTTCCTCAGCCAGATACATTATCTTCTGGGGAGCTCCAGCACATTTGATAGGCGTGTTGGGGAAGGTGAAGATGGCATTACCTCCCTTGAATTTCTGTATTGCTGGGTATGTATTCACAACTGTCTTTGTCCAATAGTTTGATACAACCTGAGGGTCAAGGTCAAATGCTTCTGGTAGCCCCTTGATCTGTTAACAAAGCAACAAACAATCTATTAATAATTAATATACCTGGGGTCAAATCAAATTTCTGAATTTAATAATTAAAATAATTGCCTACCCTAACTGATGAATCAGGCCAAAGCTTGTTGAAATCCACCCACGAAGAAAGGAAGAGTAAGGCTTTAAATCTAATTTCAGCACATCCCCCTTTGGATCCCCACCCTCAACCACAAAACGAATCAAATTCTGAATTTAAGAAATGATTAATCTCACTCGATGTGCATCGTACCAAATTTGGTTGAAACCCATCCAGGTATGAAAGAAGAATAGGGTTTAAAAGAAAAAGCTTACACACAACCCACGGCGTACTGCGACAGATGAAACAAAATGACTATTGGTCATCTTGACACTACATACATCAGTGCTAGTACACTTCAGACGTGTCACTTGTCTGATGAAGGTGACCGTGTAGATCTCGTACACTACGTACATCAGTGTTAGTACGCTCTACACTGGTCACTTGTCTGATGAAGGTGACCGTGAAGATCTCGTACACTACGTACATCAGTGTTAGTACGCTCTACACTGGTCACTTGTCTGATGAAGGTGACTGTGTAGATCTTGTACACTACGTACGTCAGTGCTAGTACGCTCCACACTGGTCATTTGTCTGATGAAGGTGACCGCGTAGATCTTGTACACTACCTACGTCAGTGCTTGTACGCTCCACACTGGTCATTTTTTTTTTATAAAGGTGACCTTGTAGATCTCGTACACTACGTACGTCAGTGCTAGTATGCTCCACACTGGTCCTTTGTCTGATGAAGGTGACCATGTAGATCTCGTACACTATGTACATCAGTGCTAGTATGCTCCACACTGGTCATTTGTCTGATGAAGGTGACCGTGTAGATCTCGCACACTATGTACGTCAGTGCTAGTACGCTCCAAACACTGGTCATTTGCCTGATGAAGGTGAACGTGTAGTCATTGAAACATCGCACTCTAATCTTCTACTTGTTGTGTTATAAGATGAAGGGGACTGTGTAGTCACAGAAACATCATATCGTCTGGACATCTGTTCTGTACTATGATCTATTTTGGAACAGCCTTTTTGTAGAGGAGTATCACATGCACTATTGACCTGCGTGACCTTGCACCAGGATAATTTTGGTTGCTGTTACATGTCACACTTTCAGAAAGTATAAACAAGAGGCCCTCAGGCCTTAACGGTCATGTGACTACAAAAACTTTCAGCAGGGGGGAAAGGTTATTGTTTCTACTTTGAATGAAATCTTACTAAGAAGCTGTTTTCCATGATGCAGAAGGTAGTTTTGGTGAGGAGTAGGTAGCTGTAACAAGTGTTACCATGTTTGTGTAATCATGTTACAAAATGGCCTCCCTGGCTGCTGTATCAAAGTTTTGACAAGGTTAAAAAACAGCAACACTTTGTTGGCTACCTTTCCTAAACATTCCCGCCAATGGCACCAGTGGAACTGGAGAAGAAGTTTAAAATACATTTTTCAAAATGGTGGCAATGACAGTTATCTTGGATTTCAGACAAACCATAAAAAAATGAAACTTGGTCAGGACAACTTCAGGATCATTTCATGCAAGTTTGAGCCCAATCCCACTGGTGGAACTTGAGGAGAAGTTTAAAATGTCAAAAGTTTACGTACGGTGCACGGCGGACGACGACGAATGAAGCACGATGACCTAAAACCATTCACCATGAAATATTCTGTGTTAATATTTCACTGGCAAATTTGTGAAATTTTTCTTAATTTACATTTTCACATGTCAACCATCTTCCCAGATATGAAATAACTAATCAATCCATCCTCGAATGCCAATGTTTTGTTGTCGTCTTCAAAGTGAATAAAAATCAACCATGAATAATAGGTCAAGCCTTCATGCAATTTCTTGACTACGAAAGTCCAAACATGCACATCTTAAATTGGAAAAGTGATGCTTTTTAAATTATCACTTTTGATGACTCATTTCTAATTTTCATTAACTAGCAAATTGTAGACTGACCGATGAAAAATTAACTGTATCCAAATAGTTTGTGATATATATCAGAAATGAAAGTACAGTCACATGTCTGAAACACATATCAATGCAGGTGAGGAAATTTGAGGTCAGATCTGTGGATATTTTTTTAAAGAGAAATACCGGTGTTTCAGTGATCAGTGTTTTGAAATAAGTCTTATAATATGAACATAATTGAATTAATTTATGTATTTGTTTGGGTCACTTCATTGACATAGCGAAGTAAATAGTTTTTAAGGGGAAACTGATGTACCAAGGATACTCTAATCTTCTACTAGTTTTGCTACAAGAACTTTTATTCTATTGACATTAATAACCAAAAAAAAAATATTTAAATAAAACTTTAATGAAATGTCCATTACCAACCTTGTTAAAGTTCAGCTGTAACCCCATAGCAACTACCAAGTAGTCGTAACCAACCTGAAAGGGAGGAGACAATCAGACATTAAAAAAGAATAAAAGTATTTAGATCATGATGGATAAAGATAAGAGTTATACAGAAGTCTATGGTCAGTACTGAAACTAGATTTTTATTCTTCATGCAGAAGGGCTTAATACAATCTAATTGTAACTTTGCACTCTCAAAAAACATAGTTAGTATACATCATACAGTGTCTATTTGTAACTTTGTACTCTCAAATAACCTGATATACACCATACAGTGTCTATTTGTAACTTTGTACTCTCAAATAACCTGATATACATCATACAGTGTCTGTTTGTAACTTTGTACTCTCAAATAACCTGATATACACCATACAGTGTCTGTTTGTAACTTTGTACTCTCAAATAACCTGATATACATCATACAGTGTCTGTTTGTAACTTTGTACTCTCAAATAACCTGATATACATCATACAGTGTCTGTTTGTAACTTTGTACTCTCAAATAACCTGATATACATCATACAGTGTCTGTTTGTAACTTTGTACTCTCAAATAACCTGATATACATCATACAGTGTCTGTTTGTAACTTTGTACTATCAAATAACCTGATATACATCATACAGTGTCTGTTTGTAACTTTGTACTCTCAAAAAACCTGATATACATCATACAGTGTCTGTTTGTAACTTTGTACTCTCAAAAACCCCAAGATACATCATACAGTGTCTGTTTGTAACTTTGTACTCTCAAAAACCCCAAGATACATCACACAGTGTCTGTTTGCAACTTTGCACACTCAAAAAACATAGTATACATCATACAGTGTCTATTTGTAACTTTGCACTCTCAAAAATCCTATACATCATACAGTGTCTGTCTGTAACTTTGTACTCTCAAAAACCCCAAGATACATCATACAGTGTCTGTTTGCAACTTTGCACACTCAAAAAACATAGTATACATCATACAGTGTCTATTTGTAACTTTGCACTCTCAAAAATCCTATACATCATACAGTGTCTGTCTGTAACTTTGTACTCTCCAAACTCCTATACATCATTCAGTGTTTATTTGTGTTTAAAAGATGTTCCAGGCTCTGTTTAAACATTAACTTAATACTTTTTTGTTCCTAAATTTAATTTTGAAATATTTAAATTGTAATCAAAAGTCAAGAAATATGTGATTCTAGAATTTTACATTTGAGCAGATCCTGATATGAAATTACTTAATTATGAGGAATTGGCAACATTATGGATTCTCAATTAAAGTCTACAGGCATCTCTTTCATCAAAATTCACATAAAAATAAGAGCCAAAGTAATTATAAATTCCATAATGTTTTGATATACTTGACAGACAAAGTTAAAAGTTATCCTTTATTTGTATCAACAGGGAAACACTGACTGAAGAAGACTCAGAAGGTTTGTATACCTCTTCTCCACTGGCTGTAGTGACCTTCTGACCCACAGGGTCAAAGTTGACAGCTTTTGATTGAATCCAATCACATTTAGCTGGTAGGACGGATTTCATTGGTCGTGCCGAATCTGATAGAGTCTTGATCCCTCCGCCTATCAGTGTGAACATTGGCTGATAGTAGTGGGTCTGTCAAGTAATAATGAAACAAAGAATAAACAAACAGAATACAACAAACACATTGACCTGAAATACATAGATTTCCCTAAACAGCTAAATGGAAGAAATCCAATCTGTATGACAGATCAAAGATATTACATTCAATTTTATACATCAAGCTTCAGTTTCTGAATCATCAAATCTACTTTTTTATTCTGTGATCGTATTATAACTACACCTTTGTGACAACAACATCACAACAATGTGTAAACTGAGTTTAAGAAACATCCTTATGTACACTATAACCAATATCTGGCTGTAACTATTGTAAACAAGTTGTCATCATCACTTTGTTTACGTACCGACACAGAGCAATGAGGTGTTAGTGTTATTGAGTCTGTGTCACAAACACAAACAGAACTTGATGTAGGAACAACCCTGTGGCTCTTCAGAGACAATGTGAATTGTAGTCAGGAACCTGACTGACCTGGCTTCTTTGTTGACTTCTGTGTTTTTAAATTTGTTTGATATCACAGTACTATATTAATTACATACATATTCTGTGGCTGAAAAATCTTCAGGCCCTGTATAGGAAGTTTGTTTTGTCAGGTCCCTGTGTGGGAAGTTTGTTATGTCAGGTCCTTGTGGGAAGTTTGTTTTGTCAGGTCCCTGTGGAAAGTTTGTTTTGTCAGGTCCCTGTGTGGGAAGTTTGTTATGTCAGGTCCGTGTGTGGGAAGTTTGTTTTGTCAGGTCCCTGTGGGTAGTTTGTTTTGTCAGGTCCCTGTTGAAAGTTTGTTTTGTCAGGTCGCTGTATAAAAAGTTTGCTTTGTCTGGCCCTGTGGGAAGTTTGTTTTTTCAGGTCCCTGTGTGGGAAGTTTGTTTTGTCAGGTCACTGTTAGAAGTTTGTTTTGTCAGGTCCCTGTGGAAAGTTTGTTTTGTCAGGTAATTGTGTGGGAAATTTGTTTTGTCAGGTCCGTGTGTGGAAAGTTTGCTTTGTCAGGTCACTGTGGAAAGTTTGTTTTGTTATGTTCCTGTGTGGGAAGTTTGTTTCGTCAGATGCCTGTGGGAAGATTTTTTGTCGGGTCCCTGTGGAAAGTTTGTTTTGTCAGGTGCCTGTGGGAAGTTTGTTTTGTCAAGTCCCTGTATAAAAAGTTTGTTTTGTCAGGTCCCTGTGTGGGAAGTTTGTTTTGTCAGGTCCGTGTGTGGGAAGTTTGTTTTGTCAGGCCCTGTGGGAAGTTTGTTTTGTCAGGTCCCTGTGTGGGAAGTTTGTTTTGTCAGGTCCGTGTGTGGAAAGTTTGTTTTGTCAGGTCATAGTGTGGGAAGTTTGTTTTGTCAGGTGCCTGTGGGAAGTTTTTTTGTTGGGTCCCTGTGTTTGTTTTGTCATGTCCTTGTGGGAAGTTTGTTTTGTCAAGTCCCTGTATAAAAGGTTTGTTTTGTCAGGTCCCTGTGTGGGAAGTTTGTTTTGTCATGTCCGTGTGGGAAGTTTGTTTAGTCAGGTCACTGTGTGGGAAGTTTGTTTTGTCAGGTCACTGTAGGAAGTTTGTTTGTCAGGTCCCTGTGTGGGAAGTTTGTTTTATCATGTCCGTGTGGGAAGTTTGTTTTCTCAGGTCACTGTGTGGGAAGTTTGTTTTCTCAGGTCAATGTGTGGGAAGTTTGTTTTATCATGTCTGTGTGGGAAGTTTGTTTTGTCAGGTCAATGTGTGGGAAGTTTGTTTTGTCATGTCCGTGTGGGAAGTTTGTTTTGTCAGGTCCGTGTGTGGAAAGTTTGACTTATCAGGTCACTGTGGAAAGTTTGTTTTGTCAGGTCATAGTGTGGGAAGTTTATTTTGTCAGTTCCCTGTGGGATGTTTGTTTTGTCATATCCCTGTGGGAAGTTGTTTTGTCATGTCACTGCGTGGGAAGTTTGTTTTGTCATGTCACTGTGTGGTAAGTTTGTTTTGTCAGATCCCTGTGGGAAGTTTGTTTTGTCAGGTCCCTGTGGGAAGTTTGTTTGTCAGGTCCCTGTGGTAAGTTTGTTTTGTCATGTCCCTTGTGTGGGAAGTTTGTTTTGTCAAGTCCCTGTATAAAAAGTTTGTTTTGTCAGGTCCCTGTGAGAAGTTTGTTTGTCAGGTCCCTGTGGTAAGTTTGTTTTGTCAGGTCCCTGTGGGAAGTTTGTTTGTCAGGTCCCTGTGGTAAGTTTGTTTTGTCATGTCCCTTGTGTGGGAAGTTTGTTTTGTCAGGTCCCTTCAGGTGCTAATCAGTACATTAAATACTTATTTTCAACATTCAGTATAAATATTGAAATAATGAAGAGTTTGACTTGGTCTGTAGTATATATAATCAGTCAGACAGTATCACAATGCCAGGCTTTTTTTTCTAAATGTCTAAAATCTGCCTGAAGGGAATCACAACCTTCGTAAATCATATTCTTTGGTCAAACCTTTTTTCAGTGTTAATCAAAAAAAAAAACTATGAAGAGTTAGGCACCACAGAGGAACTTAAGTCAACTATAACAAAGGTGATAGATACCAAGCACCAACAGACAACTAATCCTATCATACAGAGCAATATCAAGATGACCTTGACCTTTGGTTGGAAGTCCTGGGCTTTCCATAGCTGATAAAAATCATTATTGAATGCATCCATCATATTAGTCTGATGTGTGCTCATATTAGACGTAAAGACTTGGACACAATTATTGTGTGCAGGGTTTGTCACCATGGAGCTATCCTTTTATACACATAAATGTCAATGTTTGAGGTATTTTTGAGGGTTTTTCGGGGCTGATCTTGGGAACCTTTCCCACTTGCAATTATTTCACATTTATGTCAAATTCCCAAAGTTTGCAATTCTCAAGAAATAGTGTAACAAACTTTCAAAGTCAAAATCCAAGATGTCTGCCTGTCGGCCATTTTGTTTCTCTGATCATTCCCAAAATCAAATGGGCACAACTAGGGACTAAGGGGAACCTACATATGAAACTTGGATGAGATCCATATCTTATTTTTCAAGTTACAGCCATAATAAAAATGTTATGGACGGGCAGATCAACAGACTATGGATGCAGTGTAATTTAAATAAACCACCATCTGATGATGGTAGGCTAAAAAGAGGACAAAAGGTTCCATCCCAAACCTGTGATGCAGTTCAGGATCTGTAAAACTATCACAATAGGGTATGATTTAGGTAGTGTGGTAAACAGTGTTTATGTGAGGATAGATAATTGGCGACAGATTAGGAGGAAATCAATATACCTCTACTGTTAACTAGAGTAACTCATGGCAGTTTAACCTCAGCACAAAAATGTTTGGCAAATTTTTTTTTATGGCTGGTCTTTCATTTTCCCAGATCAGTCCAAAAATGAAGAATGCACAAGTGACGAAAGATGAAGAATGCACAACAAGGGACAAAAGGTGAAGAATGCACAACAAGGGAGGAAAGATGAAGAATGCACAACAAGGGAAAAAAGATGAAGAATGCACAACAAGGGACAAAAGGTGAAGAATGCACAACAAGGGACAAAAGATGAAGAATGCACAACAAGGGACAAAAGGTGAAGAATGCACAACAAGGGACAAAAGATGAAGAATGCACAACAAGGGAGGAAAGATGAAGAATGCACAACAAGGGACAAAAGATGAAGAATGCACAACAAGGGACAAAAGATGAAGAATGCACAACAAGGGAGGAAAGATGAAGAATGCACAACAAGGGACAAAAGATGAAGAATGCACAACAAGGGACAAAAGATGAAGAATGCACAACAAGGGACAAAAGATGAAGAATGCACAACAAGGGAGGAAAGATGAAGAATGCACAACAAGGGACAAAAGATGAAGAATGCACAACAAGGGAGGAAAGATGAAGAATGCACAACAAGGGACAAAAGATGAAGAATGCACAACAAGGGACAAAAGATGAAGAATGCACAACAATGGAGGAAAGATGAAGAATGCACAACAAGGGACAAAAGATGAAGAATGCACAACAAGGGACAAAAGATGAAGAATGCACAACAAGGGAGAAAAGATGAAGAATGCACAACAAGGGACAAAAGATGAAGAATGCACAACAAGGGACAAAAGATGAAGAATGCACAACAAGGGACAAAAGATGAAGAATGCACAACAATGGAGGAAAGATGAAGAATGCACAACATGGGACAAAAGATGAAGAATGAACAACAAGGGAGGAAAGATGAAGAATGCACAACAAGGGACAAAAGATGAAGAATGCACAACAAGGGACAAAAGATGAAGAATGCACAACAAGGGACAAAAGATGAAGAATGCACAACAATGGAGGAAAGATGAAGAATGCACAACATGGGACAAAAGATGAAGAATGAACAACAAGGGAGGAAAGATGAAGAATGAACAACAAGGGACAAAAGATGAAGAATGCACAACAAGGGACGAAAGATGAAGAATGCACAACAAGGGACAAAAGATGAAGAATGCACAACAAGGGACAAAAGATGAAGAATGCACAACAAGGGACGAAAGATGATGAATGCACAACAAGGGACGAAAGATGAAGAATGCACAACAAGGGACGAAAGATGAAGAATGCACAACAAGGGACGAAAGAAAAAATACATAAAAAATCGTCAAAATCCAAGATGGCCATCTTTCTGCTATACCGTTAATTATCTGACTGAAAAGAAACTAAGTACAAACATGTACAAAGGGGAACTTATATAATGCATATGATGAAAATCAATCCAACCCCTTTTTACAGAAATCATGATAACAAACTACCTATAACTTTCATAATCCGAGATGGTGCAGCCGTTCAGCTATTTTTTTTTTTTTTTTTCTCTCTGATCAGTCTAAAATTAAGATTGCAGAATAAAAGGGACCTAGTGGAAACTTCATATATAATAATAGATAAAACCATTCAGTATTTCTCCAGTAAATGCTAAAACAAACTATAGTTGGAATCCAAGATGGCCAACAATCAGCCATTTTGTTTTTACTAATCAGACCCTAAATTTGTTCAATACAAAGCAAGTTTCAAGTTACAAAACTGATCAACTTTTGGTACAGTTCGAAGGGTTCTGACTATCTATCTGCTATCTTATTTCTATCTTAGCCGAGGACAAGCTTTTAATAAAATTTCCGATAATCAGAACCCTTTGGGCTAAATTTAGTAGATAGAAATATCGTTTAAATTTATATCTATTTGATCTAGAACCTAACCTTTATGTATTCACAACAACTCGGGTTCAATAATCTGGTGGAGTTCTAGAGATAAACCTGCTTAAGATAACAATACGTAATCTTGTCGGGGGCTAAAGATCAAAGGTCGAGGTCACTGACTTGATAATTCTGGGTCTGGATATATAACGTTGTAGAAATTATTTTTCCGTCATTATTTTTCACCCCTATATATCACGGTCAAACCTACCTGGTTTGGCTCAATCACTGCCACGTTCCCTGCTCCAAGTTTTTTCACGAATTTGGAAGCGACAGCACAACCTCCAGACCCTCCACCAACGACGACAAGTTTATAATTTTTCTGTGCATTTAGGGATGTCGAGAATTTTCTTGATCTGGATTTAAATCCCTCTAGAATGACAACTCGAGAATTTTGTAGAAGCTTGCACGCCATTTTCATGCAGTCTCGATATCCTGTATGTTTGTCCCGACCTGTGAATATCGTCTGCTAACGGTAGAATGTGATCGTGATCTGTGTTCGTTTACTCCGTCTCGCCTGGGCTGGCACACATGTGGAACGTGCTTTTGTTGACCCGGAAGTTGTACTGCAAGGTTATGTCAGGACACATACAAATGAAAAAGACCTTGTCAACTCACGTTCTACAGTGAAACACACGTGCAAGTTATCGTGTGAACAAAAGACATCATGAACTATAACACAAGTTATTTTCCACTTGGGAATGACAAAAAATATCTTTTTTACGTGGTCAAGATAAACAGGTGATAAATTATCTACCTGTAAGAAATATACCTTAAATCAGACTTAACACATTTATCACACCGTCCCAGGTACGACAAAGTCGCTCCTAGCAACATTGAAAATGTTGTTACCTGTAATACACACTTTCTTTAATTTTGAGTTATTTGGCGAGCTCATATTTTGGCGGATTTCCCCGCCTTGCTAGCTAATATAGAGGTGTAGCTTTGCACGGAATAAGTTGGACCAATCTAACTTCGTGATCGATGATGTTGCGGCAGTTTAAAGATACATTGAAGTCCGTGACGCATCACACAACCTTTAATTATCAGAGATGTCAAAGAATATATTTTAACAGCTTGTTGCAGTTGCGAATATTTCCCAAAACATTCATGGTCGTCTTGTCAGTGATTAAGTGAACAAAAAAGCACAGTACTCGTGTTAAAAAAAAAACCAATGACTTTCTTTCTTTTTCATATAAACGTTCTTGTTGTAACCTACAATAAGAGGGAGTAACGGCGGGCTTGTAGCAGTTCTCTTTTTATAACCGTCTCAGTGTTAAAGCACACTGATCGGTAAGATGTTTAAATGTCCGTCTGAAAGTAAACATGTAACATTAGGAGACTTAAACAAATATCAAACATTGCCATTAATGGACGAATATCCGATACTGAGAGTAAGATAAGTTAACAGTGAGTTAGGTGATTAAAAAGTCTCAATCATGATCCAATCAATTAATTATTACACCCAAATTGGATTAAAAAGTCCCCTTCATAATCCAATCAATTAATTATTACACCCTAATTGGATTAAAAAGTCCCCTTCATAATCCAATCAATTAATTATTACACCCTAATTGGATTAAAAAGTCCCCAATCAATTAATTATTACACCCTAATTGGATTAAAAAGTCCCCTTCATAATCCAATCAATTAATTATTACACCCTAATTGGATTAAAAAGTCCCCTTCATAATCCAATCAATTAATTATTACACCCTAATTGGATTAAAAAGTCCCCTTCATAATCCAATCAATTAATTATTACACCCTAATTGGATTAAAAAGTCTCTTTCATGATCATAACAATTAATCATTACAACCAAACGGTTACACGCTTACAGATTATATACACGAAGTTCATTATAGAAAAGTGTAACTATTTTACGCCATTGGTGAAAAAGAATCCAGTTTCCGGGTAAGGGTCACATTTTCACAGCGGAACAATACGTGTATGAGAGTGCTTCACTCTACTGGGTGGTTCTCGGAGTACGCACAGGTACGAATACCTGGTTGTCGAGTTTGATGTATGACAACACATCGAGATCAACGTTAAATGGAGTATAGTATTTCAGAATGAAGGTTTTACAAACCCGACCCCTACACTTGTTCACTTGTCATGTATAAACTGTGTGTTTGACGCCGTGAATCCTGATTATCGGTGGGCGCTGTGTAAAATTAGACGTTAAAACTGACTGTAGACTCTATACAGAGTCCATGTGACCGATATTTGTAAGAAAAAAACCCACAACGAACATATTCTACAGACTGGGCCCTGTAATAACTAACAGATCATTGTTGACAATAAAGACAATAAACTACACACGTGTAAATAAATGTTTGACCATTATTGTTTGTCGATCTGGCGCGCGGGGTCAAGTATTGGTACACGTCCAAGGTTAAATACTTTGTCAAACAGCACATAAATTACTACCAAGAAAATCCCCGAACAGTGGAACACCAACCGGATCTGCAATAAATGGAGTCTCGTCAATCTGATAAAAATTACCTGTAATAATGAACGCGACGTATAAATTTGAATATCATGATTCCGGATGTACTTTACGGCGTTAACCAGCATGTCTGTTATTTGTGGAGATCGTTTGTTTAAACAATACTTCCTTTCAAGATATTTTATAGATCACAATTCCGCTCCCCGTGAAATATTACGGACCTTAAGATAATTTATTTTCCCAGACATACTGTGTAGTTTACATGTCTGAAATGTGTAAATGTACGAGTCGTTAATCCGGAGACAAGTCACGTGATTGTAGACTAGTGTGTGGATGCAGTTTGCAATTCTGGACAAAAGTTAAATGTCTGTAATGTGTAGATGTAATTCGTTAATCCGGAGACAAGTCACGTGATTGTAGAGTATTGTGTGGATGCAGTTCGTTATCCTGGACAAAAGTTACATGTCTGTAATGTGTAGCGTAGTTCGTTAATCTAGAGAAAAGTCACCTGAATATAGACTAGTGTGTGGATGCAGTTCGTTATTCCGGACAAAAGTCACGTGTGTCAGTAAGAAATAGAGAGACTTCGTTATTCTGTAAAGATCTCGTGGATATTTCGCAAGACTTCAATATTCTGGACATAAAGTATCAGTACCCTTGGATTATTGAGGGATACAGTGGTATGTATAGAATCCCTCACCTAACATCAGAGGTACTGTGTCAGTCCCCTGGGATGTAGAATCCCTCACCTAACATCAGAGGTACTGTGTCAATCCCCTGGGATGTAGAATCCCTCACCTGACATCAGAGGTACTGTGTCATGTCCCCTGGTCAGATGTAGAATCCCTCAGTCCCCTGGGACATCATCAGAGGTACTGTGTCAGTCCCCTTGGATGTAGAATCCCTCACCTAACATCAGAGGTACTGTGTCAGTCCCCTGGGATGTAGAATCCCTCTGTCAGTCGCCTGGGTTGTAGAATCCCTCACCTAACATCAGAGGTGTGTCAGTCCCCTGGGATGTAGAATCCCTCACCTAACGTCAGAGGTACTGTGTCAGTCCCCTGGGATGTAGAATCCCTCACCTAACATCAGAGGTACTGTGTCAGTCCCCTGGGATGTAGAATCCTTCACCTAGCATCAGAGGTACTGTGTCAGTCCCCTTGGATGTAGAATCCCTCACCTAACATCAGAGGTACTGTGTCAGTCCCCTGGGATGTAGAATCCCTCACCTTACATCAGAGGTACTGTGTCAGTCCCCTGGGATGTAGAATCCCTCACCTAACATCAGAGGTACTGTGTCAGTCCCCTGGGATGTAGAATCCCTCACCTAACATCAGAGGTACTGTGTCAGTCCCCTGGGATGTAGAATCCCTCACCTAACATCAGAGGTACTGTGTCAGTCCCCTGGGATGTAGAATCCCTCACCTAACATCAGAGGTACTGTGTCAGTCCCCTGGGATGTAGAATCCCTCACCTGTCAGAGGTACCAGTCCCCTGGGATGTAGAAACCCTCACCTAACATCAAAGGTACTGTGTCAGTCCCCTGGGATGTAGAATCCCTCACCTAACGTCAGAGGTACGGTGTCAGTCCCCTGGGATGTCACCTAACATCCCTACTGTGTCAGTCCCCTGGGATGTAGTCCCCTGGGATGTATCCCTCACCTAACATCAGAGGTACTGTGTCAGTCCCCTGGGATGTAGAATCCCTGTGTCAGTCCCCTGGGATGTAGAATCCCTCACCTAACATCAGAGGTACTGTGTCAGTCCCCTGGGATGTAGAATCCCTCACCTAACATCAGAGGTACTGTGTCAGTCCCCTGGGATGTAGAATCCCTCACCTAACATCAGAGGTACTGTGTCAGTCCCCTGGGATGTAGAATCCCTCACCTAACATCAGAGGTACTGTGTCAGTCCCCTGGGATGTAGAATCCCTCACCTAACATCAGAATCCCTCACCTAACATCAGAGGTACTGTATCAGTCCCCTGGGATGTAGAATCCCTCACCTAACATCAGAGGTACTGTGTCAGTCCCCTGGGATGTAGAATCCCTCACCTAACATCAGAGGTACTGTGTCAGTCCCCTGGGATGTAGAATCCCTCACCTAACATCAGAGGTACGGTATCAGTCCCCTGGGATGTAGAATCCCTGTGTCAGTCCCCTGGGATGTAGAATCCCTCACCTAACATCAGAGGTACTGTGTCAGTCCCCTGGTATGTAGAATCCCGGTGTCAGTCCCCTGGGATGTAGAATCCCTCACCTAACATCAGAGGTACTGTGTCAGTCCCCTGGGATGTAGAATCCCTCACCTAACATCAGAGGTACTGTGTCAGTCCCCTGGGATGTAGAATCCCTCACCTAACATCAGAGGTACTGTGTCAGTCCCCTGGGATGTAGAATCCCTCACCTAACATCAGAGGTACTGTGTCAGTCCCCTGGGATGTAGAATCCCTCACCTAACATCAGAGGTACGGTGTCAGTCCCCTGGGATGTAGAATCCCTCACCTAACATCAGAGGTACTGTGTCAGTCCCCTGGGATGTAGAATCCCTCACCTAACATCAGAGGTACTGTGTCAGTCCCCTGGGATGTAGAATCCCTCACCTAACATCAGAGGTACTGTGTCAGTCCCCTGGGATGTAGAATCCCTCACCTAACATCAGAGGTACTGTGTCAGTCCCCTGGGATGTAGAATCCCTCACCTAACATCAGAGGTACTGTGTCAGTCCCCTGGGATGTAGAATCCCTCACCTAACATCAGAGGTACTGTGTCAGTCCCCTGGGATGTAGAATCCCTCACCTAACATCAGAGGTACTGTGTCAGTCCCCTGGGATGTAGAATCCCTCACCTAACATCAGAGGTACTGTGTCAGTCCCCTGGGATGTAGAATCCCTCACCTAACATCAGAGGTACTGTGTCAGTCCCCTGGGATGTAGAATCCCTCACCTGACATCGGAGGTACTGTGTCAGTCCCCTGGGATGTAGAATCCCTCACCTAACATCAGAGGTACTGTGTCAGTCCCCTGGGATGTAGAATCCCTCACCTAACATCAGAGGTACGGTGTCAGTCCCCTGGGATGTAGAATCCCTCACCTAACATCAGAGGTACTGTGTCAGTCCCCTGGGATGTAGAATCCCTGTGTCAGTCCCCTGGGATGTAGAATCCCTCACCTAACATCAGAGGTACTGTGTCAGTCCCCTGGGATGTAGAATCCCTCACCTGACATCAGAGGTACTGTGTCAGTCCCCTGGGATGTAGAATCCCTCACCTAACATCAGAGGTACTGTGTCAGTCCCCTGGGATGTAGAATCCCTCACCTAACATCAGAGGTACTGTGTCAGTCCCCTGGGATGTAGAATCCCTCACCTAACATCAGAGGTACTGTGTCAGTCCCCTGGGATGTAGAATCCCTCACCTAACATCAGAGGTACTGTGTCAGTCCCCTGGGATGTAGAATCCCGGTGTCAGTCCCCTGGGATGTAGAATCCCTCACCTAACATCAGAGGTACTGTGTCAGTCCCCTGGGATGTAGAATCCCTCACCTGACATCAGAGGTACGGTATCAGTCCCCTGGGATGTAGAGTCCCTCACCTAACATCAGAGGTACTGTGTCAGTCCCTAGGATGTAGAATCCCTGTGTCAGTCCCCTGGGATGTAGAATCCCTCACCTAACATCAGAGGTACGGTGTCAGTCCCCTGGGATGTAGAATCCCTCACCTAACATCAGAGGTACTGTGTCAGTCCCCTGGGATGTAGAATCCCTCACCTAACATCAGAGGTACAGTGTCAGTCCCCTGGGATTATTGAGGGATACAGTAGAGATGTCTCATATTCTATGAGTATGGAAAATACAAAAAACGTCAATTTTAATGTGTTAGATATGACATTCATGTTTATTTCTTGAATATTTTTCATTATGAAATATTTTCAAATACAATATTTAGTGAACGTAAAGGCACATAAAATTTCCAAGTTGTCATTTCTCCATACACTCCAACTCCCCTACCTTTCTCTCTACCTTTTGATCCCCCCTTCCCCCACCAAACCATGACCCTTGCCCTGATACCTGACACACAGCTTTGCAGACAGTATAACGACATCCAAAAACAAGTATAAATCAGTCTTGTATTGTAATTTTTTGACAATCTTGACATTCTCACATCTACTAAACCACTTTATTACCTCCCCTTATCATCAGACCTGACACACAGACACAACACAACATTGCGCTACACCAATACTATATATAATATCCATAATGTCCTTCAGTAAATGCTATCAATGTGTTTATCACTTAATAAAGAAAAGGATCATTTTCACTAATAACGAAAAAAAGAAAGAACATTACACATCACTGAAAGAAACGTTTTCTTGAATATGATGTATGTATAATATAGTTTAGAACATTCAGTAGACACTCGAAAGTTTTTCATGCCAAAAAATGATGTTTAACTCTTTATTCTGAGGTTAACTACCTTTCTGATTTGTGATTTGACTGATGAAATTGCCAGATTTCAAGGGTCAACTGAATGCCCTAATTACAATAGTCTTCAATATATTCTTAGGCACTTTTTGAAAACATTTTCAATTCTTGTTTACTTTTTAAATGTCTCAAAAATTACATCAACTTCTGTGTGCAAAAAAGATGTTTCAAGAAGTCATGATTATTAGTGAAACCTGTCATTATTTCATGTGTACCTGTGAAAGCTGTCATCATTTCATGTGTACCTGAGAAACCTGTCAACATTTCATGAGTACCTGTGAAAGCTGTCATCACTTCATGTGTACCTGTGAAAGCTGTCATCATTTCATGTGTACCTAAGAAACCTGTCATCATTTCAAGTGTACCTGTGAAACCTGTCATCTTTTTATGAGTACCTGTGAAACATGTCATCATTTCACATGTACCTCTTAAAGCTGTCATTATTTGATTATACAAATTAAGACCACACCTTATAAATTGAATCAAAAACTTTCATGAAATGCTTCAATGTTGGTCGATTCTAGTTACTTAGCAACAATATGATTGAACCTTGACACTAGGCATCAACCTCGACCTTGATGACCTTGATGATCCCACTATGAACTCAAACTGTTCCTGACCTCCAACTTAAAAGTCAGGTATAATTTATCTACACAAGATTTGTACCAAATCCATTGTCATTAATAAAACGAACATATCCCTAACAAAATCATCTTGTCACCACAATCAGTAGGGAGATATACCAGTCTCTATAATAGATACAAAACCAATATGAATATCTATCAAATTATCAAATTTAAAATATGGATAGAAAATAATCAGTGAAAACAAACTTTCTTTACACCTTCATCAGCATGGTGTCATATGTGATGATTTTGCAGATTCTGTAAGACAAGAATTCTAATTAATTTCCATGGTTTAGGAATTATAAGGACAATTTGAAATTAGGGAGACTCCAGATCTATACAAAAATGATTAACAAATCAAAATCCAATTGTAAACAGGAATAAAATTAATCTAAAACTTCTCAGTTGTGAGTTAAGATATAGTTAAACTACAGCACAAAAGAAATAGGAATATTTTGTATTAAAACACATCTTCAAATTCAGGTGGCCTTGGCTTCTGTGACCTATTTCAAGCTTCTGTTTCAAGCCAATTCCGCAAATCCATGTTTGATAAGCTCAAGTGCAATATGGATATCCTGAAACACAACAAATAAAAAGTAAAGAAAATAAAGTCATTTCTTATTCAAACATTGCCTCGACCTTTTTTTTAATCTTCAGAATAAATTTAGTACAATTTAGTGATTTCATACTTTAGTCGTTGATTTTATTAAATCAGAGCTCCTTCACAAGGGTTAAAATCACCAGTTTATTGTAATTATACTAAATCAGAGCTCCTTCACAAGACTTAATCACCAGTTTATTGTAATTATACTAAATCAGAGCTCCTTCACAAGACTTAATCACCAGTTTATTGTAATTATACTAAATCAGAGCTCCTTCACAAGACTTAATCACCAGTTTATTGTAATTATACTAAATCAGAGCTCAATCACCAGTTTATTGAGCTCAGAGCTCTCACAAGGGTTAAAATCACCAGTTTATTGTAATTATACTAAATCAGAGCTCCTTCACAAGACTTAATCACCAGTTTATTGTAATTATACTAAATCAGAGCTCCTTCACAAGGGTTAAAATCACCAGTTTATTGTAATTATACTAAATCAGAGCTCCTTCACAAGGGTTAAAATCACCAGTTTATTGTAATTATACTAAATCAGAGCTCCTTCACAAGGGTTAAAATCACCAGTTTATTGTAATTATACTAAATCAGAGCTCCTTCACAAGGGTTAAAATCACCAGTTTATTGTAATTATACTAAATCAGAGTTTATTGTAATTATACTCCTTCACAAGGGTTAATCACCAGTTTATTGTAATTATACTAAATCAGAGCTCCTTCACAAGACTTAATCACCAGTTTATTGTAATTATACTAAATCAGAGCTCCTTCACAAGACTTAAAATCACCAGTTTATTGTAATTATACTAAATCAGAGCTCCTTCACAAGACTTAATCACCAGTTTATTGTAATTATACTAAATCAGAGCTCCTTCACAAGACTTAATCACCAGTTTATTGTAATTATACTAAATCAGAGCTCCTTCACAAGACTTAATCACCAGTTTATTGTAATTATACTAAATCAGAGCTCCTTCACAAGGGTTAAAATCACCAGTTTATTGTAATTATACTAAATCAGAGCTCCTTCACAAGGGTTAAAATCACCAGTTTATTGTAATTATACTAAATCAGAGCTCCTTCACAAGACTTAATCACCAGTTTATTGTAATTATACTAAATCAGAGCTCCTTCACAAGATTTAATCACCAGTTTATTGTAATTATACTAAATCAGAGCTCCTTCACAAGATTTAATCACCAGTTTATTGTAATTATACTAAATCAGAGCTCCTTCACAAGACTTAATCACCAGTTTATTGTAATTATACTAAATCAGAGCTCCTTCACAAGACTTAATCACCAGTTTATTGTAATTATACCTAAATCAGAGCTCCTTCACAAGGGTTAAAATCAAGTTTATCACCAGTTTATTGTAATTATACTAAATCAGAGCTCCTTCACAAGACTTAATCACCAGTTTATTGTAATTATACTAAATCAGTTTATTGTAATTATACTCCTTCACAAGGGTTAAAATCACCAGTTTATTGTAATTATACTAAATCAGAGCTCCTTCACAAGACTTAATCACCAGTTTATTGTAATTATACTAAATCAGAGCTCCTTCACAAGGGTTAAAATCACCAGTTTATTGTAATTATACTAAATCAGAGCTCCTTCACAAGGAGCTTAAAGGGTTAAAATCACCAGTTTATTGTAATTATACTAAATCAGAGCTCCTTCACAAGGGTTAAAATCACCAGTTTATTGTAATTATACTAAATCAGAGCTCCTTCACAAGACTTAATCACCAGTTTATTGTAATTATACTAAATCAGAGCTCCTTCACAAGGGTTAAAATCACCAGTTTATTGTAATTATACTAAATCAGAGCTCCTTCACAAGACTTAATCACCAGTTTATTGTAATTATACTAAATCAGAGCTCCTTCACAAGGGTTAAAATCACCAGTTTATTGTAATTATACTAAATCAGAGCTCCTTCACAAGACTTAATCACCAGTTTATTGTAATTATACTAAATCAGAGCTCCTTCACAAGGTTTATTGTAATTATACTAAATCAGAGCTCACCACCAGTTTATTGTAATTATACTAAATCAGAGCTCCTTCACAAGGGTTAAAATCACCAGTTTATTGTAATTATACTAAATCAGAGCTCCTTCACAAGGGTTAAAATCACCAGTTTATTGTAATTATACTAAATCAGAGCTCCTTCACAAGACTTAATCACCAGTTTATTGTAATTATACTAAATCAGAGCTCCTTCACAAGACTTAATCACCAGTTTATTGTAATTATACTAAATCAGAGCTCCTTCACAAGGGTTAAAATCACCAGTTTATTGTAATTATACTAAATCAGAGCTCCTTCACAAGACTTAATCACCAGTTTATTGTAATAATACTAAATCAGAGCTCCTAAATCAGAGCTCCTTCACAAGACTTAATCACCAGTTTATTGTAATTATACTAAATCAGAGCTCCTTCACAAGGGTTAAAATCACCAGTTTATTGTAATTATACTAAATCAGAGCTCCTTCACAAGGGTTAAAATCACCAGTTTATTGTAATTATACTAAATTAGGGCCAGTTTATTGTAATTATACTAAATCAGAGCTCCTTCACAAGGGTTAAAATCACCAGTTTATTGTAATTATACTAAATCAGGGCTCCTTCACAAGACTTAATCACCAGTTTTTTGTAATGAATCTGAGTAAGCCTGGGACACTTGTATATTTTTGGGTGCTAGGATCTACAGTTTGATTTATTCAATCAATGAATTCAATCAAGACAAACAGATAATATGGTTATTGTGAAAACTAATTAATATCATGTGTCATACAAAGAAGAAAATGTGATAGTAAGCAGAACATGACATTAACAGTTGACAATTTTTATGAAAGTTTTAACACAAAAGTAAACTTTCTGATGTGCAAATCTTGTTTCTCAAAGAAATTGTTTGCTTCTTTTTGTTTTTTTCCTTTTTGAAGAGCATTTATTTGATCTTCTTTTGGTTTATTTTTTGGAATTCTGTCGTCATAAACCATCACAAACAACCATGTTTTATTTACACAAAGTCAAATTTGTGAAAGTTCTGGCTGCAGGCCCCTTAGTGTGTATAATCAGCTGAAATATTGCTTCTTAGTTAATCTGACATATTGCGCAAAGGTGACTTGAAATGTACGCACCCCGGAAGGTGACCTGAAATGTCTTACCATGGAAGGTGACCTAAAATGTACGTACCACGGAAAGTGAACTGAAATGTACGCACCACGAAAAGTGAACTGAAATGTACGCAACACGGAAGATGATCTGAAATGTATGCACCACGGAAGGTGACCTGAAATGTCTTACCACGGAAGGTGACCTAAAATGTATGTACCACGAAAGGTGACGTGAAATGTACGTACCACAGAAGGTGATGTGAAATGTACGTACCTCGGAAGGTGACGTGAAATGTACGTACCACAGAAATGTATGTACCACAGAAGGTGAAGTGAAATGTACGTACCATGAAAGGTGACGTGTAATGTACGTACCACAAAAGGTGACATGAAATGTACGTACCATGGAAGGTGACGTGAAATGTACGTACCACAAAAGGTTATATGAAATGTACGTACCACGTCAGAGTTTGTATCTATGAGCTGAACTATTTGTATCACTTCATTCTCCTGTGTACTTTTTGTTCCTATCCTCTTTGCCATGAGGACCTTCCATTTAGCAGTATAGGTGATATCCTCAAAGAAATTCACAGCTTCCTCTGTCCAGTCCTCGCCTAAAAAATGGGACACATGTCATGTTTCTTTACTTTGTAGTTTTTATGTGGCTGAAATTATACACTACATGTAATTAGTAACACACAACATATGACACCAAGTACAGAGGGGGGCTTATTACAGCACAAAAGGATTATCATATCTGTCTAAAATAGATGTGCGTGCATAGGTTTATAACCAGACATGGACTTATTACAAGACTTGGACTTATCACAAGACTTGGACTTATCACCAGACACGGGCTTATAACCAGACATGGGCTTATTACCAGACATGGGCTTATAACCAGACATGGGCTTATTACCAGACTTGGACTTATTATCACACACAAGTACAAAGAATGGGTATTTACGAACACTGACGATCATATGTTATCAGTAATGTTGAAATATGCTAATTGAAAATAGTTCATTTGTTTGTTTTTCATCTAGGTCTGGAAAGACATCAATCACTTCACTAAAAAAAAATCACCACATTCGGATGTATAACACAACCAGCTGGCCCTGTCCAATTATACAGATAATTTCCCTTAATTGTATCCATGTTATCTTAGCTAGACCCCAGATGAACATTCACGCCAAAACTTTGGACCATCACACATTACATGACATGTAGACCACTTTGTTAAAAACCTTCACCTGAAAAAACTTAATAAGATAGGGACTATTTTGTCAAATTACATCTATCCTGTTACTATTGGTTATTTCACCAGCTTTAAGAAATTTTTACTTGGGGAAATCCCTTTGAGTAATTCTACCTTTAGCCTTGACCTCTCCTAGACAGCACTGGACAGCTTGGAAAGGTAACACAAGAAAATCGTCCCTGCAAATAGCAAAATAATAATAAATGTCTGACAAAAGTTTTGGCTTGTAATTCAGGGGCAATAACTCATATCAGAAACAATAAATCCAAGGGCCTGTTAGTTAATGCTGACCAAGTGGTTTAGAATGGTAACATTTGAGACAATGGTGAGGTACATGTATACATTAACACAGGTCTCTAATAGCCTGTTATAGGGATCTTGATAACCACTACTGTTGAATCTCTAGTCATTCTTTTCTCTTCTTTCCTTTGCTTTTTTTAAATAATTCAATGAAATTTTAAAATATCTTTTCAGATAAAGGGACAATAATATTCAATTATCAAATGGAAAATAGCAAGGTGTTGGTCATTTAATTTTTCTCAGTCCCACAATCTGTACAATTAGGAAACAATGGGAACCTACAAAAGAAAATTTACAAAGGATGCACTGAGTACTATTTAAAAATAGCAACAACAACCTTTACTTGTCTTATTTCATAAAATAAACAACCCTGATACAAATGGTCAAGTCAACAAACCAATGTGTTAGAGCAACATAATGTCCATGACGACAACCACAGCGAACTTTGCAACTTATTACTGGCTTTAACAGGTGATTTAAAATTCTTACTAGAGGTAGGCAGGGCTCTCCAGTTTTTGTCAAAACTGCCTTTGTGAAAATTTAGATCAAATCGTTATAGTAAAATAGCAATGTGAAATGGGGAATTAATGAATTGACAAAATCAGATCCTGGCTATATAACAAATTATAATTTTGTATTGGTATCTGTTACAGAGCCAGTAGACACAAAATTGTGATGAACCGACAGACGAGAGCAAAGGTATATGTTGCTGACAATAAAAAATGGCTCAGATCTCGATATTAGATGTTTATAAAAAAAGAGATGAGCTGTAGGGAGAGTTCCTAAAACCTGAATGACAATCTGCTCTAATGTACTAGTGAGCTAGACTATCACTGCTCCGCTAGAGAGAATTTCTCTTTAGCCTGATCGGCTGAGCGTCAGACTAGTAAGCCAGAGGTTATAGGTTCAAAATCCTAGCAGTGGCCTGATATGTAACCCTCGTAGGATATTAGCTGCAGTATATTGCTTGGCTAGAGAGAACTTCTGTTTAGCTTGTTGTCAGACTAGTAAGCCAGGGGTCCCAGGTTCAAATCCTAGTGAAGGCATTGAAATAAATAATGACCTCTCTTACATTGTTGCCCATGTAGGGACCCGTAAATAATACTTAGCATTACTTTCATAAGTACTGCTGTGAACCCTGGACACTCAAGGACTAGATACTTCCTTGGGAGGGAGTATGTAACCCTGGTAAATTACTAGCCGCAAAATACCTCTTGGCTAGAGAGAACTTCTCTTCAGATCGATCAGTTGAGCGTCAGACTAGTAAGCCAGAGGTACCGGGTTCGAATCCTTGTGGAGGCATTGAAATCAATAATGACCTCTGTTACAGACATACTGTAGAATCATACATACAAAAGTCCCCCATGAATGATTTTACATAATACTGATTATCACACAAACATTTTTGTTATGATTCCTGGGAGAATTTAGACTTTTGTACATGTTTACACCTTGTCTGCCATACAGTCGGTTATGATACATTTCCCGGGGATGATATTAACACTATTTCAAAGTACATTAATGTGATCATGTAAATTTAATCTGAGGAAAAATGAGACACCAGTGTATTTGACGTCCTTTAACGTCCAGATCATGTAATTTCAATTTAAATATTATTTGTCGTTTTGAAATAAAATTGCACAATTTTTGAAAACGTATTACTAGCTATACAGGATCTGTAAAAAACTACATACACCAGTCTGGCAAAAAAACTTAAAACTTTGGGAATAGATCTCTAGATCATAGTCCCTGCCATTGCAGTCCAGGAAATACATAAAGAGTTGTCTCCCTTATTTAGTTTAGATTAGTGTATTTAGTTTCTTTATATATAACACACAGCAAGGAAATTTGTGTACCTGATAAATATTTCCAAAAAACATTGATTTGAAAAATATTTTTGCTGTGTCCACAAAATAAAAAGATACAGAACAGACATTTCTTTTTAAGATTAAAAGTTTTAGTTCTCGTTTTTCCTGATCTCAGAATATGACATTAGGTAAAATTTTGGGTTATTGTTTTGCTGAACCGCTAAGGCCATTTAAGGTCAGTTTCCAAAAATATGCTAGGAAAATGGACATGTTACGAGTTGGGTGACTGCAACATGTTCCTGTAAGCCTTTCTTATGATATTTCTGAACTGATATCTAGAGATACCAGACATTTCCGTTACAAAGAGTAGAAAATAAAAAAAGTAATCATATCTCTATGGTTACCTGAGTAAACGAACATTATTGACATCAGTATAGCCACTGTCACCGAAGTCCACGAAATACAGGTCAAGTTGTCTCCCTTCTATTCCCATTACTTGTGCACGGTACCAAGAGTTGTCTTGTTCATACAATGCTGCGACGAAGTCCCCGACATTATACTGATTATCGGACATGTTCTGGAACGTACAGATTTTGTTTTCAACAGTCAGAGAATAAAACGACGCTGCTTGAATAAAACTTAAACTTGTTGTGAAGTTCATGAATTAATGCAGACTATCTGGTTTGGCTGGATCATCTGAGATACAAATCTTGACAAACTTACATATGTTAGAATGGGTCAGGCAAGTCTTAATCAAAGTTTGTAAGAAATCAAAATCAAGATGAATAGGGCTATCTTAATTTGAACAACCCTGGTTCATCTTATAATCTTATAAATGACAAGAGATCCCAAAGGCATCGTGGAGCCCACCATTTTTTTATCTTTATTTGTTCTTTGAAAGTTGGATCCTTTCCCCTTTTTCTTCTCTGTTTTTGCTCTTAATGATAAGAAATGTGAACATTCCTTAGCAGAAATAGCAATGATAATTTTACCTGCCAAACCCAAGATGGTCGCCTGGAAGCCATTTTGTTTTTTCTGATCATTCCCAAAATAAAATGGGTACAAAGGAACATGTGTATGAAATTTGAGAGGGATCTATTCAGAACTTCTTAAGGAAATGGGATAAGAATCTTTACAATCAAACAGGCACAACTTGGGACCAAAAGGAACCTATACATGAAATTTGAGAAAGATCTTTGCGGTATTTCTCACGAAATAGTGATAACACACTTTCATAGTCAAAAACCAAGGCAGCTGCATGTTGGCCATTTTCTTTTTCTGATCAGTCTCAAAATTAAACGACCACAACTAGGGATCAAGGGAAACCTACACATGAAATTAAAAAAGGTTTATCCAGTACTTCTCAAGAAATAGTGATAACAAAAATTGTTTACAGGTGGTCAATGGACCATGGACGTAGGGTGATTTGAATAGCCCATCATCTGAATATGGTGGACTAAAAATGGTGCGGTAGGTTTTAAAGTATACCCTTAAGACTCATTTCCAATCAGTATTCCACCTTGTGTTACGTGGTATTGGTCTAAATTTACCTCATATTGGTCAAGACATATATTATAAGGGTCAAGCCTTACCTTATAATGGTCAAGCCTTACCTTATAGTGGTCAAGCCTTACCTTATAGTGGTCAGTATTGTATAGACTGGACATCCGCTGGACAAGTTCATCAAGATGAATTGCATTGCTTGAGATGAGCTGTACCCAGAAGTGATTGGGGTCGGCCACGGACGATACATACACCTCTACATACTCCTGCTTCGGCCATTCCTTAACATGTGTTGCCAGGGAAATAACATGTTGTTGTGGTGATGGACTTTTAGATATGTCATCTGGATCAATGGAATGCTTCTCTGAAAATCAAACAGATGTTGAAGTTCAGGATTCACATGAAAAAAAGTCATAATCCTTTGTTTAAAAAATAGAAAAAACAACAGAACTTTACTTCTTACTTCGTTAAAAAAATGTCTGTAAATCTACGATTTAAAAATCCTCTACCACTATAACTATAACAGTCTTCCTTTCAGACTACAAATATGATAGAAGATGATTAGTTTTTGGTAAAAATCCTCAGAATATTCATGTTGATCACTGAGAACTACGAACATCCAAGGTTTCCTTTCAAATTTTGTTAGGGTTATTACATGACAATAAGCCAAAGTTACACGTACATGACTTCTAACTCGAACACTAGAGATGGGCTTATTACATGACAATAAGCCGAAAGAACCAGCAAGTGACTTCTTACTTAAAGACTAGGGGTGGGCTTATTACAGGATGTTCCACAATATCATTGCTTTATGATTTTACTGACAGCAATAGATATTGATGGGGTTTTCACCAAATATGGACTTAAGGTGGGAGGAATACAGTAATTGTTATTGTATTTGGGATAATCACCTGCCTGTACATGGTCAGTGTGCCGCACCGGTCTTGAAACCTGTTTGTTACGCTGCTCCCGATTGGCTGCCATCACTGCTGCTTTAGCACGAAATATTTCTTCCTCGTTCACTTTTTCTTGAATGAGACTCTATTACAGGAAACAACACTAAATCAAGATGGGCCTTAACAAACATTCACCAATCATTAATCCATTAAATCCATTCTTATATTAGCAGCTAAGGTAACAACAGTATCAGCGAAACTGATAAATTCTCCCTGAAAACAACTTCATTGGAAACAAAATTTTAACAAAGAGCAATCTTCTGTAATTAAGGGGTTGAAGGCCCTGCAATTGGTATACTGAACATTCTTTTAATATGACCAATTTATTTTATTTCATGATCTTAGTTTTGATTTAAGCAAAGCTATATTCATGACACGAAATTTTAACAAAGGGCAATAACTCAGTAATTAAGCAGTTGCTGGCCCTAACATTTGTATACAGCCCATTCTTCACAAAATAAATTTTAACAACAAGTGTCATTATCCTAGTTTAAATGCAAGCAAAGTTATACTCTGAACATGATATTTTTCATAAAGGGCAATAACTCTGTAATTAATGGGCTGCAGATCCTAAATTTGGTATACTACAAATAGTCTTAACATGATCAATGTATACAACAAGTTTCATTATCCTAAATAAGCAAAGTTATGCTCTGGACATGATATTTTCACAAAAGGCAATAACTCTGTAGTTAAGGGGTTGCAGACCCAAAATTTGGTATACTACACATCGTCTTAGCATGATTAATGTATACAACAAGTTTCATCATCCTAGTTAATATGCATGCAAAGCTATCCTGACAAGAAATCATAACAAAGGACTGTAACTTGAGGAGTCCAGGGCCCTGAATTTAGTACATTCAGTATCCCTCAGTATGACCAGTGTCTACACCAATTTCCTGATCCTTGCCTAACTGTGGGCAAAGTTATGCCCTGGATGCGAAAGGATGGAAAGATGGACGGACAAGTTAGCGACTATATACTCCCCAAATATAAAGCAAACATATAAACAAACAAAACATTTAATAATCTAATCTAAAAAAAAGATCTAATTTAGTTTTCATGAACACTGCTCAGATATCCATTTCCTAATTGCTGATTAAAAAGTAGTGTGATTCCATGAGATTTGATAATGATATTTGCCCTCAAACGCAAATATTCTCTTATACCTTATACTTGACAAAGTACTTGAGAACTGGAGATGGCTGTGTTAGCTACTGAAGTAGCAATTTCTTAACTGATAGAATTCTCCCAGTCAGGTTAAAGCCCCACAAAAAAGCCCAAATTTCATCTCCATGGAAATACTTTATATATAGTATTCCAATAAATAGTGTGGTAATGATATCAGAAAATAGAACTATACCTTGGCAATATCTATCTGCTCCTGACTTCCTGTGATGGAGACTTGTTTTGTGATGTCACGTGGTTCGTCTCTAGCCCGGTCTATATAAATGCGTGTGTTGGATGAACGAGTTATCTGCCGAATGCTGTCTCCATTTCTGCCTAGGAAAACGATGAAATTCATGGAGAATCCAAAATAATCAGACAATACATAATGATGTGATAGAGATAAACATATAAATGTACTTAGTTTACTGAGTTTAGCACATTCAAAGTTTAGCACAGTCAAAGTTTAGTGCAGTCAAAGTTTAGTGCAGTCAAAGTTTAGCACAGTCAAAGTTTAGTGCAGTCAAAATTTAGCACAGTCAAAGTTTAGTGCAGTCAAAGTTTAGCGCAGTCAAAGTTTAGTGCAGTCAAAGTTTAGCGCAGTCAAAGTTTAGCGTAGTCAAAGTTTAGCACATTCAAAGTTTAGTGCAGTCAAAATTTAGCACAGTCAAAGTTTAGCGTAGTCAAAGTTTAGCACATTCAAAGTTTAGCACAGTCAAAGTTTAGTGCAGTCAAAGTTTAGTGCAGTCAAAGTTTAGCACAGTCAAAGTTTAGTGCAGTCAAAATTTAGCACAGTCAAAGTTTAGCGTAGTCAAAGTTTAGCGCAGTCAAAGTTTAGTGCAGTCAAAGTTTAGCGCAGTCAAAGTTTAGCACAGTCAAAGTTTAGAGCAGTCAAAGTTTAGCACAGCCAAAGTTTAGCACAGTCAAAGTTTAGAACAGACAAAGTTTAGCACCGTCAAAGTCTAGCACAGCCAAAGTCTAGTGCAGTCAAAGTTTAGTGCAGCCAAAGTTTAGTGCAGTCAAAGTTTAGCACAGTCAAAGTTTAGTGCAGTCAAAATTTAGCAAGTCAAAGTTTAGCGTAGTCAAAGTCTAGTGCAGTCAAAGTTTAGTGCAGTCAAAGTTTAGCACAGCTAAAGTTTAGCACAGTCAAAGTTTAGCACCGTCAAAGTTTAGCACAGCCAAAGTCTAGTGCAGTCAAAGTTTAGTGCAGTCAAAGTTTAGTGCAGTCAAAGTTTAGCACAGCCAAAGTTTAGCACAGTCAAAGTTTAGCACAGACAAAGTTTAGCACCGTCAAAGTTTAGCACAGCCAAAGTCTATTGCAATCAAAGTTTAGTGCAATCAAAGTTTAGTGCATCATCAATTTATAAGATGTAAGAGAAATGATAAATTTTAGCATTTGCAACAATTGTTACATGAACACAATACAGTAGCTGTAATAAACATAATCATCATTTAGCACACTAAGTGATACTGTAGCTGTAATAAACATAATTATGATTTAGCACACTAAGTGATACTGTAGCTGTAATAAACATAATTATAATTTAGCACACTAAGTGATACTGTAACTGTAATAAACATTATCATAATATTTTATTGCACTACTTTGTGCACTAAAAGTGATAAAATAAGACCACCACTAAAATGTTTCCACTTTCAGTATCTGATGATCAATGATCAACAATACTATCTTCACTCAGTTGTAACCCATTACAGCATATGTAAATTGAAATCCCAGTTTTTCAATTTAATCAAACCTAATGGAAATTAGACACAATACTGTTTCAGAGTATTTTAGAAAGAGAAACACTTCAGTTACAAACTTGAGTGTAAACAGTCCGATGACATCTAGTAATACTGAAATATCATCTGTCTGATCTCACAAAAAATTTGTCACTTGCCTTAAAGCTATTATTTTGGTGAAGTTTGGATTGCTTTTGATTTAAAACATTTATGGAATCGAAGTTCTTTTATCTGAAACTCTGACAAAAATGAGAAAAAAGGGATCCTTAACTGTCTGGCAAGACGTTTATGAATTCAGATTTAACAAAGCGTAACTGGGAACTGTGACCTACTGATTCCGAAGCAGAATGAACCTTGACCTCTTGAATTTTCCACTCCATTAGTTACTACAAAGTATGCATAAACGAACGACCCTGGTCTAACCAATGAACAAAAACAGCTCATGTGTAAACTTTCCGGATCTGAGTTACTTCCCCTACTATCGATACCTATAATTCTGCCGAGAGCTTTGATTGGTACTTGAATCTCCTCTGTCAGTACTTTTGGTATTTCACTGATAGTCCTCCTGACAAGTAGCTCTGCCTCCTGTGCCTGGGCTGTTGACCCTCGGATCACTAGTGTGCGATCTGCCCCTGGATCATGCTTAGAGTCATCTTTGAAACAGATCCTCGTCCCTGTCTGTTCCTGTAGCTGTTGTAATTGTTTAGAAATAAATCAGGCATTATTGAAAATATCTAAGTGAGGTCGAACTTTGAGTATGACAGTAAGACTGGTTCACACTGAACAAGACACAATACCTCTGTGTAAGGTTGTGGATATAGGACACAAGAACTTCATATTTCAATTCTTTACACCAAAGTTTTGGCCTTCCTTTATCTGATACCTACATTACTGATTCTTTTTAGACCTTACATATCAATACCAAAATAGTTCCAACATAAAAAAAGGTGCCTGTAATACCTTTTTGATATTAGCTCCCTGTCTGCCGATCATTGGTCCAACAGCCTTGGATGGGACTTTGATCTCAATAACTGTCTGCCTTGAGGTAGTAACTCTTTGTTGATCCTCATCTTGCTCATCTTCTGTTAATAAAAGAATATCTCACTGATATACTTATTTCTTACTATGCTATAATTAATATTCATGATATAAATATTCATGAAGTTATCATTAACATTCATATAAATATTCATAAGAATGTCATAAATATTCATGATATAAATATTCATAACCTTACCATAATTAACATTAAATGCATAAACATTCATAACATTGTCATCAGTAATATTTCTGATACGAATATCAATGAGGACATCATTAATATTCATATCAATATTCATGAGGTCATAATATTCATGTTATAAATATTTATAAAAATTGCCATCATTAATATTCATCTCAATACAATTGTTAACATTCACTGTATAAATATTCATAACAATGTAAC
Source organism: Ylistrum balloti (assembly GCF_031769215.1). Taxonomy (NCBI): domain Eukaryota; kingdom Metazoa; phylum Mollusca; class Bivalvia; order Pectinida; family Pectinidae; genus Ylistrum; species Ylistrum balloti. Next base: position 311,301 of record NW_026782153.1, on the reverse strand, counting down.
CATTAATATTCATGAAATATATTCCTGTCTCATTAGTATTCCTTTTTTACATCTGTATGTCCAAGTTCAATGAAAAGTGAGTTGAAAAGTACATGACATTATAAACATGATCACCAGACCCAGTCCAATCTGACGTACGAGAACAAGGTTGTGATGTCACCAAAAGACCCAGTCCAATTTGATGTATGACAGAACAAGGTTGTGATGTCACCAAAAGACCCAGTCCAATCTGATGTATGACAGAACAAGGTTGTGATGTCACCAAAAGACCCAGTTAATCTGATGTATGACAGAACAAGGTTGTGACATCACCAAAAGACCCAGTTTAATCTGATGTATGACAGAACAAGGTTTTGATGTCACCAAAAGGCCCAGTCCAATCTGATGTATGACAGAACAAGGTTTTGATGTCACCAAAAGGCCCAGTCCAATCTGATGTATGACAGAACAAGGTTGTGATGTCACCAAAAGAACCAGTCCAAGCTGATGTATGACAGAACAAGGTTGTGATGTCACCAAAAGACCAAGTCCAATATGATGTATGACAGAACAAGGTTTTGATGTCACCAAAAGGCCCAGTCCAATCTGATGTATGACAGAACAAGGTTGTGACATCACCAAAAGACCCAGTCCAATATGATGTATGACAGAACAAGAATGTGATGTCACCAAAAGACCAAGTCCAATATGATGTATGACAGAACAAGGTTGTGATGTCACCAAAAGACCAAGTCCATTCTGATGTATGACAGAACAAGGTTGTGACATCCCCAAAAGGCCCAGTCCAAGCTGATGTATGACAGAACAAGGTTGTGATGTCACCAAAAGACCCAGTCCAACCTGATGTATGACAGAACAAGGTTGTGACATCACCAAAAGACCCAGTCCAATTTGATGTATGAGAACAAGGTTGTGATGTCACCAAAAGACCCAGTCCAATATGATGTATGACAGAACAAGGTTGTGACATCACCAAAAGACCCAGTCCAATATGATGTATGACAGAACAAGGTTGTGACATCACCAAAAGACCCAGTCCAATATGATGTATGACAGAACAAGGTTGTGATGTCACCAAAAGACCAAGTCCAATATGATGTATGACAGAACAAGGTTTTGATGTCACCAAAAGACCCAGTCCAAGCTGATGTATGACAGAACAAGGTTGTGACATCCCCAAAAGGCCCAGTTCAATCTGATGTATGACAGAACAAGGTTTTGATGTCACCAAAAGACCCAGTCCAAGCTGATGTATGACAGAACAAGGTTGTGCTATCAAACTAATACATTTGTATGATGTGGCTATAACTGTGATTTACTTATGTTATGTAACAAGTTTAATCATACAAAGATTTTTTTGTATTTGAAATGAATTATGATACCAGATGTGGACTCATATCAGTATGAGGAGGGAAAAACAAAGTTCTAACTTCAAACAAACAATGATTGGTGTATGTACATTGTACAGAAAGAAATGATGTACCGGAAGTGAACGTAACAGAAGTGAACGTAACAGAAGTGAACGTAATGGAAATGAACGTAACGAAAGTGAACGTAACGAAAGTGAACGTACAGGAAGTGAATGTACTGGTAGTGAAAGTAACGAAAGTGAAAGACCGTAAGTGAACGGACCGAAAGTGAATGTAACGAAAGTGAACGTAAGTGAACGTAACAGAAGTGAACGTAACGAAAGTGAACGTAACGGAAGTGAATGTACAGGAAGTGAACGTAAGGAAAGTGAACATGAACGTGACGAAAGTAAATGTAATGGAAGTGAATGTAATGAAAGTGAACGTAACGAAAGTGAACGTAAGAGCGTAACGAACGTGAACGTAACGAAAGTTAATATACTGATACCTGATAAGTGTAATATCTGTTAAATGTGGCCTATATAACAGTAATTAAGTCTGCAGTACTGACACAGGGAATGGCATTAGAAAATTTATCTGAGAATCAACCAAACCAGAATATATTTGTGTTTACATTTATGTGTGTCATTCATAAAGCAGACACCGTTTGAAAGCAATTAGTGTCTGTTTGTTTTAACAAATATAAAAAAAAACTCCAATCTCACCTTCGTCTCGGTTCCTCAGCAACCAATACAGTAAGAGGCATGTGGCTGGAACACCAAGAGACAGGATGACCTTACTCCGAAGGGAAAGATCAATGTTCATGATCAAAGGTCAATAAAGGTCATTGTGAAGTTCCTACATTATCTTCAGGCTACAAAGGACAAATTGATTAATGGATATTTTAATAAATACACCTACATATCTCTGAATTGATAAAGTGCATGCTTTGTTATACTACTTTTTTCAAAAGTAAGGTTCAAGTTGGAATTCATTCATTTAAATTCTCTGTATTCATTGAACATAGAATGTAACAGATATGAAGATTTATGATAATCTGTTTGTTAGAAAGGACATGTATTTCTAAATATGATTCTCCTGAAAGAATTTTTTTGATAGAAATATGGAAAAGTAATGTATATAATCATCTCATGAAATTTTAAGCTTTCATTTTATTAAATGTTAGAGAAAGATGCAAAACAAAAATAAATGAAATAAATTTTTCCATAAAATTCCAAGTGTTTTTATCTAGATCTAACTGTCAACGAGATTTGATGTTTTGTATTGTTACAGAGGTGTACCAGCTGTAATGACATGTGACTACAAATCTGGAAATCGGGTCCAGAGCCATTCCTATTGCGTATTCTTATTTAGCTATTATCACGTTTTTTGGGGAGAAACAAATGTGCTTGAAATTCTTCAGTGTGTGAAATAATTTTTGATCTAATTTTTTACTCATGATACCAACTTAGTAGTACTTTAAAGGACTGACAAAGTTAAAATATAGGTATTGATTGAGGAATGTTTGCACATTGTTACATCATAAAGATCATTTTTCAAACCACTTTCTTGTTGAATTTGTTATTCAACCGAACAGGTTGTATAGACATGATAGTAACTACTTAATTATCTGTATAATGACCTCATCTGAACAGACCATTTACCTGGGCCCAGCCCTGAATCCTGACCAATAGTCTACCATTAATAAGATAGGGAACAATCAGCCATGTACCAGTGTTCTCCCAAGCGTAGCGGTCAGCAAGGGTTAACTGGAATTGGGTGACACTAATTAGAAAACTGGACTTTGTACTCACCTAGCTATGCCTTATGTGGCCAGGTGTTCAGCCTTACCAATTTGACAAATATAGCAAGGTTATTTATGATCTATCTAAAGTCTCTCTAAATTTGGGAGATTCCCCTAATTTTGATCCATACAATCGAGAGGTGGGGCTGGGGAGTGAAAATCGGGAAACTCCCGACTGAATTGGGAAAGTTGGCAGTTATGTATTCCTGTCTTTTCAGACTGTCATGTATTGGGTAACTAAGACAGATGGCTGATAATCAATACAAATACATAGTAAAAATCAGTTCAAAACTACCATTCAACATAGAGTAAATTACCACAAATCAAGAGTTTTTAAGTCCAAGGGCCATCACTTTGGAAAATATAAGACGACAACAATATAACATTAACTCGACCTACACCTTTTCATAATACAAGTACATGTCAAACTTCAATTCAATATCACCATGTATCTAACACTTAAAAAATGAGAGCACAGACAGATAATATATTTTCCATGTCCAAGGGCCATGACTCTGGTAAATCACTAAACATTTGCTACAAAATATTATTTTCAGCAAGCAAGTTTTTCATTACTCCTCCATATTACACAAGTACATGCAGCCCTTTGTGTCCATCACACCAGTGTTAAATCTCCCCGATTCTCCCTTAGTTAGGAGTCACCCAGGTTTATATCGACTTTCTTGGCTACAGTCTATATCACAATATAATATTGGGAGGCTTGGTTTCACTGATATACGCTAAAGTCTGAGCCACCTTGTACAACATAGCTTTACAATTGGTCCTAAGGAAAAAAGATGTTCAACATCGATAGTGAACTTATGGCATTTTTGTCTGCATCCATAAACATGGAAAGCAGGTACGACAAGCTTAATGATTTTAGCATTCAGCATTTCCTATTTAGCATCTCATACACATAACTTATTGCTGGTTATAATTTTTTTCTCCGTCATGTATTCATTTCAAATACATGCATAAGGTGTTTCTATACCATATTTGATAATAGGTGAAGATAAATAGATGTATACATATTTTGCGATTCGAGCAATCCACGTGAAGTGTCGCGCTTTTCTCCAACAAGATCTGTAAGTCGAAGGGTAATGGGAACGATTTCCTTTGATAATAAATCAAACAGACAATGTCACCCAATCAATTTTCTCTTAAGCAGTGGATGTTATGAATGTTGTTGATAAGTGGTTGTATTCGATCGATCACTTTCTATAAAAGTAAAAAAACAAACCTAAATAGTATTGGGCACATTTTCCATCCTCGTGTGTCTATAAAACAGAGTTGTCTACCCATGCATCCGGTTATCTCTTATTATTTCCGGTCGGACCGCCTTCATTTATTATGTAATGTACGGTTCTGTATGGGAAAACGATCACAACTTTATGTTTTGTCTGAAATGGCACAATTCATTTGAAAATAGTCCACACTTAGGATTAGTTCTCGATTCATGTAGCTACCCCTTTCCACCTCACAAAAAATCCTTTAAGCTGTAAAATTGTATAACTTAAACTCTGTTATACATCAATTCAATATATCCCTTTTCCTTTTTAATCAACACGTCCTAGTAATATAAATCAGTAAACACGTGCAGGTCTCTGATAAATTTGAAATGGAATACAACTTTTATGTTTGTAGCTCAAAGACGGAAGATATACTCATATTTGTCACTGGATATTTTTATCGACAGATGTATAACACCATTTAATCAAAGTAACATAATTACGAAAGAATGCCACCATTGAAGCGAAGTACTTCAATATTTGTATATCAAGGTCAGTTTTCAAAACCATTGATGCGAAGTAGTTCAATATTTGTATATCAAGGTCAGTTTTAAAAAAAAATGATGCGAAGTACTTCAGTATTTCTATATCAAGGTCAATTTTCAAAACCATTGCTGTTCATTATTAACAAGTCAAAAAATTCATCCTGGTAACATAGGTTTTATCAGTTATAACTCCTGATAATAGTTGTTCCTATAGTCAGTTTTACATATATCATTTGATGGCCTAAAATCAGAGACTCTCTGCTAAAATATTATGGTGTGAATACATGTGTCCGATAGTGTGGGCAGCACGTGCGTCCAATTCCTGTCAGTCAGTCTATTACATTAGTGGATATGATTGATGGAATCACGAGAAAGCGATCGTAACTAACTGGAAGAAGATAGACATTATTTTATCGACTATTACAACACATGAAGTTTTCCACAGAAAATACAAATACATTCCCCAAAGTTTGTGAACAGATTTTTAAACATCACATATTTATTCACCATATAGGGAAAGATTCGTATGCACATTTGTATATCAATAAAGTATTACTCCCCATGAACATCGAAAAAATATGTCACAAGTGAATATATATATAATATATATCTCATTTTGGAACGAGTTTTCTATCGGCGAGTTGACTGATCTCGGACCTATTCGACCACATTAAAATACTTTATATATATGTTTTTGTGTGCATTTAACTGGTGATTTTTATCAAATATACTTTTTAATATAACCAAACATATATTACGAAAAAATTTTACAAGAAAAACTTTTCATTTTTAATCAGTAATTCCTTATTTAAAATAGAACCGAAATGTACCGTTAAACTCCTTCTTTCGGAGTCGAAAATTGACAAATGCTGAATGATGGCAAATGTCTGAAGTGGTTCAAGGTATAACAACACCGACAAGTAGCTGAATGTTTTAATGCCAGCCATTTTGTTTAATGCAGCGTTTGAATAAAGTTGGACATGTTTTCGATCTTCCCAGGTCTGGCAGACCTCGAAAGTCTTACACAGAGAAAATAGACTTGTGAGTAGACAGACAAGGCGAGCTCCATTCACCACTAACAACAGACTCAGAGCGCTACAGAATGTCAATGTTCATGTTTGCCGGCGTACCGTCAACAGTCGTTAGAACCAAAGTTGACTTCGCATTGCCGACTAGAACCATATTCTTTGACTTGTCCAATGTCTGTTTTTACTTGCTCCTTGTTTGGCAAATCCGCCTATTTTAATAGAAGACAATGCCAAACTAATAGAATCAACCAATGGCAAGACTATCTTCAATGGACTGGAATGTCAGCGAACGCGAACTCAATTGACTTTGTGTGAGACTATCTCGGGCAACACGTCAATTAGACCGAACATTTCTGTCTCTAAAATTATAATTTAATGTCAATATTCACATTTATGATGTTGCTATTGATATTTAGATTTGTATTGCATATGTTTATCCCTAAATTATCATTTTGGAGACGGAAACTTCCGGTCTAAAATGTCAGTGTACGGTATCCAAAATTCCTAACAATCAGGAAAGGCAGAGGTTTTCTCAGGACAAGCTGCGGACGGACCCATTAACTTACCTGTAGTTCGATGTCTGTACACAATATTGACGTCATACCTAACAGAACTCGTTAACTAGTAAATCATTTTAATCAAGTAACAAATGTTGGTGATTTGATGACATATCTCTGAGTAAGAGACAGTTAAAATAGATTCTAGACTTTAGAATACCTTTTCAGCTCGTGTTTTTAATATAATACAGCACTTCCGGTTCCTAAAGGCATTCATAAAGTGTATATCCTTAACAAATTTAAGCCAAAATTGCCAGATTCATGAAAGACTAGATGTCTCACTTGATTTATCAAAGACTAGATGTCTCACTTGATTTATCAAAGACTGAATGTCTCACCTGATTTATCAAAGACTGGATGTCTCACCTGACTTATCAAAGACTGGGAGTCTAACCTGATTTATCAAAGACTGGGAGTCTCACCTGATTTATCAAAGACTGGATGTTTCACCTGATTTATCGAAGACTGGATGTCTCACCTGATTAATCATAGACTGGATGTCTCACCCGATTTATCAAAAACTGGGAGTCTAACCTGACTCATCAACCTGATTTATCAAAGACTAGATGTCTCACCTGATTTATCACAGACTGGATGTCTCACCTGATTTATCAAAGACTGGATGTCTCACCTGATTTATCACAGACTGGATGTCTCACCTGATTTATCAAAGACTGGATGTCTCACCTGATTTATCAAAGACTAGATGTCTCACCTGATTTATCAAAGACTAGATGTCTCACCTGATTAATCATAGACTGGATGTCTCACCTGATTTATCAAAGACTGAATGTCTCACCTGATTTATCATAGACTGGATGTCTCACCTGATTTATCAAAGACTGGGAGTCTCACCTGATTTATCAAAGACTGGATGTTTCACCTGATTTATCGAAGACTGGATGTCTCACCTGATTAATCATAGATTGGATGTCTCACCCGATTTATCAAAAACTGGGAGTCTAACCTGACTCATCAACCTGATTTATCAAAGACTGGATGTCTCACCTGATTTATCACAGACTGGATGTCTCATCTGATTTATCACAGACTGGATGTCTCACCTGATTTATCACAGACTGGATGTCTCACCTGATTTATCAAAGACTTGATGTCTCACCCAGATTTATCATCCAGTGGTGACATGTATAAATACTATAAATACAGGCCTAGGATGACGATTGCAGGAGCTGTGTTTGACACTCCCAAACCGTGGCTGTCCATGATTCTCGGGAAGCTAGGAAACAGACCTGTCAGTGCTGTTGTGGTTGTGTCCTTGGACAAGACACTTTACCCTAATTGTGTTGAAGGCATGTGAAGGACCTCCTGTATGTTGTTCAGTGAGGTAGCAACAATCTACCACATGTAGACTCACCCAAAAATTACCATTGTATTGTGGATGTTGGGCTAGAAATTTTAACCAAATTGCCATGGATAGTGTGCGACGGGTCTCCTGTATGTTGTTCAGTGAGGTAGCCATCAGCTACGGGGCGACCCTGCCTCAAAATGGCCCTGGCTGTTCATGGAATGATAAACCCGACAAACAAACCCAACTTTGAAATACTGTTATTAAAAAAGAAACATCATTGTTATTAGATAGCCTTTATTAAATAAATGTAGCTAGTATCACAATGTGTACAGTGGCACACAAAACAGTGCCACATAATACTCTCCATACATCCCAACACTTATTCTCTCACACTTACTATAAGCAGCAATAGGGACTATAACCTTATGTAACAAGAAAACATTACTCAGATTTTCAAATACAAAAACAGACACATTTTGTGTTTATTCTTCTTTTTCACCGTATGGCAAAATTAATTTCACAAAGCAGATTAAATTTTTTGATGAAATGATACTTGTACTCGCTGCCAATCAACCCTCACAGAAAGTCATGAACAAAACCTGTATATCTTAGCAAATAATATGGAACCTGAGTATAGTGACATCCTGTTTAACCTGACGTCTGAGCATTGTGATAAAATCTGATGGTGATGAGGTGGAAAGTCTACCTGATGTAGTACAGAATATCAGACTGTATACAGACAATTTAGTGGTCACATGATCTAGTGGTAAGGTACCAAGCAACCGAGGTTTGATTCCCAAATGGGACATCAAAAGGTATTGGGTTACCTGCACGACCATGTGGTGCGTTTTCCCTAGCTACATCAGTTTCTTTTACAGTTCTGTATACAATCACTCAAATGCTTCAATATAAGCCAACATTAAGTAACTGATATTGACTTTCAACCTATTTCAAAATTGTCTAAAATAAAGTTTAAATTTGATATTCATTATAACATCATCCTGCCAAGACTGAATATGTCATTTACATGTTTTATACTGTTAAAGTTTAATGGTTTTTATAAAACTTCACATAGAAATGGATATTTCCTTCAAAGTCATGATCCCATTTTTTTTTTCTATTAATCAAATTTTCCTGCTTACATTTTATCCTCAGGAATGGTAAAAAGAAGTTGGACACATTTTGACACATTTTGAATAGCATCCCCTTTTTTTCATTCAAATCTGTGATAATGAAGATGTAGTCAAGTCCTTTTTCTATTTTCATGACAGAAATGGTTCTAATATCAAAAGCATGTTTGCATGCGGAATCAAAACAACAATAAAGAGAACATTCTGATATTGAAGTACACAAACAAAGGTTAAATTTAAAAAAAAAAAACATTCAAGCTGATGGTGGATATGTTCTGTTTTGTTATACAGTACAGCAATGCCCAACAAAATACTTAAAGCTTACTATGAGAAACCACAACCCTGTGTTAAGTACAATGTACAAGTCTAAACCATGAGGTATTTAGTTGAAAAGATCCGACGGTAAGAATGTTGATTCTTTTCATGCGACAATGATTGGATATCTATCACGACAGATTTACACAACAATTTGACAATCACTACATCGTTTGTCATCAAAGGGAGGTAACTGCAATTTTACTTTCAGTTTGCTAGTATATAAACCTTGTGGATATAGAAAACAATCAGTGTTATCCAGATTTAATCAAAGTAAATGCTATACTTCAGTCCATACCTTAAAATCAGTTTTTTTCTGAATTCATAAATTTAAAAAGTATTTTCTTTGCAGTCTCATCAATTAAATGAGACAATCATTAAAAATTTATTTCCAAACTTTACTACATTAATACAAACGTCCCGTTATCTTAATACTCAGCTTACATCAGAAAACTTCACCATTCACTGAAATTCTTTCAAAAACTAAAACTTATTTTCAAAAATTTGAACACCAAAATTATTGAAACACCACACTTAAATTTCCTCTTTAATCCTTTACTAATCATATTTTTTCCTTTAACTTTCACACAGGGAAAAAAATTGTCAAAGAAGTTCTTATCTGATGCTAGAAACTTCATCAAATTGGGGGCAATAGAGAGCTAAATAATTGCTTAAATCTTATGATGTCTCATAGAAGTAAACATTGATCAAAAGTCATAAGTTTAGACATAAGTGGGCATAATGAAAGAAATCTATCATTTTTGCTTGATTTCTAATTTTGTAATATCTATTTCATAGAAGGTGTTAGAAATGCGGTTAATCTTGGAACATACGTCCAAACCTTTGAAGATACATACAAGAAAAAAAAAAAAAATGAAAAATGCAATTTCAGAGTATATATTTAAAAAGGAAATGCATATACATCACATTGAAGTGAATATACTAGATGGAAGTTTTGTATGAAGATGTCTGAAGCCAAACAGGCTGTACTAAAACTCTCTCTGATTATTATTCTGGAGTATAATATTGATTGATTAAAACTTGAGCAAAGGTCATTGACTGCCATAAAGGTGTCCAGACACCAGATACTGCAACTTTAGTTAATTCATCAGTGAATTATGAAAATCTCAAATTAGAAAAAAAAAACAAGGAAATCTTCTATCTATTAAGGTAAAGATCGCACATGATTCACGAACAGAAAACAGCTTTGGAGTGACCAGGACCTGTGGAATATCCAGCAATGTAATGTATTGTAGTCGGAAATCTAACTGACTGAACAAAAACAAACTGATCTTAACTTATACATGGACAATCCTCCCAGAATACTATCAACATATCTAACAGTATAGGAACTGACAAAAAAATTGGCAAACTGCCATTTAGAAATTGAAAGTCTTGTAAAAAAATTGTATTTACCCTGAAATTTAAAAAAAATATTTTTGATCTATGATTTTTTTTTTTCAAACATATTTAATTGAGCACTTAATTGTTGCTATGACATCACTGGTGTAACTGCATGCATTGATATGTTAAACATAAAATTATCACTATTTCTGTAAGATTTTTTCACAATACATGATAAATTCTTCACATGTATTGGTGTACTGCCATCACTTTGCTTCCATGATTAATGACATCAAAATGAGCAATAATAACAAGAATTCATACTCTGAAAATATTTACCACAAAAAAAGATGTGATCTGTAGAATAAGCAGTGATATTGGACCAGTCCACATCTATCAAAGATAACATACATAGTGGACCAGTTCAAATATATCAAAGGGAAGATAGCATATGTAGTGGATCAGTCCAAGTCTACTAAAGGAAAGATAACACACCTAATGAACCAGTCCAAATCTGTTAAAGGGATGGTACTGGACCAGTGTGGTAATGAACTAATCCAAAATCCAATCATATTATAGGGGTGTTGAACTGGGTCCAAAATCTGTTATAGGGAGTTATACTGGAACACTATTTAAACCAAAAAAAATGGCACTGTGCCAGTCCAAATGTGTTAAAAACATTTTCACTGGACCAGTCCAAATGTGTTAAAAACATTGTCACTGTTAAAAACATTGTCACTGGACCAGTCCAAATATGTTAAAAACATTGTCACTGGACCAGTCCAAATATGTTAAAATCATTGTCACTGGACCAGTCCTAAATCACTAAAGAGGTAGTATAGCATCAGTCCAATTTTGTTAAGGACTGGATGAGTCCAAAATTATCATAGGGGTAGTACTGGACCAGTCCAAATTTGTTAAGGAAGGGTAATGCTATATTATATAGACAATTAAATCTGTCAGAAAAATATCAATAAACCTTTCAACACGATCCACTAATTTCCTTTTTAACAGTTTTTTATAAACATCACCAGCTGTAGTGGTGGAAGAATCACATGAACTCGCAATCATTCAACACCTTCACATGAAAAACAAGGTTGTTTTATACCTGAAAACTTGTTTAAATTTCTCTCACTCTCTTACAAAAATTATACACAAATAAATTTCTCTACAAAAAAAAAATTCTATCTTTATCACATTGTCTTTATAAACACAATCCCTATTGTTGCCATGGTCACAAGTCTAAATTTCATTAAGACAACTATGGTACCCATGACAACAGTGGTTACTGTGTTTCTCAGTTATTGCTTTTGACATCCAGTCATTCTATAGCACATCACCATGGAAACCTAGGTAATAATCGGCGTAGTTACAACATCTGTCGTATCATGTAGTTAAGGATACCTCCGTGTCTAAAGTAGGCCAATTCCACATCTGTGTCGAATCGACAACAAACTTCAAAAGTACGTCCATCATTCAACTACAATCCAAAAACAAGAACAACTTTAGCATAATTGATCACTTAAAAGCTTTAAAGCACAACAGTCAAAATACATGTTCAATCAAGGTAGACAGCAAACATCTACTTGACCCTGGACTGTATGTTTGATAGTGGAATGCAGCAAATTATTTAGTAGGATTGGAAACAAACTCTGTTCAAAATAAAAAAAACCCTTTACAATTCTATATTCAAATTCTAAAATGACATTCATATTCTGTTAACAGTCTCTAGTAAAAAACAGAGACAGATTTTGTACCAAATGTGACAGATACAGATTGAAAGAGTTATAACTGACTCACATTACCTGTACCAGCTGTTAACTGTAGACTCACCTTTACTGACATGACCTGGCCAGCCGTAATGTCTGTAGGGAGATCGACAGTGAAGCGTTCCTTCCCAGTCAGACCGAGACTCTCGGCATTCTGGCCGGGCAGGTACTGGAATGGAATGATTCCCATACCAACAAGATTACTACGGTGAATCCTTTCATAGCTCTCTGCTATCACAGCCTTGATGCCCTGAAAACACAGAAAATTTTATCCAATTTGTTTATACATTATTTACAGCTGGTTGTGCACATGTTTTGGCTTTAGAGGCAGGACACAGTTTACATAGTGTTAATGTTACTAGAACTGACAATTTTTAATTTTTTATTAACTCATCCATTTTTTTTTTAAATTTTAAAAAATAATTTTTAGTTTTTAAGACCCGTTTTCCACTAGATGTCATCCTGAAGCCCAGAAGATTAAAATCTTCTGTGTAGTTTGATTGAAACTCCTGAAAAAAATGTGTCCTTTTTTATTTCTCTTCTTCACAGGGTTACAGGGATGGTTTAAACCCAAGTTCTGCAATGATTATATAATATCCGTGTCAAATGATGGGACAATGATATATCACAGCTGTCAGAGTTATAAACTAAGGGGAGATAACTCTATACATACCAACATCCAGGGACCTTTAGCAGCCCAATCTCGCGATGATCCTGATCCGTAATCCTTCCCAGCCAACACAATCACTTGCTGTTCTTCATTGCGATACCGCTCTGCTGCTTCAAAGATGTCCATCTAAAATAAAGCAATTATGGAGGATTCAAATCAAATGTTTCAAATAAAATTTTCATTTCTAAAAATCAATTCATTTACACTTTGTGGACATCTAACACAACACTGTTACATCCGCTTCTTAATTTCACATGTCCAACACATATATCGATGGAAGTTAATACTTGTATCAGCAAACACATACTTCGACTGAGAGATATAGCAAACTTAACAGACTGATTTATCAGACATTTGATCATCCATCTTATCAGAAAATAATATTTCACGAAAAATGACCGAATGTTAAAGTTAGAAAATGAAAAATTTACCTCCTCTCCATTGGGTAGATAAACAGTCCTTGGTCCCGGTTTAGACACAAATTTATTAACCAATCTGATGTTAGCAAAAGTTCCACGTGTCATCACAGCATCATTTCCACGTCTAGACCCGTAGGAGTTGAACTGTCTTGGGGTCAATCTGTCACCAGGAAGATATATAACTTAAATGTTTGATAATGAGGAGAAACCTTTCCACACAAAAACCAATGAGAGTGACACATTTATCAGAGATATTAGACCCGCTGTGGGAATATCTAGTGTAAAACCTTAAATCACTGAAGTCCATTTGATAGAAATTAATATGTATACATACCAAGTTTCTTCTAGGTTTTCTCTAACTGACAGAGATAAAAAAACTGATAATCTGTTCACAGTCACAAAAATCTTGCATTACAGATAATATCAGAGTATTATGTTGCCATTTAAAATCATTGTATAAAAGACCTTGATGTTGGCTACCTTCTCAAGGCTGCCTTGAGGCTATAGCGTATTTATTACTTGCAACATCTAAAAAAACTTACCCTCGAGACCCAAGGTAGCGAGCAGCAGAACTGTTTCGGGCGATACTCCCTGCAGGTGAAATATGATCTGTGGTAACAGAGTCTCCAAGGTTTAGAAGCACAAATGCATCTTTCAATCCTGTCTGGGAGGGTAACTCTTTTGTCTGAGGAGGGAGAAATGTATCATAAGCATGTATGAATTTTTTCACTGTTAAGACCATGCTGTTTTGGAGGCAAAAAAAAGTTTGTATTTCGCCCCCAATTCTAGTTTTTTTTCCATTTGGTTTTCTGAAGAGAAAATCTATCTGACTTATTCAGAGAAAAGAAACTCATAGGCCATTACAATGTGGTCAACAGTGTTACCATTCCACAAAACTTTATCATTCTGTTTCCATATATCTGACACAGTGAGTATCATTCTAGTGTAATAAATTCACTATTACAACTTAATGTATTTTTAAACCATAGAAAAATGTAGGAGAAAATGTGTGGTGTAAATATAGGCATCTGAAATTTTAGTAAAAGATTTTAGCAATACTCCACTCAATACATGAAGATCTCAGTTTTCGTAGCAGATTTTAGCAAGTCTCCACTCAATACATGAAGATCTCAGTTTTCGTAGCAGATTTTAGCAAGTCTCCACTCAATACATGAAGATCTCAGTTTTTGTAGCAGATTTTAGCAAGTCTCCACACAATACATGAAGATCTCAGTTTTAGGAAAAGATTTTAGCAAGTCTCCACTCAATACAAGAATAATCTGAATGTTTCCCTGAATTCACAGTAAAATATCACACTATGTTATATAGGCATGGTTCACTCTATGGAATCCACATACCATAATCACACCAACCCACTTACCATAATCACACCAACCCACTTACCATAGTCTCAAAGAACGGCGGAGATTTGATGTAGGTGGATTTCGGGTCCCATGGATACAAGATATCTGATGGGGCTTCAAGACTATTCCATCTTTTGTTACCAGCCTGTCAAAAATGATACATTGAAGCCTTCATAGATTTTTTAAAAAGGAAATAAAATATCTACTAAGGTTCCTCCTATATATCATAACTCAAATCAACATATTGAAATAACACTTCTATCTTCATTCTTATTCTACAGATATTGCTTTTCTCACATATTCTTTTTACTTCATTAAAAAAAAAACGAAATCCTGAACATTTTGCAGAAAGCCCTTCCCCATCCTAAATCGCCCGTCTAATCTCTGTTCTGTTGTGGTGGTGTCCTTAGGCTTGTTATTACTCTGGCCAGGACGTGATGGGCCTTCCTGATGTTGTTCACAGAGCAATAACCCAATAAACAAAGAAAATACTCACTGTGATTCTTGAGTAGACATCTGTAAACATGGCAGGAACAACAAACTGCTTCTCTACCTCCTGTCAAACAAACATTTAACGTCAATTATAATGTTCGCCTGTCAAACAAACATTTAACGTCAATTATAATGTTCGCCTGTCAAACAAACATTTAACGTCAATCATAGTGTTCGCCTGTCAAACAGACATTTAACGTCAATTATAATATTCGCCTGTCAAACAAACATTTGTCAATTATAATATTCACCAGTCAAACAAACATTTAACGTCAATCATAGTGTTCGCCTGTCAAACAGACATTTAACGTCAATTATAATATTCACCAGTCAAACAAACATTTAACGTCAATCATAGTGTTCGCCTGTCAAACAAACATTTAACATCAATCATAGTGTTCGCCTGTCAAACAGACATTTAACGTCAATTATAATATTCACCAGTCAAACAAACATTTAACGTCAATTATAATATTCACCAGTCAAACAAACATTTAACGTCAATTATAATGTTCGCCTGTCAAACAAACATTTAACGTCAATTATAATATTCACCAGTCAAACAAACATTTAACGTCAATCATAGTGTTTGCCTGTCAAACAAACATTTGTCAATAATAATATTTGCCTGTCAAACAAGCATTTGTCAATTATAATATTTGCCTGTCAAACAAACATTTGTCAATTATAATATTTGCCTGTCAAACAAGCATTTGTCAATTATAATATTTGCCAGTCAAACATTTAATGTCAATCATAATGTTGGCCTGTCAAACAAACATTTAACGTCAATCATAGTGTTCGCCTGTCAAACAAACATTTAACGTCAATTATGATATTCGCCTGTCAAACAGACATTTAACATCAATCATAATATTCGCCTGTCAAACAAACATTGAACGTCAATTATAATATTCGCCTGTCAAACAAACATTTGTCAATTATAATATTTGCCTGTCAAACAAGCATTTGTCAATTATAATATTTGCCTGTCAAACAAGCATTTGTCAATTATAATATTTGCCTGTCAAACAAGCATTTGTCAATTATAATATTTGCCTGTCAAACAAACATTTGTCAATTATAATATTTGCCTGTCAAACAAACATTTAACGTCAATTATAATATTCACCTGTCAAACAAACATTTAATGTCAATCATAATATTCACCTATCAAACAAACATTTGTCAATTATAATATTCGCCTTTTGTAATCATATATTCGCCTGTCAAACAAACATTGGTCAAAAATATTCAAACTGCTTCTCTACCTCAATTATAATATTTGCCTGTCACATATACATTTTTCCAAGCATAATGACAAACATTTGTCAATTATAAAATTCAAATATGAGGCCCTAAGGGGACCTTAACGGTCACCTGAGGAATATATGTCAATAATCTGGGCATTTTAAAATGTTGCAAAAAGGTAACAACACTTGTGCAGGACCATGTGTAAAACATCTGTACCAAGTTTGAACATGACCCACCCAATGGTTCTTGAGAGGAAGTCCATAATGTCTTAGCCAAACAGAGGCCATGGTGGCCATCTTGGATTTTGAATCGCCCCAAAAAGTTAAAACACTTGCCAGGACCTTGTGTAGAACATTTGTATCAAGTTTCCCCTATTGGGGCCACGCCCTTTTTGTTTGCAAACTTGAAGCAGCTTTCCCATGGGGATGCTTTGTGCCAAGTTTGGTTAAAATCCATCCACTGGTTCTTGAGAAGTAGTCTTTTAATGAAGGTTTTTACATATGGCCCCTTTTACACCCCTTATGGACCCCAAAGGGAACATTATCACTTTTTTCAACACAATTTCATATGTCCTTCACTAAGGGATGCTGTCTACCAAATTTGGTTGAAATCAAAGTCAAAATTTTCGACCCTTTTGAGTGCCCCCTAGTCGTTTTTGACCCAAATTTTTTTTCATTCGCAAACTTTGTAGACCTTGCCATAAGGACCCTAAATATAAAATATGAACTTAATCTGACTGTTGGTTCATGAGAAGAGGATTTTTAAAGATTTACCTAATTTTACCCCTTATTCCCCCTCCTGCGGCCCCTATTGGGGCCACACCCTTTTTCTTCACAAACTTGAAGCGGCTTCCCATGGGGATGCTTTGTGCCAAGTTTGGTCAAAATCCATTCAGTGGTTCTTGAGAAGAAGTCGAATATGTGAAAAGTTAACAACGCACATTGCACGACGCACGATGATAGACAAATCATGATGGTAATAGGTCACCATGAGCCTTCGGCTAGTATCAGAGGCCAGGTAGGACAGGTAGGCCACCAGTATCTGAGGTCAGGCAGGCCACTAGCATCAGAGGCCAGGTAGGACAGGTAGATCACTAGTATCTGAGGCCAGGTAGGACAGGTAGGCCACCAGTATCTGAGGTCAGGCAGGCCACTAGCATCAGAGGCCAGGTAGGACAGGTAGGCCACTAGTATCAGAGGCCAGGTAGGACAGGTAGGCCACTAGTATCTGAGGCCAGGTAGGACAGGTAGGCCAACAGTATCTGAGGCCAGGCAGGCCACTAGTATCAGAGGCCAGGTAGGCCACTAGTATCTGAGGCCAGGTAGGACAGGTAGGCCACCAGTATCAGAGGACAGGTAGGCCACTAGTATCAGAGGCCAGGTAGGACAGGTAGGCCACCAGTATCTGAGGACAGGCAGGCCACTAGCATCAGAGGCCAGGTAGGACAGGTAGGCCACTAGTATCTGAGGCCAGGTAGGCCACTAGTATCTGAGGACAGGTAGGACAGGTAGGCCACTAGTATCAGAGGCCAGGTAGGACAGGTAGGCCACTAGTATCTGAGGCCAGGTAGGACAGGTAGGCCAACAGTATCTGAGGCCAGGCAGGCCACTAGTATCAGAGGCCAGGTAGGCCACTAGTATCTGAGGCCAGGTAGGACAGGTAGGCCACCAGTATCTGAGGACAGGTAGGCCACTAGTATCAGAGGCCAGGTAGGACAGGTAGGCCACTAGTATCTGAGGCCAGGTAGGCCACCAGTATCTGAGGACAGGTAGGCCACTAGTATCTGAGGCCAGGTAGGCCACTAGTATCTGAGGACAGGTAGGACAGGTAGGCCACCAGTATCTGAGGACAGGTAGGCCACTAGTATCTGAGGACAGGTAGGCCACCAGTATCTGAGGACAGGTAGGCCTCCAGTATCTGATGCCAGGTAGGCCAATAGACCTTTGATTCTTGTAGACAGCCCTACTGCCCTGTGTTCATCATTAACTCTACATATTATCTTCTGTCTTTATCACCTACACCTGGAGAGAACATACCTGGATTTCTTCCCTTGTCGGCCAGATATCCCTGAGAAACACATCTTTTCCTTCACCATTAGTTCCTAGAAAAGACAGATAACATTACAACAATGAGTATGACATTGATGATTTGTTCCTACTTTAAATATTTACATTAGGTCTGTATATCTGAACTTCTGTTACACATGAATGTGTTCACCATATATTCCAAAGTCTATTTTTACCTTATAGGCTGTTTCTAAGTCAACCCTATTCAAAATCTATTTCTTTGCTACATTCGTTTAGAAAAAAAACAAATAAAAGATCTTTCTTAATTTTTATTTTTTTGTGATACACAATATCTATATTTTCCTCATAGCCTAAACCTGACCTCACGGTAAACAAAATCAATTTCTCCCCAAGCTTATGTTTCTCCCCATGTATATGTTTGGAAACATGAACTATTCACAAAATACCTTTATTACTATGGGCCTTGGATTTTTTTCTTACCTAAGGGCTGTGTTTCAAAGTCCACGAGAACAGTTCCAGCGAGTGCGTAGGCTATGACAAGGGGCGGAGAAGCTAAGTAATTAGCCCGTGTCAGGGGATGGATTCGTCCTTCAAAGTTACGATTCCCTGAGAGCACGCCACATGCTACTAAATCATTCTGACGAAACAATAAAACAAATAATAACAGCAATATCATAAAAACACAAGACAAAAAATATACCAGATAATGAAAAAAACTTACCAAAAAAATAAATGTTTAGAAACTTCAATAAATATAATCAGTAACTAGAACACTGACAGGTCACAAAGGACCTCAGTACGCGGCTGGAAATCCCCCAATTCCTCCCTCCAACCCAACCTTAGATACCCACACCCAAGACAGACAAATTACTGACAAGACCTTAAGTATGCTCTGCCAAAAAAGTAAAGAAAGACTGTTATGAAAAAACACACCAACAAATACATTCAACAATCTTTTTTTTTTTAATTTGAAATAACAGTGACCTTCACCTTAGGTCTTCAGATATAAAAAGTTATGTCCCAAGCAAACACTTTTGGTGATGAAGTATTGTATGAAATTTGAGTTAGATCAGCCAAGACAAACTCTAGTTTTCATATGGACACTGATTTCTTATATATAGCAAGTGACCTTGACCTTGGGAGAAGAAAATCTACATACCCCTAGCAAGCACTTCCTTCAAGGAGGCTAGGCATAACGTATGAATGTCACTTGTCAAACAGAATTCTAGACACTGTTCAGAAACCAAAAAATGGACAGAAAGACAGACACAGACAGACAGACAAGCTGATTACTATAAGGCATCACATCTCGATGCTGGCCCAGTAAGTATTATTTGAGAATGTTTGTAACCAGCAGGTTTCCACAGAGAAATAGAGACAAATTATAGCTATAGAAAAGAATAATGTAAGAAAATAAATGAACACTACCCCATCTACTATACTGTACACTAATTGACGATAAAAAAAAGCACACTTTTAATGACTGAACAAATAAGATAATAATTTCCCAGTACATCAGGACTGACTCACCTTTTCTATGGCCTCTGATACAGGCTCTGGTAGAGGTCCACTGTTTCCAATACAGGTCATGCAGCCATAACCCACAATGTCAAATCTGCAAACAAACCATCCCTTTACATTCTTTATAGCCTAATGGTTTTACAAATATCCTATTCTGAAGAGCTTTTCTGTAGCCTCTGATGTTACATTGTCACCTACAAAGGACCCATCCAGGGTAAATTCTCTGATGTTACATTCTGTCACCATCTACAAAGGTCCCATCCAGGGTAAATTCTCTGATGTTACATTCTGTCACCTTCTACAAAGGTCCCATCCAGGGTAAAATCTCTGATGTTACATTCTGTCACCTTCTACAAAGGTCCCATCCAGGGTAAAATCTCTGATGTTACATTCTGTCACCTACAAAGGACCCATCCAGGGTAAATTCTCTGATGTTACATTCTGTCACCTTTTACAAAGGTCCTATCTAGGGTAAATTCTATGATGTTACATTCTGTCACCATCTACAAAGGTCCCATCCAGGGTAAATTCTCTGATGTTACATTCTGTCACCTTTTACAAAGGTCCTATCTAGGGTAAATTCTATGATGTTACATTCTGTCACCATCTACAAAGGTCCCATCCAGGGTAAATTCTCTGATGTTACATTCTGTCACCTTCTACAAAGGTCCCATCCAGGGTAAAATCTCTGATGTTACATTCTGTCACCTACAAAGGACCCATCCAGGGTAAAATCTCTGATGTTACATTCTGTCACCTTTTACAAAGGTCCCATCCAGGGTAAAATCTCTGATGTTACATTCTGTCACCTACAAAGGACCCATCCAGGGTAAAATCTCTGATGTTACATTCTGTCACCTTTTACAAAGGTCCCATCCAGGGTAAAATCTCTGATGTTACATTCTGTCACCTACAAAGGACCCATCCAGGGTAAATTCTCTGATATTACATTATGTCACCTTCTACAAAGGTCCCATCCAGGGTAAATTCTCTGATATTACATTCTGTCACCTTCTACAAAGGACCCATCCAGGGTAAATTCTCTGATGTTACATTCTGTCACCTTCTACAAAGGTCTCATCCAGGGTAAATTCTCTGATGTTACATTCTGTCACCTTCTACAAAGGTCCCATCCAGGGTAAAATCTCTGATGTTACATTCTGTCACCATCTACAAAGGTCCCATCCAGGGTAAAATCTCTGATGTTACATTCTGTCACCATCTACAAAGGTCCTATCCAGGGTAAATTTCCTGTCATGACAATTTCTTATCTCATCTCAATAAATCTATATTCTTTCCTTTTAAACTGAGACACTTTCCTCATTCCACCCTTCCATTCCTCCGACTTACCCCAGTTTTTGTAGATAAGGCGTGACCCCACTCTCCCTAAGGTAGTATGTCACAACTCCGCTGCCTGGTGACAGACTTGTCTTGATGTAGGGACTCACACTTAGCCCCGCCTCCACTGCCTTCTTTGCCAGTAGCCCCGCCCCTAACATTACTGACGGATTACTGGTGTTGGTACAGCTTGTGATGGCTGCTATGACAACAGACCCATGGGACAATAAATATTCCTGGTTGTCAAAGACAATTGGGGCAGTGACAGATTGGCGGTCCCCAGGAATGGCAAATCCCTGTTAAGTAAACAAGACAGAAAAATGATTTTGTTTTTCATTATAACACTTCCAACACTGAGTTTAGTGGAAATCTTATTAATAACACTGATCACCTGTAGCCAGTCTTACTTATCCTAAAATCATTAAAAAAAAAAATGTTGATGAGTAACAAGACCAAAACTCCAACCTAAACTTAATACAGCAACTCTGCTCCTCATACTATCAGGAGAAATATTGAAGTGAAAAACATCACAAGTCAATAATCTTCCTGAAGAACATGGCCTTTGTATCAATATGGTGACAAGTTATGACCTTACGGAGACAAGTTTAACCTGATCTTGAAGCCGACGTTGTTGTTAAGACAAGTTTAACCTAACCTTGAAGCCAACTTTGTTGTTAAGACAAGTTTAACCTGACCTTGAAGCCGACTTTGTTGTTAAGACAAGTTTAACCTGACCTTGAAGCCGACTTTGTTGTTAAGACAAGTTTAACCTGACCTTGAAGCCAACTTTGTTGTTAAGACAAGTTTAACCTGACCTTGAAGCTGACTTTGTTGTTAAGACAAGTTTAACCTGACCTTGAAGCCGACTTTGTTGTTAAGACAAGTTTAATCTGACCTTGAAGCCGACTTTGTTATTAAGACAAATTTGACCTGACCTTGAAGCCGACTTTGTTGTTGAGGCATGCTTGGAAGTCCGTCTTCATGTCAGTCACAGCCACTTTGTCATGGGGACGCTTGGGACCAGAACAGCAGGATACAATGGTAGAAAGATCAAGCTCCACAATCTGAAAAAGTTAAAGGTCAGAGGTCATCTTAATTGATTGAATGTCAAACTAAAATTATTGAGTTCTTCTAGATGAAACGTGGTCTTCACTCTCACAGTGTGATAGTAAAACGATATAAAATCACAACTATTGAAATAGCTATGGGAAAGCTGGTATATAAGTATTTGTATGATACCATCTTTCACAATGAGAATTTTACAATATTTGTAATGATTTTGAACAGATGGAATATTTTGGTGACTTCATCCAGTTTGATAAAGATAAGAGCTCCCAGAGGGATCTTGGTATCCAATATTGTTTGATCTGTATTTGTTATTTGCAGGTTGGATCTTTTCTCTTCTTCTCTTTTCATTTCAAAGTTTTTGCCCTTAATTATAAGAAATTTGAATAATTCTTTTCAATAATAATGATAGTATTTATATTAGATAAAAAATGTTTTCCTGGAAGTCATTTTGTTTTTCTTGTTCAGTCCCAATATCAAATGGGGACAACTTGGAACCAAGGGAAACCTATGTATAAAATTTGAGAGAGATCCATTAAGTACTTCTAAGAAATAGCGATAACAAACTTTACTAAGTGAAATCCAAGATTTCTTCTCAAAAAATTACAATAACAAGGATTGTTTATGGATAGACAGACAATGGACCATGGAACACTGATGTAGGGCGATTTGAATATCTAAAAATAGCTCCGCAAACGCAGGCAACACCCCACAGCCTTATTATAAAGTTGGGTGCAGGGCTGAGATTGTGAAGAACCTCAATAGGCTGTGTAGGTCCATAGGCCCAACATGCCCAGCGAAAATGTTGATTGCTGGTGATGTCGTTCTTGAGATAATGAGCGGGACGCAAATTCAAGATGGCGCCCATAACCACCATATTGGATATCGGGCCACGACGAAAAACAATAGGGTTGTGTAGGTCCATAGACCCAACATCCTCAGTGAAAATGGTGACCACTGGCGCTGTCAGTTTTGAGATAATGAGCGGAACGCAAATTCAAGATGGCGCCCGTAACTGCCATATTGGATATTGGGCGGCGACAAAAAACAATAGGGTGGTATAGGTCAATAGGCCGAACATCCTCAGTAGAGATAAATTCACAAACAGGTAAACAATATTACCTATTCTATACATAAATTGATACTTTAAGTCAAGTCTTTATAAGCAAATATCTTCCATGATTTGAAGACAAAACATTTGCTGGACTTGTTGAATTCCAGTTAAATAACCATCAAGTATATCAAGATAAACACATAAAGGGAGATTACCTTAACAAACACACTTAACCACAGATATCTGAGGGCAGATTACTCTAAACAAATAAAGAGGTAAAATGTGTGAACTAGCAAACACACTTCACCTCAGTGTATCAGCATCAAGGAAAGAAACAAACCTGTGAGAATACAGGATCCTGGGATGAATCACCATAGTTACGAAACATATTGACAGCATGGAGGTATTTCTCTATCTGTTGTATCTTGTCATTGTGACGACCTTGAACAAAAAAAAATTGATTGGTAATTTAACTTTAGTGACACAAAATTTCTATAATGAAAAAAATAGCCCTAGATTTTTCTTATATTCCCTGTAAAATCATATATTTTCATATGGTTCGATTCTCATAGTTTTTCAAGTTTGATTTGAGAAATAGACAGCTCAAAATATCAAATCATACTTATTCTAAAATTTCATGGAGATATGAAATCATAGAGTACCCACGATATCATCGAAGATTAATCATCCACAAAAATTACTGATTTGTCAGTATTTGATTTAATATACATCTTGTTCTGTCTTATTTTTTGTGACCTCATCATCATCAAGCTTGTACCTGTTTGACGTAAATACTCTAGACTTTTCCCGTCCACAGGGAAAAATCCAATGGTGGCTCCATACTCTGGACACATATTGGAGATAGTAGCACGGTCAGCAATCGAGAGATGTTCAACACCAGGGCCAAAAAACTCCACAAATTTTCCAACCACACCAATCTGTCTCAAGTTCTAGAAGAATGAAAAGATTTCTAATGTATTCAGTTAAACAGTACACAGTTGTTTCATATCTAAGCCCCCAACAAGCTATTTCTCCTCGGTGATGAAACTGCACTGATACTAAAGGCAGAAATTATCTGTATACATGAATTATCTGAAGCAAGTCATTGATGTCAACAACTTGTCTGTCTTAACGTACGCAAGACACATAAAAAAAAAGGAAAGCAGTTGTCAGTTAACATCTGCAATTGTAATCAGAACAATGCTTCATCAAATTAGAAGTATGAATGCATTAGAGAATGCAGATTTTCTGTTTGGTTTAAATATAAGAAAATGATCCTACCTTAGTAATTGTCAGCACAACGTCTGTGGAAGTGACCAGAGGGTTGACCACTCCAGTCAATTTGTACCCAACAACCTGTGGTAGCACCATACTAATGGCCTGTCCTAACATGACTGCTTCAGCCTCGATCCCTCCGACACCTGTAATGATATATAGACTGACCAACCACAGAACCAGACTGACCACTTCAGCCTTGATCCCTCCGACACCTGTGATGATATAAAGACTGACCAATCACAGAACCAGACTGACCACTTCAGCCATAATTTCTACAATGCCTGAGATTAAACACAGACTGACTACTCAGTTAAAAAGTCGCTCACCTGATATTCCATGTTCATCGAAGAAAGACTTAGTGTTGATCAAAAATACATTAACATGTACACAAGTGGCATTCAATGTTTGACATCCAATCAACTCTAAACACTTATTACCTGGATTATTCTTTTTTCTCTCAAAATTTTTTTTTTGGCTTTGACCTAGAAATACCTTTCCACAAAATATCCTGCTTCATTGACTTACAAGAAGTCTTTTACAGACAAACATGTTTGATCCCTATAACCTTAACATGGGTGAAGGTCATTTCTTTTCACAAACAATGTCAGGCGTCATCCTTCATACCTCAGGGCTCTCGAACTGCCAGATTTGGGGCCGAATATTCCCAATGCCAAATAGTATCTTTTTTTTTCCCAATTTAGACCCCAAGTTTTCCCAATTCTAAGGAAAACACAGCTCTTTTTCCCAATTCTAAGGCCCCAGTCCCGAAATGGGGTGTGAGAGCCCTGTACCTGTAAGTCAATTTCCATACTTCTGCACCATTTGGTTGTCAGAAGAACTTGTTTAGAGGTTTTAACAAATTCAACCTCTATAATCTTGAATGAGAGTCATGGTGATTTCTTTATGCAAATGTGTTGGGCATCATCCCAAAGACCTGAGCCAAATATGATGACATTTGGTCTATTGGTCATGGAGAAGTCATTAAAATGGAAAAGTTGCTGGACAATGGATGCCATACCACTTAGCACTTTGGGGGTGGTAAGCTCACACCTTCTGGTCAAACAACCAAATTGACCCTTTCAGCTGCCATCCCTTTGATGTCTCTGATTAAACACAGACGAACCACTCAGTTTGAAAGGAAATGATTTCAAAAGAGATACAAGTGATTAGCACCTGGAAATATAAATTTAGAGTTAGATAAAGTGGAGTCAAATACTGAATTGAACTGTATCATACAGCTGTTTCAACCTTCTAGGACTCGTCAGTGATGCTGTATCATACAGCTGTTTCAACCTTCTAGGACTCGTCAATGATGCTATATCATTCAGCTGTTTCAACCTTCTAGGACTCGTCAATGATGCTGTATCATACAGCTGTTTCAACCTTCTAGGACTCGTCAATGATGCTGTATCATACAGCTGTTTCAATCTTCTAGGACTCGTCAGTGATGCTATATCATACAGCTGTTTCAACCTTCTAGGACTCGTCAGTGATGCTGTATCATACAGCTGTTTCAACCGTCTAGGACTTGTCAGTGATGCTGTATCATACTGCTGTTTCAACCTTCTAGGACTCATCAGTGATGCTGAATCATTAAGCTGTTTCAACCTTCTAGGACTCATCAGTGATGCTTGGAGCCTAAAGTGTTGAAACCTAGATGCTGACAGAAGCCATCAATACAACTTGTATTACAATGACATTCATACATGTTTTTGTTACTTTTACACACAAATACAACTGGATACGTACCCCAGCCGACCACACCGAGCCCGTTGATCATTGTGGTGTGAGAATCGGTACCAACCAGACTGTCAGGATATAGAATATCGTTAGAGTCAAACACCACTTTTGCCAAATATTCCAAGTTCACCTGGTGGACGATTCCAGAACCAGGGGGGACAATCATCATGTTCTGTAATGCTTTAGCTCCCCACTGAAAAATCAAACCGTACAGCAGATTAACAGCCATTCATTTTCAACTATAACGACCTTTATCATTCATTTGGGTACTTTTCATTTCATATGTGGGGAAAGGAAGATCAATTGGAGAGGAAATTTTAATTGGTAAACTAAATATTATGTGAATTTCCCAATATTATGTAGGGTTTTCCATAATATTTTTAGTAGTAGGCTGTGTAGTGAAAGTAGGAGGCTGGCCTGCCGTGTACGTGTAGTCATGAACGGAACATTATTACGGAACTGGATTGGTGTAGGCGGCCAAATGATCAAAGTAGCCGGTCAAATATCTATAGTATATGGCTATATTTTATCAAAAGGTTTTGGTAAAAAAATGACTGATGATTAAAACTATGCCTCAGTATTTTTAGGTGGGCCAAATATTTACATACACAAAAATAATTCTGATCCTCAAGGAAACAGGCCTCTATATCTTTTATAACTATTGTCTACATTTAATGATTCTTGTCTCTTCATTCTCACCTTCAGAAACACAAAGCGTTCCTTGTTTCTCTCAAACTCTAGTTCCTGGTTCTTTTCTAAAGCTTCCACACTACAACCCAAAACAAAGTTTCACTTAATGATATATACAGGATTCATAACATTATCTGACAATAGACTGGTAATAAGCCTGTCTATAATTGTTCTGTAAATACTGATTTTACCACAGACTAATTCACTACACTATAAAAAGCCCTACCCCTGCTGTAACATGTGATGGTTCCAGGCAGTAACCATGCAGAAGTTGTTTATGCCTTTGGTAAACAAACAGTTACTTTTCTTCATAAACAGTAATACAATACTGCAGGAAAAATTTCTTTCATAAGTGAATTACTGTCACAAATTGCAAGATAAGAATGATTTTCTGCAAACCATCCTAACACGACAAAGATGCAGGGTGATACTATGAATAAATCTATACACTGCTACAACAGAATAATTCAGTCTGGGTTACATAAGTTCATTGTTAAGAAGAGTAATTGACCACCACAGGCAAGGGATAACCAGTTTCACTACGATTGCTTCAGTACAAGCTGGTGAAATTTTACTTCTGAAGGGCTAAAATTCTGGGCATATTTGTATTGTTCCTAACAACATCACTCCATGTGATCTTTACTGCTGAGAAGTTTCTGTGGCTCAGAAATTGTGAAATTAAGTTGCTTTACAGTAAAGTAAATGTTAAAATTTTGTTGGTGAATGAAGTTGCTATTTGAGAAAAGTTGAAGGTCAAAGACATAGGTCAAGGGTCACAGCTTGTGAATTTGAGGTAAAGGGTCACATTTAAAAGTCAAGGGTCATAGCTTCCAGCCATGAGGAAAAAAAATTAATTATAAATAATAAATAAATGTTAACTTTTATTTGATGTCAAGCAAGTATTAAACTAAACTCTATAGTTGCTGAATCAAGAGAGATTTTGAAATTCTTGTCTTTGCTGTTTTGCTTTTTTAACAAAATCTTCATAAATAAAAAAAATTATCAAACTTCTATTCATTCTATTTAAGTTTCAAAAATTGTAGGTTTGCTAAATTTCCATGAAAAGCTCAACAAAAATATGATAATTTGCAGCAAGTTCTATACAAGATATTTTTCAGCTCATCTTTTAGAGGTAGGAAAGTGAGATCATCTATTGTACTGACCCTGCTCTCTGCAGTCCAGGACAAGTATATGGCTGGCTTTTTAGAAAGGAACACTGCGAACAAGAGGCAGACCCTGACCTTTTACACGAACTTTGACCTCCACCAGGGTTGGGAGAATTCAACAAACTACAAGAGAAACCAGACCAAAAGTTATTTTAAAGACCCAAGATCTGTACATAACAACCTAAAACCTACATTTTAATTTTCAAAAAATATTTTCAAAAAAACATCAAAAGTTTGCTTGATGCCCCTTACGTTATGGTGGAGGTAAATAAAAAAATAAATATTATCTCATGTGTCCCTGTTTCCATCAGGATTAAACAAATATGTTGTATGTATTACATTTATTTATTAAGAAAATAACAGTTAGCAGTACAATGACTAGTGGAATTCAGAATCTGCAAGAAGACTATATATCAAGAAATAATGCCAAATATGAAAGACTGTGCACTTAAATGACCAGGACCAGTTAATGTTAAACTATATGCGAAGTTCAGAATATGAGATGTCTGTTGGGATAGCTAAACATGCTTATATTTCAAGTTTTGTTTTAAAAGCAAAAAGTCAAACTTAAACATGATTCCATAAACAGCTAGATCCTGTTACCTAGCAACTTAAAGAATCCTACCTGAAACATTGAGATGATCCTGCTGATACAGAGTTTATACACAACACCTCAGTCTTTTCCCATCACAAGTAAAAATACCTAGAGCTCGATCCTCAACCTTGGTTTGATACAAGT
This sequence comes from Ylistrum balloti, assembly GCF_031769215.1. Lineage (NCBI taxonomy): Eukaryota > Metazoa > Mollusca > Bivalvia > Pectinida > Pectinidae > Ylistrum > Ylistrum balloti. The sequence continues at coordinate 282,105 of NW_026782153.1, read as the reverse complement.
ATTCCATGTTTATCAGTAATGGATTTTAAAGATATACTCATAAACCCTTATTGTTCCTCGTCACTAAAGGTTCACATACGCCTCAGACAACAGCTCATACCAAATTTGGTCAAAATCTAAAGATTTTCTTCAGGAAAAGAAGTGTTTGATCGAATGTTAAATGACTCACCTGCGTGCCACATCCACCTGTATTGAATGGTCAATAACTAGATCCACTGGACACACAGGGTTGATCTTGTTGGGATCACCATCCAGTCGCTTGACAGCATCACGCATCGCTGCAAAGTCCACCACAGCAGGTACACCTCTGTAACAAAGTCACATGTCACTACAGCAGGTACACCTCTGTAACAAAGTCACATGTCACTACAGCAGGTACACCTCTGTAACAAAGTCACATGTCAATCACTACAGCAGGTACACCTCTGTAACAAAGTCACATGTCACTACAGCAGGTACACCTCTGTAACAAAGTCACATGTCACTACAGCAGGTACACCTCTGTAACATAGTCACATGTCACTACAGCAGGTACACCTCTGTAACAAAGTCACATGTCAATCACTACAGCAGGTACACCTCTGTAACAAAGTCACATGTCACTACAGCAGGTACACCTCTGTAACAAAGTCACATGTCACTACAGCAGGTACACCTCTGTAACAAAGTCACATGTCAATCACTACAGCAGGTACACCTCTGTAACAAAGTCACATGTCAATCACTACAGCAGGTACACCTCTGTAACAAAGTCACATGTCAATCACTACAGCAGGTACACCTCTGTAACAAAGTCACATGTCACTACAGCAGGTACACCTCTGTAACATAGTCACATGTCAGTCAAACATCACCCTGGAATCTTTTTCTACTCTGAATTCAAACAACATCATTCCAATCTTTCAAGAAGGCTACATTTAGTTAATATACCTTAAAAATGATGCCAGTCATTTTCTATTACATTGAATATCTGTTTAAGTTTATTGGAGGGGAGCTACTTCAATCACACAGCTGGATAACTACTGTCTATGTAGAGGTAAATGACTTTTCTGTCTGTATCCTGTGAGTGGAGGGTTGCTTTTCACAGGAACTTTGATTAATTAAGTCAATATTTGTAAGCTAGCCTATAAGAAGTTTTATCAATCAATTTGTCTATGACCAGTTTATACGATTTTTGTTTCTCTGTATACTTTGCTATAAAACAGGACTTATAGTGGCTTAATATGATGATATATATAGGCATTATCACGTCTTCTCATCTTTCTTTTTAAATCAAAAAACTTCTCACTAAAAGTAAGACAAAAAATAAGAACAGTATTAATAAATGTGCCTGTTTCCAGTTAACCTACTAACACTAATACTTCATGCCAACCTTGAACTTTTTGAGACAATTTTCAAAGAAGTACTGTTATAGTCCAGATCCCTCTCCATATGAAATTATTTCTTTAAATGAATTTTTTTTTGCCTCCCTACCATCGGGAATTTTTACAGGTTTTGGGGAACACATTTATTTTTGTCTGTAAGTGCAGTTTCAGTAGGATGAAGTTATTGTTACCATTGTTGTGTCCATAACATCAATGTCCAATGTTTAGTCTTATTCCTGTTTTTGATAAAAAAATGTCATAATTTTAAAAAATAATGTTTTTGTCTCTATCTTTTATTTCTATTTTTCAAAGGAGACAAAAAAATCTTTCATATTTGCAAGTCTTTTTTTTTACATTGCATGAGTGTTTTTCAAATGTGTTGAGTATATAACAAGTCTGGAAAGCACACATAGAAGTCAGCTTTTTCTTTCACCTTGGAAAGTACGAGGCCTTAATCTGCATAACTTAGTTGAAATCCTTCACCGTGACCATGGACCGTGTGACATTAACCTTGAAACACTTACGTGAAGTCTTGCAGTATTACCCGGGAGGGCTTGAAAGGTATTTCAACATTTTTCCCCTGATTTTCCTCCCAGTTGAGGATATTGTCCACATCAACACGCTTGATCTGGAAACCATCACAGTTTCGGATGGCAGACTCCAGCAACACTCTTATAGAATATGGCAGTTTTTCTGAAACATAACAATGCGTAAAGCAAAGATTTCTACACAGTACTAATATCACCTGAAACAACCTTCGCAACATTACATAAAAATACTCGATTTTTTATTAAAATAAAATTTATTTTCCTGGAAGTATTCATTAATGTTACTTTTATGTTTAAAAAATTCATTTCTTCATTATATAAATGTCAACAAACAATGAAACTTTTCATTTAGCAGGAGCTGGTGACGTGAGGTTACCATAGCGACTGTCGTTCAGCGCAGTAAGGTTGAAGAAAGAGAAGTTCTTGCCCTCTATAGTGATGCTCTGTTTCAGCTCTGTGAAGCCTGATAACAAAAGAGAGAGATTAAGACTTCATTCATAGGAATAGTGTATACTTTAGACAGTCTTGTCGATAGACACAAAACAACCCATAACCAGACTGGGATATAAATGTAAGGAAAGACAACTCTTGTTAGAGATTGATAAATAACAACCAAACACTTTACATACTGAACACTTAGAACAGGACTACCATTGAATTGAATACATCTAACCATTTTCCCTGCAACAGAGTGTAAACATCACTATTGATGGAGCTCTGTATTCCCTTAGAAGATAATCACATTTCAAAGAATATTTTTGAAAATGACAGTCATCACAAAATGCCATGAGAATGAATGACAATCATTAAAAAACCTGTGCTGGTTGGAAAAGCACTTAATTTCAATTTGCATTCTACATTTTTATGTCGATTGTGCTCTAGTACTCACTGGGGGCAAGCTATTTGGGTACTAGGTTGTTTTGGTACCTCCAAAATAAGTTGTTTCTGTACTTTAAAAATGTTTTGATTAATGTATCTAATCAGGGCTTTTGAAGGTGTTTTGTCATTAATATATATTGCTCATTCCGTTACTGAAAAAACTGTTCATTCAAAATGGCATTCTGGCTACATAAACCATTTTGTAAGTACCGAAACAATTATGTATTGAAATAACGAGAATTCTCAAAATAAATGTCATAAATCGGGCACATGCATTGGGGCTAGTCACGGACAACTCCCAACACTGCATAATCCGCAGGTACTGTCCTTGTCTGCCAATACACGCATCTGTACATGAGTAAGTGTATTGAAAGACGAATCGTCCAAATTCACATCAATGACCTACACCAACCAGTAATGAACCTTTTAGCTGTTATGAATTCATATGATGACATAACGAAGTGAAATTGTGGAAAATAAGGAAATGTCACCTTCAATAAACAATTCTAAAGCACACGATACATCTGACTTTGAATGTGAATTTGCTATCGCGGCCGATTCGGCCCACGACTGCACTTTGACCCAACATGTATCTCGCTTCATTGACAAGATCAACCATATAATTTTGTCAAAAAACAATGTGGATGACCAAGACAGTTGTCTTGTTTACAGAAAATAATACCAAGGATCACCAAAAACACACAAACGTAGTTTTAAGAAGACAAGCAAACCGATTTGTAATACAGCATTTCCTCAGACATATCAACAACTTACCTTGTTCCGCCATTTTCATCTGTGAACCTGTCACGTGTGCCTGATGATCAAGAAGTAGCGATTTAATAATGTTTTTTGGGCTTTCAAAAATATTTGAAAATAATTTTGTTGTAAGACACTTAAAGGTATTATAGTCATTTTGTTGTATATTTAACTCTGTCGTGTTAATTTTTATTTACTGCGAGGCAACTTTTTAAATCCGATGGTAGTAAACTTCCGGTTCACCGGTGAAAGGGGTCGGCTGAATTTCACTTCGAGAGTGTTGTAGGATATGCAGTATTTTAACCGTTGACGTCCATTTGATGAATCGCCGATAACTTAAGATTTTATTCAGTACGTATATAAATCATAAAGATAAAACATAATTGTTGTCTACATGTGAAGCGAGCAGTTCTCCGATCAGCTGGTTGTTTGTTATTGAAAATACGTGTAACCTGTCGGTCTAGTTTTTATAATCCTCAAAAAGACTTAAAGGTCAAATATAAAAGTGGAAAATCTGCTATCTGAAAGTGGGACGCTTTAGATGCTGATACTGGTAAATCCAGGTATTTATTTAGTAACCGTCCTTTGACTAGGTCAATATATTTTTGAATCGGCTTTTATTGTGTAACACGACCGAGGCGATATCCGGATACTTAGATGTTACAATCTAGGGCCTTGGGTTTTCCGGTTTAAGGAAAGTTACAAGCGTGGGAATTTCAAATGTCGAGTTGAAATAATGCGGGGCTCTCGATCTGCCAGATTTGGGACCGATATTCGGCCCCATTCCCAATGCCAAATAGTATCTTTTTTTCCCAAGTTAGACCCCAAGTTTTCCCAATTCTAAGGAAAACACCATAATTTTTCCCTATTCTAAGGGCCCCGTGCCCCAGTCCCAAAATGGGGTGTGAGAGCCCTGTAATGCACTCTAAATGGTTTATGCGCAACTCTGTGTATGGGTATTATGATCATTTGGCCGCCTACACCAATCCAGTTCCGTAATAATGTTCTGTACACGACTACACTTACACGGCAGGCCAGCCTCCTACTTTCACTACACAGCCTACTACTAACAAAATTATGGAAAACCCTGTACCAGGCTGTAGGACAAAAGTGTTTCACTGCTGCTATTGTGAAATAGTTACACATCTCGTCACCATTTAGAGTGTTAAATTGCTTTCCCAATAATCAGGATATCTTAACATGTCATGTGCGTCATGCATATTTCAGTTTGCACATACAAAGATGATGTTGTTAAGTCAAACGTCTGCTTTGGGTATGAGTACCACGAAAAAGTCATTTATTGAAGCTAATGTACCTTTATAAGTATGTGGTTGGTTTATAATTTTCTGTTTGTAATTCTGACTTGAACTGCCAATCCTCAATACTCCAGGAGTTACAATCACTTTCACTCTCTGTACCCCTGGAACCATCCTCAATACTCCAGGAGTTACAATCACTTTCACTCTCTGTACCCCCGAAACCATCCTCAATACTCCAGAGGTTACAATCACTTTCACTCTCTGTACCCCTGGAACCATCCTCAATACTCCAGGAGTTACAATCACTTTCACTCTCTGTACCCCCAGAACCATCCTCAATACTCCAGGGGTTACAATCACTTTCACTCACTGTACCCCTGGAACCATCCTCAATACTCCAGGGGTTACAATCACGTTCACTCTCTGTACCCCTGGAACCATCCTCAATACTCCATGGGTTACAATCACTTTCACTCTCTATACCCCTGGAACCATCCTCAATACTCCAGGAGTTACAATCACTTTCACTCTCTGTACCCCTGGAACCATCCTCAATACTCTAGGGGTTACAATCACTTTCACTCTCTGTACCCCTGGAACCATCCTCAATACTCCAGGGGTTACAATCACTTTCACTCTCTGTACCCCTGGAACCATCCTCAATACTCCAGGAGTTACATTCACTTTCACTCTCTGTACCCCTAGAACCATCCTCAATACTCCAGAGGTTACAATCACTTTTGCTCTTTGTTTCCCTGGAACCATCCTCAATACTCCAGAGGTTACGATCACTTTCACTCTCTGCACTCTGGAACCTTTCATGGCAAAATTGAAGACACACTGGAAGTAAATTGATTGGTCTAGAGTGGGTTCCAGGAGAAAAAAAAACTGACCAATCACAGACTGATACACTTCTTTGAAGATTACAAAGGTGAGACACTAATTTGCAAGTTTGAGATTCATGTGATGTACATCTGAGGATCAAACTTGTCGTCTTATCCACAAGATGTCACACATGGATCCTTCAGTGTTGCCATGAAATGTTCCAAGGATGCAGAGGATGTGAGGAAACAAGTTAAATGTTATTTGGTATAAGTAATGTGAAAAATCAAGTAATGAAATTTTTTTTCCATTATTTTTAGAATCATTATGGATCACAGATGAATGATGACCCCTTACAGATGGAGATTTCTACTGGAGATTTTGAGAACTTGTAGTACGCAGCTAAATGCAATTTTTTTATAATATGTACAATCTGTAAATCTAGCAGCCAGTTAGGAAAAATACATGCATATATGTCATAATGAATTATGTTTACTGAGCATTTGTGATGACTTGAAAAATGGAAACAAAAAAGTTGAAAATAGTCCATTTGATGAAAAATAGAAGTATGAACTCAAATTGTCTCTAGGAGTTATTTTAGTTAATGTTAGATGTGATTGTAAATTCTTTAAAAATAATGTTTTCAAAATTTTAACTTTATAGACAGTATAACAGGTGACCTCAACAGGGACTCTTTAAACTAGACTGGAAGCAATTGTCATCGACAATGATGGCAGAGTCTGAGGTTAGACGAAAGTCGCAGATTATCCAACTGGATATGATGAATAAGACCAAATACTACCCATTAGCTCTTGGCAGTGGGCTTCTTGTGCGTTTCATACAGTACCCTCTGACTTTAGTCAGAACGAGGTTACAGGTGCAGCGTGGGAAGGATGTATACAAAGGAACGTTCGACGCGCTGGTAAAAATCCGTGCTACAGAAGGAATCCGAGGTCTGTATCGTGGATTTGGTGTTCATGCTATACAAGCTTGTAATTCCCTGATTTACATCACTGTGTATGAGAACGTCCGACAGTTTATGATGAACCGCGAGGAATTACACACATTTAGATACAAAAGTTACCTGAGTAGCTTTATAGGAGGATTTTCTGCTAGCTTATTTTCTCAGACTGTTGCTGTGCCTATTGATATAGTGTCCCAACACATGATGTTACTTGGCCAGAGTAAACACCAAACTGAACCAGTGCCAGTCAAAGTGAAAGTGAAACTAGAGCGTTTACAAGGAATCCATATACCAGATGAGGTAAGTTGGCATGTACCTGTAATATACCACATGTCAGTTATTGACAGATACTCTAGTCCTTAAGTATCTGTTAAACAGATAAAATTGTGTCCTTAAGGACAGATACTCTAGTCCTGAAGTATCTCTGAAACAGATAAAATTGGGTCCTTAAGGACAGATACTCTAGTCCTTAAGTATCTGTTAAACAGATAAAATTGGGTCCTTAAGGACAGATACTCTAGTCCTTAAGTATCTGTTAAACAGATAAAATTGGGTCCTTAAGGACAGATACTCTAGTCCTTAAGTATCTGTTAAACAGATAAAATTGGGTCCTTAAGGACAGATACTCTAGTCCTTAAGTATCTGTTAAACAGATAAAATTGGGTCCTTAAGGACAGATACTCTAGTCCTTAAGTATCTCTTAAACAGATAAAATTGTGTCCTTAAGGACAGATACTCTTGTCCTGAAGTATCTTTTAAACAGATAAAATTGGGTCCTTCTGCCTATTTTGAATGTATTTACTGAAAAATATTAAAATAGAACAAGAGAGAAAAAAAGGGTAACCTCTGAATTCTTTAATTTGACAAGCCTATAGCTTTAAACAGAAGCTCTGGTAGTAATTGAATATTCTAAAAAGACCAAGATAAACAAATATTTGTTTTAGATATTCCACGTACAGCAATTGATATAATCATCGTTCTGGCAAAAACTGTTATTGTTAAAAATGCTGTAGAGATGAAATGTCACTTTGTGTTTTACATATTTAAATTAATGATACATAATGATGTGTTGGAATCATTTTGTGTTTGAAATTAGAAATTACATACTGTATGATTTTCAAGATACTCCATGTTTTATGTAAAGCTACATGTGAATCATTTTGTGTTTTAGGGAAGGTATAGGAAGATTGATGTTGTGAAAGCCATTATCTCGGAAGTGTACCGGAAAGAGGGCCTCCGTGGCTTCTACCGCGGGTACTTCATTTCCCTCGGAGTATATGGATTGGGCAGCTCCCTCTGGTGGCCTTTTAATGAAATTTATGCTCGTAAGTCAAGATTAAAGGAACTTCTAAGTGTATTTCTAAGCTCAACCAAAAATGAATTTCTCCTACACAGAATTATTACAATAGATCAGTTGATAGGGTGTTGGCCTACTCATTGGCATGACACTAAACCCATATTACTATATATAGTATTCAAAAGACCTTCTGTATGTTGTTCAGATATGTAGCCACTAGCTTCGGTATTGAGACCTCAGATCAAAGTGTCTGTTCATAGAACGATGAACTCAGATGTGTTGCTATTTATAGGTGTCTGTTATTAGTTCAGTGAACTGTAATCTATGTTACTATTTATAGATTTCTGTATTAAGTTAAATCTAGTTTACTTTGTGTTACTATTTATAGATATCCTTGTCCCAGTCAGTCCAAGCTGGGTACCACAGATCTTGCTCGACGGCTTTTCTGCATTTCTGTCTGGTTTAACCACTGTCACAATAACAAACTCCATGGAATTAGTGCGTGTCAGAATGCAGGTAATTATTTCAAAGCAGTTAGATATCGTAAATATATGTAGTTATCTCCCCTCCCTCTGTAATCAGATTGTACACATATTTCCACTTGTGGATTCAATTGACTCGACAGGTGTATGATATGAGATAAACTACAACATCCCCCGTGTCGTTCCTCTGGTGTCTTGATGCAGCATGCGTAGATCATCTCGCTTATCTTTCCAGGGTCAAGTATTAGTCTGGCTACTCAGAGTAACTAACTCATTTGACCTACCAGTTAAAAAAAATGCATTTTACTTCCAAGACAGTTCATTTTGGAACACCATTTATCCATCAGTTCCTGGGCATCAGCAGTCTCATTCGACCAGACTCTTGTTGCCTGTACATGAAATTGCAATTTAACAAGTGTCTGGTTGAATGAGACTAGGATGTTAGACATGACATAGCAAAGCATTTTTTCTTGTTAGAAGTTTTCAGTTCAAATGTTATTTGTGATTTAAATGTTCGTGCCACTCATTTCAAAAACTCTTATGTGTTTAAGTCATTAGAAATAACTTCCCACTTGTTCTGGTAACACAATAACAAAAAATGAAGCAAAACTTGTTTAGGAAACAGTTTGATGTATACCCCTGTAATTCAATCATCTCAGTGTTTTTCATTGTTGTGATGTAGGTTGGACGTTCCAGTTTTAAGGAAACACTAAGAAGGACATGGCAGGAAGAAGGACTAGGAATCTTTACTAAAGGTCTCACAGCACGTATGATCCATGTGGCTCCCTTTAGTTTTCTTATCATGTCATCATATTCCACCATTAAACACCTCAGTCTCAAGGATGAGTACAAGGAACAGGTGCAGTGGTGATGATAATTATACAGTTATCTCCCCTGATTGCAGAGATGGTTTTCTCTCTTGGTGTCAGTGACATTGACGCTCATGTGGTGGCCTCTCCAGGCTCCAATAACACCTCTGTGTTTTTATCAGGTGACAACCCTTGGTTACCTGATCTGTCACTTGTGAATGTCTGTTGGTCTTACAGAATATAGTAATATATTAATCCAATAGATTTTAATAGAGTCTGAGATGCTTTTATCTTTCAAAATGACTGTAAGTCATGTAAATCTACTTATAAACCAGACACAGGGTATGCTGCATTAAGATAACAGGTTGATTTAACATTTTGGAAACAAACAAGATGTTGATTGATAAACTGGTTAATGATAAGGTTGTATCTGCGTAAATGGGCCAGATTCTTTGTAATCAGGTTTACTGATCGTTCATTTCTAATCAAAAAAGGTTATTTTTCTGCTGCTCCGTTCATTTAATCAGGAAAAGGAGCCCTAGACTGGATTTTTAGACACCGACCATTAATAGGAGAGGGTGAGGGCATGTAGTACTAACCATGTCTGTCTGTCTCATAGAATCAATGTCCTATCTCCTTCTTAATCAATGTCCTATCTTCGATGTCCTATCTCCTAATTAATCAATGTCCTATCTTCGATGTCCTATCTCCTTCTTAATCAATGTCCTATCTTCTTCTTAATCAATGTCCTATCTCCTTCTTAATCAATGTCCTATCTTCTTCTTAATCAATGTCCTTTCTTCTTTTTAATCAATGTCCTATCTCCTTCTTAATCAATGTCATATCTCCTTCTTAATCAATGTCCTATCTTCTTCTTAATCAATGTCCTATCTCCTTATTAATCAATGTCCTATCTCCTTATCAATCAATGTCCTATCTCCTTATTAATCAATGTCCTATCTTCTTCTTAATCAATGTCCTATCTCCTTATCAATCAATGTCCTATCTCCTTATTAATCAATGTCCTATCTCCTTATTAATCAATGTCCTATCTCCTTATTAATCAATGTCCTTTCTTCTTCTTAATCAATGTCCTATCATCTGAATCAATGTCCTGTCTTCTGAATCACTGTCATATCTTCTCAAACTTACAAGGGTATGATTTCATCTTGTTTTAATTTGCTAAAAATGGGGTAAAATTTGATTGCACTAAAAAAGGTATGTTACAGTATAGTATATCTGAAGATAAGCCAGGGCATGAGAAATCAAACTATCTTTGTTGCATTTTATAAAAATGTTTTTAAAAAAAAATGCTTCATTGCTCTGCAAAAAGAAAAGCTTGCCCTCTCCTTGTGATCAAATTTAATGCTTTGCCCACCCTGGGATTAACACAAGATAGATCAGACTCACTGTCTATAGAAAAAGGACATTAGAATGATTTACGCTTGATGATTGTTATGGTATTGTTACTCACTGTTAAGAAAATTCAATTCTTTTTGAATTTTAGAAATTAAATCAGAATGAATCTAGTTGCTGAGAATTTGGTCCGTGTAATTTGAGGGTAGTTACTGTTCTGGTAGACACAGGTCTCTGGTTTACAGAGGTCTCTAGTAGACACAGGTCTCTGGTTTACAGAGGTCTCTAGTAGACACAGGTCTCTGGTTTACAGAGGTCTCTGGGATACAGAGGTCTCTGGTAGACACAGGTCTCTGGTTTACAGAGGTCTCTGGTAGACACAGGTCTCTGGTTTACAGAGGTCTCTGGTAGACACAGGTCTCTGGGATACAGAGGTCTCTGGTAGACACAGGTCTCTGGGATACAGAGGTCTCTGGTAGACACAGGTCTCTGGGATACAGAGGTCTCTGGTAGACACAGGTCTCTGGTATAAAGGTGTCTGAAGGTCTCTGGTCTGTGAAGTTTATATACCGTACTGTGATTTATAGACATGTGAGGCCAAGAAGTTTGTTTTAGGCCAAATGTTTATATGTGACAGTTATTTTATAGTGTTAAATGTAGTTCATGCAAGAGAAAATTTCTATTTTGATTATATGTGCAAAAGGAAGTATAGCTGTTTCCTGGCTGTAAAGTAAAGTTTAATTTAATGACAAATGTATGCGAGGAATGTGTGATTACTGAAATATTTTATAAACAAAGTGAAGTAATACAAATGTCCAATTGTGAATCTTGATGAAGAGATATAAAGAGAACTCAGGGTGTCTTTTTACAAATCTTTGCTTATTTGCTGTTGTGATTAAATGTGAATGATGTTATCATGATCATTGGTTTTGTGAGGGTGTTGTTCGAGGACATGTTAAAATGTGTTTTGTTTGAATTCTGACTGTATCACCTAGAAAACAATCAGATTAGTTTGGAGCTTCGTTGCTTGAATTGAAAACTCAAGAAAAAAAAAGAAGAAAAAAATGCTAGTTCACTTTTCATTTTGTCAGTTTCTTCTACACATTTCAAGTGTCCATAGTTCTGTGATAATCTATTGTGTCTGAAGAAAATGTCAATAGCGTTGGAAATCTGAGATATCATTTTAAAAAGACAATTTTCTGAAGTTGTATACATAGCTGATATGGTGCTGTAGTTGTGTTTAAAACTTTGTTATATTTTCTGAATGTATGCAAGTAAAACAAATATTTAAACTGATTGTATTTACGATATTAATGTATTTGTGAAAGCAATTAAATACCGAATGAGCAGTGCAGGACCATTGGCCCTCTTTGTTTTTAAATAGTCTACTGACTAGATATTTCTGTAGACTGGTGAACTAGAGACACGAAAGCATTATATTAGTTTGCTATGTCCACAGATTATAACTGTATAATTCCTGTGTTTTCACACTTGTCGTTACTGTTGTTAGATAGCAGCCCATCATGTCTGATTTAGTTCTATCAAATGCTGATACAATAGCTTGATACATACGGAGAGTCATTGTGTATTGGCCTGCTAATCCCATCGCAGAACTTATATTTGTAGGTTAGAAATTTGACAAAATATAATTTACAACTCTCTGTTCTACAACTTTGTAGTATAATTTCCACAACTTCAGTAGTCATCTTCTTAGCCTGTTAGTTCATTTTTCAGTGGGCTGCCATCTAGTGGTGGTTTTGAGAACTAGTCCATTTTGGTATGTATATATGTATGAAGAAAGAAGAATTCTGTCCTATTTTTTTCCCACCAAAATCAGATCTAATTTTTACCCAGTCCATTCAGCCACCATGCTTTGGTTAATCTTTGTCTTTTCGAAATAAATCTTTCTGGTAGGTTGCTGGAAGTATCTTCTATTTTCATTTTTTTTTATTTTGATATAATTCAGCTGTGAACTTTTTTTATCAACATTTTTTTTTATCACAGTTCTTTCAAATTGCTGATATGTTTCAATCTTGATTGTTTAGGGGGCTGTCAAAATTAGTAGCAGTGAGATGGTTTTATTTCACAAACATTTTCAAATTGCCAAGGATGTAAGATTTTATTTTGGTTACTCTGATGTCAAGAAAAGATAAAACATGATAATACAGATTTGAAAAGTTTTTTGAATTCTGACCCTTGGCTGTGAAAGTCTAGGAATTCAGGGACATGCCTGTGAAAGTCTAGGAATTCAGAGACATGCCTGTGAAAGTCTAGGAATTCAGAGACATGCCTGTGAAAGTCTAGGAATTCAGAGACATGCCTGTGAAAGTCTAGGAATTCAGAGACATGCCTGTGAAAGTCTTGAAATTCAGGGACATGCATGGGAAAGTCTTGGAATTCAGAGACATGCATGGGAAAGTCTTTGAATTGAGGGACATGCCTGTGAAAGTCTTGGAATTCAGGGGCATGCCTGGGAAAGTCTTGGAATTCAGGGGCATGCCTGTGAAAGTCTTGGAATTCAGGGGCATGCTTGGGAAAGTCTTGGAATTCAGGGGCATGCCTGTGAAAGTCTAGGAATTCAGAGACATGCCTGTGAAAGTCTTGAAATTCAGGGACATGCATGGGAAAGTCTTGGAATTCAGAGACATGCATGGGAAAGTCTTGGAATTGAGGGACATGCCTGTGAAAGTCTTGGAATTCAGGGGCATGCCTGGGAAAGTCTTGGAATTCAGGGGCATGCCTGGGAAAGTCTTGGAATTCAGGGACATGCCTGTGAAAGTCTTGGAATTCAGGGACATGCCTTGGAAAGTCTTGGAATTCAGGGACATGCCTGTGAAAGTCTTTAAATTCAGAGACATGCATGGGAAAGTCTTGGAATTGAGGGACATGTGCCTGGGAAAGTCTTGGAATTCAGGGACATGTCTGGGAATGTCTTGGAATTCAGGGACATGCCTGGGAAAGTCTTGGAATTCAGGGACATGCCTGGGAAAGTCTTGGAATTCAGGGGCATGCCTGTGAAAGTCTTGGAATTCAGGGACATATTCCTGGGAAAGTCTTGGAATTCAGGGACATATTCCTGGGAAAGTCTTGGAATTCAGGGACATTATGTCATTGGTTTTTAAATAAAATAAAAAATGATTGCAAGGCTATGCTTCCAGAGTGTTGTGTCAGAATTATGAGCTTGATTTATTTCCATGATGGCTTTTATTCTTGCATCTGAAAACCACAAGTCTACATTGGTTACCTCCCCTGAAAGTAGAAACAAGCTGAATGAGAAAACTGATCTTTTTTCCGGGAAAACTCTTGAAAATTAAGTCCTGATACTTTCAATGTCCGAGAGTCCATAAAATATCTTTGTAAAGTATCAGAATTTGTATAATTGTTCTTTCTTTTCCTGATTTTTGTATGAATTTGTGATGATTTTAATCCAGAAAATGTTTGTTTTCATATCAAATGCGATATTATTTAGATACATGTATAAAAATCAATTAATATTGTATTTTTAAAAGAATGATGATAAAACTGAGGGTCAAGATAGACTCATGGTTTATTGTAAAATGTCTATATTCCAGATATTTATCTGTGTTAGAGTGAAAGATTGAAGTGTAAGTGGTCACTGCATTGAAATTTAAAGGTTGGTTTTTGTAGGTCAGTATTTTTTTATGTTAAATCAAAGGGCATTTTTTTTCTCAATTTCATGAGACAAATTTCTTTATTAATCCTTTGTTTAAGTTTTGTTGTTATTTTTTTTTATTACCTCAAAACCAGTGAAAAATAGAACTCTTTAATAAGATCAATCTTTATGGAACACAAATTTTCTGTATTCTTTATAAAGAAGTCAAGAAATGATCTGTAAGAGATATATTAAACCTATCAACATTGGGATATGTCTGTAGCATACCTTGCCATGTCTTCCTGAAGAAGGAAGGAACATTCATTTTTTCACCGCTGGTATTTCAGTAAGTTTTCTGATATCAAGCAGTTTGCTGAAAAAAGGTAATTTGACTAAAAGTAGCTGTTGTTATTGTGAACACATTAGTAATTGCCTTTTTTTAATTATTAACTTATTTTGAATGAACAGATTGCAGGACAACATTAACATATATAAATGCTAAAATGCTGAACAAAATAAAGAAGGTGGACAGTCTTGTGTTCTGGTTATTTTATTTTATACAATATAACCCTATGTGTTTTCAATCGGACCGATATGGGAAGTTACTCCTAGAAGTAAATTGACTACTGCTTCTTATTCTATTTTTAGAGTCGCTTTTCTGATAGAATATTATAAATACTGTCAAGTTTATCTGTGTCATAATTATGGAAAAATGATGTTGAAGAGGTCTTTTTACCTAAACACATTAGTTCTTGTTTCATTTTCATATTTATTGTCTCTTTAATTTTGGTACAAATCAAGGGAGATTACTCTAGAGTAAACTTCTCACCGAAATTAACCTCCATTCCAAAAGACTTCCATTTACTGAAATATTTAAATCCTTTTTATCCCCAATGTTTTGTTGTTAATTAAGGACAAGGTTAAACAAAACATTGGTCAAGTCATGCTTTATTATTTATCTTATTTTTAGGGGAAGTAACTCCAGGATATTTTTAGGGGAGATAACTCCAGGATAATTTTAAGGGAGATAACTCCAGGATAATAATTTTACATTTTGTGTTCCGATCTGTCAGTACACTATAATATTCACTGCCTATGTATATGTAGTTGTCTCATATTGTCAGCAAGTGTATTGTCATTGTCTGTGTCTGTCATACATTGCTTCAGTAAAGAATATCAGAAAAAAAAAATGCAAAATAAAGAACAGAACTCATTAAAAAAAACCGAAGAAAAGCTCAAAGACATAAAAATTTTCTGACGCTCCTCTCTCGTTAAACTGTTTTCTGTATGTCAGTCCCTTGGACAGAAGTAGAAATATCCTACCCGTGAAATGTTGTCTTTAGTCCTTTGACAAAATAAGAACAGCATCAAGACTATAGATACATGATACAAGATTTCTGTCAGACATCCATTTCAGTCATGTAATAATGTTGTTAAACTCCATTTCTTATAAAGTATGAGAAAGGGATATAGCTAACAAAGTGGATATAGGTGTTGATCATTGGGTGAAGAACTTAGATTTGAAATGATTTGTTGCAATCTTTTAAGATTTGGCAAAAATTCTTTCAAAATTATTCAATTTTGCTTCAAAATGATGCATTCTTTCAATAAACAATGTACAGGAATTCATAAAACAAGTATTTATTCTTTTTTTCCTGATGTTTAAGTGTTAGATGCACAGGCAATTATTATAAAGTAACAAAATGGTTGTAGTGTAACATCAATATGTTATTTTGTGTTCTGTGTATGCACAAGTATGTACATATATATACTGTATGTATGTATGGGTGTGTGATGGTGTGTGTGTGAGGGTGTATATAGATACATCATGAGAATGGGTATTTAAGTTTTTGTATGTCAGTAATTGAATTTTAACAATTATATAAAGAAATCTTGCTAAAAATAATTATGTTATAAGGAGTGAAAGTGATGAATGTAGAATGAGAGCCTTCCTGTGTGATGGCAATATTTTGTAAAGGAGGTTGAACCCAGAGCTCCTCAACTCTGGCAGCCCCTAATAATGATTGCTGAGCTGAGGGAATAAAATTTAAAAAAAAAAAAAAATTATTTAAGGATGTGATGTTTTCTCCAGTTTGAGTTTATGGTGTTTTTGAGGACTTTTTATTTTGAGAGAAAGCGAGAGAGGGAGGGAGGGAGGGATAGACAAACAGACAGACAGACAGAAAGAGAGGGAGAGAGCAAAGATAAGGAAAAAATGTTTTCAATATCAATTTTAGGGTTTTTTTTTTAATGTTTTATACTTTTGTATTTATTTTGTTTTAAAGAACACATAGTTTTGTTTTTAAATACTTCAAATACTTTAAATCTTCAGATGTTTTTACACAGGATGTCACTATAGCAAGTAAATTAACACAAAATATGCTTCATCACAATGAACTTTATCTTGGAGACAGCCTTTATGTACTGTACTGAATGAGGTCATCCTTAAACAAAGGAACACGCTTACTGTGTTTACTTTTAGAATTGATAAAAAAGTTATGAAAAACAACAAATCTAGAAACTTCTAAGTGATAATTTGATATCACACACAGCAATTCTTTGGAATGATGTATGTTCAGAAGTGAAGGCCAGTATATGGGGCTATTACTTTAGTTCATTTCTGTAACATGTAGGAGTATGTTTTCTCTCAGGAATTAGAGAATATGACATATGTTGGTCAGCCAAACACTTATACATACCATCAGATATCCCTGTGTATATAACAGGTCCATGTTTGATAATTTTTCTCACAGAAGTAGAAATTAAATTGTGACTTTGTAGGCATTGATGACCTCTAATACCGATACAGTTCTATAGGATAATGAATAGCATCTTTTCTGTGGTAAAAAACATGAACTTAGTCAACATACATCACTGTAAACACCAGAGGCAGAAATCACATACAGAACTGATGTCAACTGTGACATCACACAGATAGAGAACTGATGTCAACTGTGACATCACACAGATAGAGAACTGATGTCTACTGTGATTTATCACACAGATAGAGAACTGATGTCTACTGTGACATCACACAGATAGAGAACTGATGTCCTCTGTGATGTATCACACAGATAGAGAACTGATGTCAACTGTGACATCACACAGATAGAGAACTGATGTCCACTGTGACATCACACAGATAGAGAACTGATGTCAACTGTGACATCACACAGGTAGAGAACTGATGTCCACTGTGATGTATCACACAGATAGAGAACTGATGTCTACTGTGACATCACACATATAGAGAACTGATGTCCACATTGACATCACACAGATAGAGAACTGATGTCTACTGTGATGTATCACACAGATAGAGAACTGATGTCTACTGTGACATCACACAGATAGAGAACTGATGTCCACTGTGACATCACACAGATAGAGAACTGATGTCCACTGTGACATCACACAGATGGAGAACTGATGTCCACTGTGATGTATCACACAGATAGAGAACTGATGTCCACTGTGACATCACACAGATAGAGAACTGATGTCTATTGTGACATCACACAGATAGAGAACTGATGTCCACTGTGATGTATCACACAGATAGAGAACTGATGTCCACATTGACATCACACAGATAGAGAACTGATGTCTACTGTGACGTCACACAGATAGAGAACTGATGTCTACTGTGATGTATCACACAGATAGAGAACTGATGTCTACTGTGACATCACACAGATAGAGAACTGATGTCCACTGTGACATCACACAGATAGAGAACTGATGTCCACTGTGATGTATCACACAGATAGAGAACTGATGTCCACTGTGACATCACACAGATAGAGAACTGATGTCTATTGTGACATCACACAGATAGAGAACTGATGTCCACTGTGATGTATCACACAGATAGAGAACTGATGTCCACATTGACATCACACAGATAGAGAACTGATGTCTACTGTGACGTCACACAGATAGAGAACTGATGTCTACTGTGATGTATCACACAGATAGAGAACTGATGTCTACTGTGATGTATCACACAGATAGAGAACTGATGTCCACTGTGACATCACACAGATAGAGAACTGATGTCCACTGTGACATCACACAGATAGAGAACTGATGTCCACTGTGACATCACACAGATAGAGAACTGATGTCCACTGTGACATCACACAGATAGAGAACTGATGTCCACTGTGACATCACACAGATAGAGAACTGATGTCCACTGTGACATCACACAGATAGAGAACTGATGTCTATTGTGACATCACACAGATAGAGAACTGATGTCCACTGTGATGTATCACACAGATAGAGAACTGATGTCTATTGTGACATCACACAGATAGAGAACTGATGTCCACTGTGACATCACACAGATAGAGAACTGATGTCCACTGTGATGTATCACACAGATAGAGAACTGATGTCCACTGTGACATCACACAGATAGAGAACTGATGTCTACTGTGACATCACACAGATAGAGAACTGATGTCCACTGTGACATCACACAGATGGAGAACTGATATCCACTGTGATGTATCACACAGATAGAGAACTGATGTCCACTGTGACATCACACAGATAGAGAACTGATGTCTATTGTGACATCACACAGATAGAGAACTGATGTCCACATTGACATCACACAGATAGAGAACTGATGTCTACTGTGACATCACACAGATAGAGAAATGATGTCCACTGTGACATCACACAGATAGAGAACTGATGTCCACTGTGACATCACACAGATAGAGAACTGATGTATACTGTGACATCACACAGATAGAGAACTGATGTCTACTGTGACATCACACAGATAGAGAACTGATGTCCACTGTGACATCACACAGATAGAGAACTGATGTCCACTGTGATGTATCACACAGATAAAGAACTGATGTCTACTGTGACATCACACAGATAGAGAAATGATGTCCACTGTGACATCACACAGATAGAGAACTGATGTCCACTGTGACATCACACAGATAGAGAACTGATCTATACTGTGACATCACACAGATAGAGATCTGATGTCTACTGTGACATCACACAGATAGAGAACTGATGTCTACTGTGACATCACACAGATAGAGAACTGTCACCTTGTCATTTACCTTGAGGGAAACACCACATGGTCATCAAGAGAGACACACATTACTGGTAACCTCAATAATAACCTTAGGGGATCACTTCACTAGTTACCTGATGGAATTACCCACGATTTACTTTAGGGAATCACAGATGTATACTGAATTCTGAAACCATTGTATTTTATTTATGTTGCTCCAAGTTATAATGCACAAAGAAGTCTGCAAAATAGAGACAGTCTTTACTGCTTAACAACATTTCCACAGGTGAGAAGGAAACAGTGGCATCTCACAGTCATAACTGTCAAAGGTATTGGACAGAAGTTTCTGCTGAAGTGCTGAAATATCCACAGGTAACCTTGTTAACAATATATGTCTATCAGTACAGAGATTTAACACCGTTTATTCTACATCGGCAGAGGATAAATGTTGTCTTGATACGTGGAGAGGGGCGGGTTTGTTAAAATGAACTGAAGATATAGGGGGAAATGTGCACAAGAAACAAGGATAGATGTTGGTTTGAAAGTGATAATAAGTGGTTGTGTTCGTCATACTTTTGTTCCAATTGACTTAAGTGCAAGTCCAGTCTAAAACGTCATGTGAACGGATGCAGGGTGTTGTTTTCTGTCTCAGAATATTGTGTAATCTGTTTAATAACTTCTAAACCAAAACATATCAGTAATTATGTCTGCCATGAATGGAAACACTAAACATTTTATCACCGAAAGTGATATTCATTAGGGTCTTATATTCTACATACGTGATATATCCAGGTTTCTGTACTCACCTTTAGCTCCCGAAGCGTCGTTCTGTGGCCATATAGATCCAGGTTTCTGTGCTCACCTCTAGCTCCCGAAGCGACGTTCTGTGGCCATATAGATCCAGGTTTCTGTACTCACCTTTAGCTCCCGAAGCGACGTTCTGTGGCCATATATATCTGGGTTTCTGTACTCACCTCTAGCTCCTGAAGCGACGTTCTATGGCCATATAGATCCAGGTTTCTGTACTCACCTCTAGCTCCCGAAGCGACGTTCTGTGGCCATATAGATGTGGGTTTCTGTACTCATCTCTAGCTCCCGAAGCGTCGTTCTGTGGCCATATAGATCCAGGTTTCTGTACTCACCTCTAGCTCCCGAAGCGACGTTCTGTGGCCATATAGATCCAGGTTTCTGTACTCACCTTTAGCTCCCGAAGCGACGTTCTATGGCCATATAGAGCCAGGTTTCTGTACTCACCTTTAGCTCCCGAAGCAACGTTCTGTGGCCATATTTGCATGTCATACCAAACATGTCGGACACTCTGTTTTTGTAAGCAAAAACGAAAGTCATTTTTAATTTGTTTTCTTCCAAAGAATGCGCAGTTGTTCTAAGGGAGATAATCAAATGTCAGGGAAGAACTGAACAACGCAAAACAAAGGGATGAACAACATGCCCATTTTAGAACATAATGACTTAAACCACGGACTTATAAGTCTGTAAATAAATTAATATTTTCCCTTTTTATTCTAGTACAGCAATATATTTTTCTTTGGAGTTTTAGTAAACACAATGTATCCTTAATAACGGGGGCGTATGATATATGAAGAAATGTTTCGCTGTATACGTATTGAGCTGTTTATGGTAAATTTTTCACCTTGTTAAGACAAAGGAAGTGAGACATGTATACATGTCGTTCCTGTATCCAACAGCGGCATTTTCTATATACTTACTCTACACAAATGGGGAGAAAATGACAAAAACAAAAAACAAAAACAAAACAAAAACAAACTAGCAAACAAACAAAGGCCTTGGCGGTCAAATGTCTATAAAGACTTTTATATGAAAGAGGCCAAATAGGCCTGTATTAATTTGCTCAATCACTCTACAGCTTAAAAAGTACACATTGTTGCTTCATAAAATCATTTTCTGTAAACTTTTTGTTTAAATATTTCAACACATTTGATTCCTGTGACCTTGAAAGTGGAACAAGGTCATGCTTATTAACACACTTGGTAACCCTTTATCAAAGTATCCTACAGGCTTGATATCAGTACTATGCGCCTTTTGGTTATTAAAAAATAAGTCGTTTAAAGATTTCAATACATTTGACCCCTGTGACCTTGAAAGTGGGTCAAGGTCATTCAGTACAACAAACTTGGTAGCCCTTCACCCCATCATACTACAGGCCCTCTATCAGCAATATGGAACGTTTTGGTTATTGAGTAGAAGTCATTTGAATGGAAAGTTTACGCATGACGGATAGCGCGCGACAACGGGCGAAACACGATGGCTATAGGTCATTCTGACCCGTCGGCACAATTGATCTTAAAAAAAACACTCAAACTAAAAAAAATAAACCCCAAAAACCAAAGAAAAAAAGGGACGTCGTTTTAAATGGTAGAGAAACATGTTCTTATTATAAGTGCAGTTACTGCAAAAGTATTTGATCTGTAGAGAAAACTGAGCAGTGCAATCATGTATGTACTTAGTGTTGTAACCACTAGAGACGGAACGAGAACCTCTGGATATCGGAAATGGACATAGCTATGTTTTCTTTTTAATTCAAAAAGAGCAAAAACTGAGTAAAGACAAGTGGTATATGACGTTTGTTTATAACAGTTGTCCAGTGGCCTTGACTTGTGGAGGGTATACGTCCTCAAGGTCGATCGTGATAAATGGGTGACGTTGGCGTAAGACCCGATATTCCAAAATTCAGATATAAATAAAAAGTATCTAGCTTTATAAAATAAAGCCCATAGACAGTAACGATAACTCCATGACCGATTCATAAATCGTTTATGGAAAACATTCGGAACAGAAGACATACATTATTAATTTTCTTGGTAATTCTAACATTCTTCTTAATAAATCGTCGTCGTCATCATCTTTCTTACCTTCCTTTTACAGCTATGTGATGTTACTTTTTTATAATCGATTTCTGAAGGATTGCACATAGAAGTTAAGAAAAGTTCACCACCACCTCATGAATTTTAAGAGAGATGCAAATAATGACGGGAAACACTCGTTGTCATACTATTTGACTCCGGACCAATGCACCTTCGAAATACTGGGTCTTCGGACTAATGGACCTTCGAAATACTGGGTCTTCGGACTAATGGACCTTAGAAATACTGGGTCTTCGGACAAATGCAGCTTCGAAATACTGAGTCTTCGTACTAATGCAGCTTCGGACCAACCGACCGAAGAAACATAGGTTGATGACTGCAACTGAAATAAGGCAGCCACCACAAAAGATGCAGTCGACAGACCACCATGTTCACTATAGTTTTACCCCCGAAAGTTTGAACGGTTTAATCCTAGAAAACGACACCATAGACTGTACAGTGCATGGGGAAGATCAGGCAAGGTGTTTTAGCACGACTGTAGTTTGTAATAAAAATGTGCTTAGAATATGCCAGTTTTACAAAAATCAGAGTCGTTGTAAAAACATTCAAGTTGAGATCTTGAATATATATTATTAAAAATGAAGAGTTGATTCTTTCAAGGTTATACCACAGTTTCTATGTAGTGAAATTTCGGACATATAATGAATTTCAACAGAAGCCTTCACTTTTAAACATGAAGGGTATGGGTGATTGTCAAAGTGCTGTACTAACGGTCGATGAAACGGACCAGTCTGTGCTGAGATAGTTCTGTCCTTGGGCAAGATTCTTTACCCTAATTGCCCTGAAAGGTATGCGACGGGCCTTCCATACGTTGTTCAGTGAGGTAGCCATCAACAATGACAACCCGTCTCAAAATGACACTGGCTGTTCTCTAGGCAATAAACCCAACAGGCACTGCATGAATCAGTTATTTACGATTGTAGAGATAGACAGATAATTTGTATTCTGTTTCTAAGACAACAAAGTTAACAAATTTATTGTCATCGCTTACAGAATAGATAAGAACAGTGGCTGCTCCACATCCTGTAAATCGGTGCCGAAAGTGGACATCTCCCATTCTGATCTCCCAGAGTTACGACAGCCCATGGGGACCGAGAATGGTCATCCCCAGGCATGACTAAAAGGACATTGAAACACTAGATATGACATTCCTTTTCAAGTTGTGAAGTGCAAAAGGCTCACAGGGCCTGTAATTCACTCTTTTACAAAACATTTCTTTAAGTGCTACAAAGATAACACTTGTCTATATTTTGGGATTTTTTTTAAAGACATTTGATACTTCATTTCCACACCATTCAATGTCACTTCGGAATCGTAGCTTTACTCACAAGTCAACGTGAGGAAGAAAATGAGGTATTTTTTCAATTGATTGACTCAATGTTAATGTTTTAAGTCATCAAACTGTCATTGTCTTTGTCCTTGTAACAGGGTATAACTCAACAGTGTGTTAACTATATGTTCTATATAAACGTAAATAAAAAATCCCTATTTTTCCTGCTTCGCTATGTACACCAGTACGAATTCAATATAGAATTATGTTTCAGAAAGGTAACAAACAAGAAATTTATGAAAAAAATGTGGTAAAACTCATGTCATTGATACGTGTTTTGATATATAATATGTTCACTGAACGTGCGGGCCCTGTAGGCCTGTTTAATCTGAAAGATGAAAATTCACGTGCATATTTTGTATAACAGTACTAGAAACATGTAAATTTTGAAAGAAATTCGACTATGGATGGTTTCCATGGGAACTTTAACACAAGCTGGAATCCCAACTTACACATCAGTTCATTTTTGTCTCCTTCAAGCGAAATCGACTTTTTTCCTTTTTCTTTTGATGATGCGTTCAGTTAAGCTTTCAATTAAACATTCTTGCCATTTATGAGTTGGTTGGGTGGCGCTGTGGTTGTTGTTCACCTGAGCGATCGGCAAGAAGTCTGATGTATTTGTATGTATCGTGAGTAATTTGGTATGTACATGCAAGTAATATTACAGCGGCGATTTCCCTATTTGGTGGTAAGTGGTGCGTGAAACATCCCTAATTCTCAGTTCTTCAGATGACTGAGCAATGTTGACATGATGGAGAATATCTCAATCCCGAACATAGAAATATTTCTTATAGGAAAATATATCTAGAAAATGTCTTTAAAATGTTTAATAAACGCACCGTTGATAAAATTACGCATTATCTTGTAGGTTTATTGTCGAAGAGCTTGTTGTAAAGAATCTTTGTCATTGTTCTGTGTGGGTTTCTTCAGTGAACGTACGAGCTCAGGTTCTGTCTTATCGAAATCATCACAATGCGCAAAACAAGGACATGATCATCAAGATCCCCACCCATGTTCATTTGTAAAATATATGCATTTAAATTGAGCAACATGGAAAACTGGAGATATCAGCCAATCAGGTCACAGCAGTCTCATAAAATATGCATAGAATTTGCCGATATTGGAACCCGAACAAAGAATTAAGGTAATAAGTCTACAATGCAATTTTCCAAAAAAATCTTATCATTGCTTCATCAGATAATGTGCAGAAAGCATTCGCATAGAGTGATTTAAAAAAAAATCAACCAATCAGGTCACAGCAGCCTCATTAAATATGCGCGGAAATCACCGTCAATCGAACTTGGGTAAGGGATTAAGAAAACAAGTGTATCAACCAAGTTTCATCAGAATCCGAGGAGTCCTTCAAAAGATATCTTACAGAAAGCAGCATCCGGACGGACGGAAGGAAGGACGGAAGGACTGTACTCATTTGAATACCCCCACCCATCCCCAACCCCCGCCAACTTTGTTGGGCGCATGATAATAAGCTTATTTGATATATGTCATATTTTGAGATATTGTCATATTTTTATGTATTATCACGTTCTGATACATTGTCACATTTTGTAACCTCGCACCGCGTGTGTGGGCGGGTGGCTTAGAAAGTCAGATCACGTCGAGATAAACATATTGCCGACAGAACGACTAGGTAGAGCAGTTTAAGAAATATATATCTATGTCAGTCTTTCTCATTCAGTGATCTTACAAATGCACTTTAAATTGATAAATCTATAACTCACAGCCACTATACGATCAGACATAGGATCTGACGTATTTCGTAGGTAACATGTAAAATTACAAATATGGCGGCGATTGTCACTTATTAAGTAAAACACGCCAGATTCCCAAGTTATTCAGCCTATCTGTCATGACAATATTACAAATACGATTCGAGGTTTTAAAAAAGTGTTAATTGGTGTCTATGATAACGATGCATACATCAATATAACATTTGGAACAAACATTCAGAGAAAAAAAGAACAAGTGTACCAACATTAAAAAAAATATTCCAACAACTGCAAAATCATGAATTTTCGCGGGGATTTATTTTCGCAGAAAATTCTAAATCTAAGAATATTTATGTCCACGAAATGACAGACAGATAAAATTTGACATGGACTTTGGCATATAGTTCTAGTAGAGTTTGTGATCAAAATTTATCAACGAAATCAAGTGTCGTCAACGAAAAACCATGAAATTTGTGTCCCACGAAAATACATGACTACACAGTTATTCTGTGAAGTAAAGACATACCGTCCGTTATTGTCAAATATGATGAACACTGAGAAAACCAGCAACTGATATCATGTCATTGTGATTTTAAACATGAAACATGTAAATGACGTCATCTTTTTTTTATATTCCGATAATGGGCCTATAGCAGGAAGCCTTTTAGGACCAAATATACCATACAACTACAATCGTCATCCTCAGTATTTAGTGGTCGTAGATAATGACCGTAGCATTATCTACAAATTGTTAAATGTGAAAATCGTACTTGGGAAATGAAGGGGATAATTAGGATGTATAAGTATCATGATATATATGTATAAATCGTTGTTTTTAAAAGCTAACCAGTGATGACTGGCCGTGACAGCTCATTGTGATGGATCAGAACCTGAGAAGCGTGGTTCGACATGTCCATCCCCGGCGGTTTGTGTTCCTCGGGAAGACTACCCCATTTTTTCTGGATTGCATGCGGTGGGTCGCCCGTATGTTGTTCAGTGAAGTAACCACCACAGGGAAGTCACTCCTCAAAATGACACTGGCTGTACAAAACAAACGATGTATCACGAATGTTATTGTTTCACATGATTGTCACCATGTGCCGGCTTTTTACTTTTAATCCACAGTTTGTTCTAATCTTCGTTAACGATATTACTTCAAGGTCTTTTGTAAAACTTTCTCAAATTTCGTTTGGGGATCCAAAATCAAGAAATGGATATGGTTTATAAGTGAAAAAAGTTTAGCAGTGTGAGATAGTACAAAGAAAAACAGAACAGTCGATTGAATCCGAGGGTAAATATAGAATAACTCATCCTGGACTATCTTTCTTTCAGGGACTTGAGTACGACCCAACTTAATCCACCCCCAATATATATATATATTAAAATTGTGGTGCATTCCCCGTGCAAAACAAATAAAGAAAAAAGTTAAAGGACTGGAAAGCACGACAAATTGTTAAACATAGGCGCTTTGATCTGAAGAAAGTATTAATACGCTTATGTTTTACAACTTGTGGTGTTTTCCCAGTCTTTTAACCTCTGTCTGTCTGTCTGCCTCTCTCTGTCTCTGTCTGTCTGTCTGTCTGTCTGTCTGTCTGTCTGTCTGTCTGTCTGTCTGTCTGTCTGTCTGTCTGTCTCTCTCTCTCTCTCTCTCTCTCTCTCTCTGTCTCTCTCTCTCTCTGTCTCTCTCTGTCTCTGCCTCTCTCTGTCTCTGTCTGTCTGTCTCTCTGTCTGTCTATCTCTCTCTCTCTCTGTCTTTCTCTCTCTCTGGCTCTATCTCCTACTCTCTCTGACTCTCTCTTTCTGGCTCTTTCTGGCTCTTTCTGGCTCTCTCTCTCTCTCTCTCTCTCTCTCTCTCTCTCTCTCTCTCTCTCTCTCTCTCTCTCTCTCTCTCTCTCTCTCTCTCTCTCTCTCTCTCTCTGGCTGGTTCTGTCTCCTACCCTGATTCTCTCTCTGTCTCTCTGTCTCTATCTCTCTCTGTGTCTCTGTCTGTCTGTGTCTCTGTCTGTCTCTCTCTTTCTGTCTCTCTCTCTCTCTCTGTCTGCTTGTCTGTCTGTCTGTCTGTCTGTCTGTCTGTCTGTCTGTCTTTATATATATATATATATATATATATATATATATATATATATATATATCATTCTGTATTAGTTTTGAATACAACATAATGAAAACAAATAATGAAAACAACAAAACACAAGTTTGTTGATTGATTTAGTTCACTGTAACTTGGTTATGTAATCTGAAAAAGTATTCGTTTTCAAATGCTTACGAATGGAAATAAACATGTAATGCATCTCTTTACTTCAAAACATGCGAACCATGTGTCAACCCCTTTTTCTAAAATCCCAACTCAATGTCGCACGACTCGAGACAAAAATGATGAACGACGTTAAATATCAAAAATAGAATATGGCGTTAAAACGTTCGGAAAAGCGACAATTTTTCCACTAGATCAACGGTAAATATCCGATGAGTTCCATATAAAAAGAATGGTTTTAGCAACTTGTGTTATATTGTGCTTATATATATGAATATCTAAACATAGTTTGTATATGAAATAGATAGATTACTTATCTTTCTACGTTCGTCTAATATCCCCTTTGTTCAAGTGTGAGAAATGTTTGTGAGCGGAACAAATATTACTGGTACATTGGAAAAACCACCGCTTTCCCCCTTCGTTTAGTTAACAATACGGTTCTGTTTCAGAATATTTAAAAGATTTCCCTTCAAAATTGATGATAAGATAACAAGGGTCTGATATAAGCATTTGGCCGTATTAAAATGATATAAAATTAGACTTGCCATCTATGATGGTCCCAGAAAGCTTCCGAACAGATCTATAAAACCATCATAACCGAACCTACTATTCCTCAGACGCTCCAACCAGACAGAATTAAATTCTCCGTGTCCGGACCTCACTTTAGTGTTTCCCCTTTTATGACAGTCCAGGGTCACATAAACGCTTGGTTTATCTTTTTTGATCGCTATTTTTTCTCACAGTTCTCGGTTTTCTTTTGTTCTGTGGATTTATGGTATATTTTATTACGTTACTGACTTATGTGAGGTTTTGCTACCCTATAGATACGCATAGCGAACATTTTACTTTGTGAAAGGAATGTAGGCAGGAACATTATTGTTTAAATTTTGCTTTGAAGGCCTACTGCACATACACCGTAGAGATCGTTATTTTCGGTTTCCGGAAGAGGGTGGGGTGTCCTTGGGTTATTTTTTTTTTCGCGGTATATGAGAATGGGATAAAGTATCGAAAAATGGCTATCTTGTCAGTAAAATCGAGAAAGAAGTGCATTTCATGTTTTTCGTGACAAAAGCTTCCCTTTTACTTCCAAATTTACGATAGTGTCGTAAAATTTGAATTCTCGAATACACCAACCTTTCACAGAAAATGTATCTGGATTTAATGAAGCAATTCTGTGTAGCAGAGACTTGTTATAAACGTCTCTGAATGAAGCTCTTTTTAGCGAAGCTATGTTTCGGGAATACAAACTGAAGTAATTTAAGTGAGACTGGATATGATCTCTTTTTTAAATATATTTTTTTCCTCTTTATATCACTAAATATGTAAACGGATTTCTTGACAAAAGTGTATTGCTTCATCAACATCCCATTGATAATAATCAATAATTTGCGCTCGTTCTATTTAGTGAAGTTTGATAGCGTACGTAGTATTTGAAAAATGTATTTTTCAACAGGATTAGTATTTTTGAGGAACGGGTGTTCAAGGTTGACAAAGATGTCTCTCTTTGTTAATTAGAGCGCGGTGGCGTACAAGTGGTAAAGTGGTAACCCTGACTCGGCTATCACCTTGCCGTCCGGGGTTCGATTCCTCGAACGGACGTGAATTGATATAGGGCCAGTTGCTCGACCACGTGTGACTTACCTGGGTATTTCGGTTTCCCCCCACAGTAAGAACGCTTACACATTTCCAACCCGACCAGCAAGAGTGATTAATATACTACAAGGATAAAGAAACGCAGGGTGAACTTTAAACCAGAAATTAAGTATGATATCGGGCTTCATTTAAAACGAAATTTTGTATACTTACAGATAAATTAAAGCTTAAAAATTTCCAAAGTCTGTATTTTGCATCTGACAATTGGTTTAGAGGTACTAACGATTAAATTGAATGGACCCATCGGATTTTGAAATTGAAATTGAACTGAGTCATCAATATCTTGTGTGTCCGCCGTTTGCTGTGGTCACGGCCCTTATTCTTCTGGTCATAGAGTTCATGGGAGCGTTAATCCGTCTCATGGGGATGTTGTCCCACTCTTCAATCAGAGCTCTGGTCAACTGCTCTCGAGTAGCAGGGGGTGGCTGGTGCTTTCGAACCTGTCTATCCAACTGGTCCCAAAGATGCTCGATCGGGGACAAATCAGGGCTATATGGCGGCCAATCTAGTGGTTGAACGTTGTTGTTGGCCAGAAAGACTTGGCAAATCCTTGCTACGTGGGGCCTAGCATTATCCTGCTGGAGGGTTAGATTATGCTGCTGTAAGAAAAGGATAACATGGGGTCGGAGGATCTAATCTCTTTACTTAGCTGCTGTTAAATTGCCATCAATAACAACCAATTGTGATTTTAACCCGTGTGAGATTCCTCCCCACACCATTACTGAAACGCCCCCAAACTTATCCCTCTCTACAACGCAAGCGTCCGTAAAACGTTCGCCACGACGTCGGTAGACACGTTGACGGCCGTCAGATCGATAAAGACAGAATCGAGACTCGTCCGTGAAGAAAACTTGTCTCCACTGCCTCAGTGGAAACCGTCGTGGAGCATGTGCAGCGACCCAGGCCATACGACGCTGACGTCGAGCAGGGGTAAGGTGTGGACCTACGTAGGGGCGACGTGCTCTTACACTAACTTCTCGTAATCGATTCCTTAGAGTTTGTGAACTTATAGGACGCCCATGATTTCCACGAACATTAAGTGCACTCTCAACGGCAGTAAGGCGCCGATTACGCACATGAGAGACGACGATATAGCGATCCGGACGTCGTGACGTTACGCGCGGACGTCCTGACTTAGGTCGATCGGCCAATCGCTAAGTTTCCCGAAGACGTCTTACAAGACGTTCTATGGTGGAAACATTAACACCAAAGTGCCTAGCAACCTGATTTTGCAGCTGTCCTTGCATCAGCATCTGAATGGCCTGACCCCTCTGAACTTCTGTGAGTCGTGCCATTCTGAAAACGAATCAAATTCTCAATAAATTTTAGGGAAGCAGTTGGTCTGTATAAAGACTAACTAAGAGTGACTTGACCAACGCTGCATGAGACCAGAACAACACGGTGCACGAGATTCTTGTTTTTCCCTTCCTCCATTTACCAGAGCTGCGCACTGTACCGTGACTAAATTTTCGATACACGACAAGGTGTAATATGACCTAATTACTCAATCCACAAAGTTTCACTTTATTTGGAGAACGCGTTTTCAAAATATCGGAATAAACATTGCCCTGCGTTTCTTCATCCTTTCAGTATATAAACTGACCAGGTTGTGGTATATGTGTTGTTCAACTGGAAGAATGAAGTTTTGATGAACGGATGTTTAAGATTGATTTAGAAAGTACATAACGTTGGCTAACATCATGATGTGATATTACTATAGTATAAAGCTATTTCTACCTTACGTTGTATATGATAATCAACACACAAATCTGATGAACCATTACAACTGTTTGTTGACGTAACACATTGCATAACACATGAACGCTTTACAGAAATTCAAGCTCAGCATCAAATATTTTTATACTGTACTTTTTATCATCTAACCTTTGTATCGCCTACCAAAGGCGACATATAGGTATTACTATGTCATCGTCATCGTCGTCGTCATCGTCGTCGTCCACACAACGGGTTTTTCGTGATAACGTGAGTTTACTCAGGCCGATCATGCGCAAACTTCCTAGAGTGCTTCCTTTCCAACAGTGCTTGCTTGGGAATGTTTTTCAGGTCCGATGGTCAAAGGTCAAGGTCACTGTTACTATAAATAGTATATTAGTTTTTTTCGCAATAACTTCAGTTCCCTTTGGCCGATCTTTGAAAACTAACAAACACAAGTGAAATAAATGCCATAAACATCAACCACTCACTGTGCAACATGTATACATTAATATACAGTCTTGTGATAGGGACGTAAACAGTATGACATATATCAAGAACCATAGTTCTCCTGTGAGAGGAACCTAAAATAATGTATAACTTTTATTTCAGCAGCAACGTAACTTTACACTGGTATAATACTGCGTATTGATAGGCCGAAAAAATACCGGAGAGATTTTAGCAGTCGGTATGGATATCAGGTACAGGTATGAATTCTTGAACCGTCATCGTTAAAAAGACCATCAATTTTACAAGCTAGTAGTTGTTCAAGGGTATTACTTTTTCCGAGAATATAATGTAAAATTGCAATAGCTCGTTGATCATGTTGAATCTCCGCTATGTCTTTCTTCCTTGTTTCAGTGTTATATTTTGTACTTCTCGCTGTGATATATTTGTCTGTGTGTGTTGACGCTGTGATACATTTGTCTGTGTGTGTTGACGCTGTGGTGTATTTGTCTGTGTGTGTTGACGCTGTGATATCTTTGTCTGTGTGTGTTGACACTGTGGTGTATTTGTCTGTGTGTTGACGCTGTGGTGTATTTGTCTTTATGTGTTGACGCTGTGGTGTATTTGTCTGTGTGTGGTGACGCTGTGGTGTATTTGTCTGTGTGTGTTGACGCTGTGGTGTATTTGTCTGTGTGTGTTGACGCTGTGGTGTATTTGTCTGTGTGTGTTGACGCTGTGATATAATTTGTCTTTGTGTGTTGACGCTGTGATATATTTGTCTGTGTGTGTTGACGCTGGGGTATATCTGTCTGTGTGTGTTGACACTGTGGTATATTTGTCTTTGTGTGTTGACACTGTGATATATTTGTCTGTGTGTGTTGACACTGTGGTATATTTGTGTGTGTGTGTTGACACTGTGGTATATTTGTCTTTGTGTGTTGACACTGTGATATATTTGTCTGTGTGTGTTGACACTGTGGTATATTTGTCTTTGTGTGTTGACACTGTGATATATTTGTCTGTGTGTGTTGACGCTGGGGTATATTTGTGTGTGTGTGTTGACACTGTGGTATATTTGTCTTTGTGTGTTGACGCTGTGATATATTTTGTCTGTGTGTGTTGACGCTGTGATATATTTGTCTGTGTGTGTTGACGCTGTGATATATTTGTCTGTGTGTGTTGACGCTGTGATATATTTGTTTGTGTGTGTTGACGCTGTGGTGTATTTGTCTGTGTGTGTTGACGCTGTGATATATTTGTCTTTGTGTGTTGACACTGTGATATATTTGTCTGTGTGTGGTGACGCTGTGGTGTATTTGTCTGTGTGTGTTGACGCTGTGGTGTATTTGTCTGTGTGTGTTGACGCTGTGGTATATTTGTCTTTGTGTGTTGACGCTGTGATATATTTGTCTTTGTATGTTGACGCTGTGATATATTTGTCTTTGTGTGTTGACGCTGGGGTATATTTGTCTATTGATGCCGCCATAGTGATGTCATTGAGAAATATTCTATTTCCTTGTACGACATGAAGCTGAGCGTATTTGATGCTTGTTAGTTTGTCTGTTGGTTCCGTTGTATAACTTGTTCTTACTTGAGAACGTGACATTACTTACTTGGATTGGCCAATGTTTATATGGCGGGTGTCGTCGATGACAGAAGAAGACGCTAAATCTTCCGGAACACATAGTCTTATTCTCCGTGTACTTTTTCAGAAGTCTCCGCGTCAATCTTTCTTTTGTTCATATTTTGCCCTACTGTTATGGAATTTGAGTTTGAGATATAATTATGTTGCCTGGTTAGTATTTTCTTGATGTTTTTTTGTGTTTTAGGGCTTCGCTTTTTTATCTTGTCTGTGAATGTTGACTAATGACAGTGTGGATGTTTTGTCTGTAAATGTTGACTGTTGACTAATGACAGTGTGGATGGATGTTTTGTGTGTGGATGTTGACTAATGACAGTGTGGATGTTTTGTGTGTGGATGTTGACTAATGACAGTGTGGATGTTTTGTCTGTAAATGTTGACTGTTGACTAATGACAGTGTGGATGTTTTGTCTGTGGATGTTGACTAATGACAGTGTGGATGTTTTGTGTGTGGATGTTGACTAATGACAGTGTGGATGTTTTGTGTGTGGATGTTGTCTAATGACAGTGTGGATGTTTTGTGTGTGGATGTTGTCTAATGACAGTGTGGATGTTTTGTCTGTAAATGTTGACTGTTGACTAATGACAGTGTGAGTGTTTTGTCTGTGGATGTTGACTAATGACAGTGTGGATGTTTTGTGTGTGGATGTTGTCTAATGACAGTGTGGATGTTTTGTCTGTGGATGTTGACTGTTGACTAATGACCGTGTGGATGTTTTGTCTGTGGATGTTGACTAATGACAGTGTGGATGTTTTGTCTGTGAATGTTGACTAATGACCGTGTGGATGTTTTGACTGTAAATGTTGACTGTTGACTAGTGACCGTGTGGATGTTTTGTCTGTGGATGTTGACTAATGACAGTGTGGATGTTTTGTGTGTGGATGTTGACTGTTGACTAATGACAGTGTGGATGTTTTGTCTGTGAATGTTGACTGTTGACTAATGACCGTGTGGATGTTTTGACTGTAAATGTTGACTGTTGACTAATGACAGTGTGGGTGTTTTGTCTGTGGATGTTGACTAAGGACAGTGTGGATGTTTTGTCTGTGAATGTTGACTGTTGACTAATGACCGTGTGGATGTTTTGTCTGTGGATGTTGACTAAGGACAGTGTGGATGTTTTGTCTGTGAATGTTGACTGTTGACTAATGACCGTGTGGATGTTTTGTCTGTGGATGTTGACTAAGGACAGTGTGGATGTTTTGTCTGTGAATGTTGACTGTTGACTAATGACCGTGTGGATGTTTTGTCTGTGGATGTTGACTAATGACAGTGTGGATGTTTTGTCTGTGAATGTTGACTAATGACAGTGTGGATGTTTTGTCTGTGAATGTTGACTGTTGACTAATGACCGTGTGGATGTTTTGTCTGTGGATGTTGACTAATGACAGTGTGGATGTTTTGTCTGTGAATGTTGACTAATGACAGTGTGGATGTTTTGTCTGTGAATGTTGACTAAGGACAGTGTGGATGTTTTGTCTGTGAATGTTGACTAATGACAGTGTGGATGTTTTGTCTGTGAATGTTGACTGTTGACTAATGACAGCGTGGATGTTTTGTCTGTGAATGTTGACTAATGACAGTGTGGATGTTTTGTCTGTGAATGTTGACTAATGACAGTGTGGATGTTTTGTCTGTGAATGTTGTCTAATGACAGTGTGGATGTTTTGTCTGTGGATGTTGACTGTTGACTAATGACAGTGTGGATGTTATGTCTGTGGATGTTGACTAATGACAGTGTGGATGTTTTGTCTGTGAATGTTGACTGTTGACTAATGACCGTGTGGATGTTTTGTCTGTGGATGTTGACTAAGGACAGTGTGGATGTTTTGTCTGTGAATGTTGACTGTTGACTAATGACAGTGTGGATGTTTTGTCTGTGAATGTTGACTGTTGACTAATGACCGTGTGGATGTTTTGTCTGTGGATGTTGACTGTTGACTAATGACTGTGTGGATGTTTTGTCTGTGGATGTTGACTAATGACAGTGTGGATGTTTTGTCTGTGAATGTTGACTGTTGACTAATGACCGTGTGGATGTTTTGACTGTAAATGTTGACTGTTGACTAGTGACCGTGTGGATGTTTTGTCTGTGGATGTTGACTAATGACAGTGTGGATGTTTTGTGTGTGGATTTTGACTGTTGACTAATGACAGTGTGGATGTTTTGTCTGTGAATGTTGACTGTTGACTAATGACCGTGTGGATGTTTTGTCTGTGGATGTTGACTAAGGACAGTGTGGATGTTTTGTCTGTGAATGTTGACTGTTGACTAATGACAGTGTGGATGTTTTGTCTGTGAATGTTGACTAATGACAGTGTGGATGTTTTGTCTGTGAATGTTACAGTGTGGATGTTTTGACTGTAAATGTTGACTGTTGCCTAGTGACCGTGTGGATGTTTTGTCTGTGGATGTTGACTAATGACAGTGTGGATGTTTTGTGTGTGGATGTTGACTAATGACAGTGTGGATGTTTTGTCTGTAAATGTTGACTGTTGACTAATGACCGTGTGGATGTTTTGTCTGTGGATGTTGACTAATGACAGTGTGGATGTTTTGTCTGTGGATGTTGACTAATGACAGTATGGGTGTTTTGTCTGTGAATGTTGACTGTTGACTAATGACAGTGTGGATGGATGTTTTGTGTGTGGATGTTGTCTAATGACAGTGTGGATGTTTTTTCTGTGAATGTTGACACTATTGTATTTTTGTCTGCGGATGTTGACTAAGGACAGTGTGGATGTTTTGTCTGTGAATGTTGACTGTTGACTAATGACAGTGTGGATGTTTTGTCTGTGAATGTTGACTGTTGACTAATGACCGTGTGGATGTTTTGTCTGTGGATGTTGACTGTTGACTAATGACCGTGTGGATGTTTTGTCTGTGGATGTTGACTAATGACAGTGTGGATGTTTTGTCTGTGAATGTTGACTAATGACCGTGTGGATGTTTTGACTGTAAATGTTGACTGTTGACTAGTGACCGTGTGGATGTTTTGTCTGTGGATGTTGACTAATGACAGTGTGGATGTTTTGTGTGTGGATGTTGACTGTTGACTAATGACAGTGTGGATGTTTTGTCTGTGAATGTTGACTGTTGACTAATGACCGTGTGGATGTTTTGTCTGTGGATGTTGACTAAGGACAGTGTGGATGTTTTGTCTGTGAATGTTGACTGTTGACTAATGACAGTGTGGATGTTTTGTCTGTGAATGTTGACTAATGACAGTGTGGATGTTTTGTCTGTGAATGTTACAGTGTGGATGTTTTGACTGTAAATGTTGACTGTTGACTAGTGACCGTGTGGATGTTTTGTCTGTGGATGTTGACTAATGACAGTGTGGATGTTTTGTCTGTGGATGTTGACACTGTTGTATTTTTGTCTGTGGATGTTGACACTGTTGTATTTTTGTCTGTGGATGTTGACACTGTTGTATTTTTGTCTGTGGATGTTGACACTGCTGTATTTTTGTCTGTGGATGTTGACTGTTGTTTTTTGTCTGTTGATGTTGACACTGTTGTATTTTTGTCTGTGGATGTTGACACTGTTGTATTTTTGTCTGTGGATGTTGACACTGTTGTATTTTTGTCTGTTGATGTTGACACTGCTGTATTTTTGTCTGTGGATGTAGACAGTGTTGTATTTTTGTCTGTGGATGTTGACACGGTTGTATTTTTGTCTGTGGATGTTGACACTGTTGTATTTTTGTCTGTGGATGTTGACACTGTTGTATTTTTGTCCGTGGATGTTGACACTGCTGTATTTTTGTCTGTGGATGTTGACACTGCTGTATTTTTGTCTGTGGATGTTGACACTGTTGTATTTTTGTCTGTGGATGTTGACACGGTTGTATTTTTGTCTGTTGATGTTGCTGCTGTCGATACCTTTTACTTTTTTTGGAAGGAAGAACATTTTGTTACTCTCCACTAGATACCGTTTCAAATTCACCTGTGTACAAGTTCACCAGAAATAGACTTCAATTGA
The DNA here is from genome assembly GCF_031769215.1 of Ylistrum balloti. Lineage (NCBI taxonomy): Eukaryota > Metazoa > Mollusca > Bivalvia > Pectinida > Pectinidae > Ylistrum > Ylistrum balloti. The sequence goes on along the minus strand of NW_026782153.1, from coordinate 245,248 downwards.
CATCCACGTTTGTAATAGTTCACTGGAAATGAACCTCATTTGACATTCACGTTTGTAATAGTTCACTGGAAATGAACCTCATTTGACATCCACATTTGTAATAGTTCACTGGAAATGAACCTCATTTGACATTCACATTTGTAATAGTTCACTGGAAATGAACCTCATTTGACATTCACGTTTGTAATAGTTCACTGGAAATGAACCTCATTTGACATTCACATTTGTAATAGTTCACTGGAAATGAACCTCATTTGACATTCACATTTGTAATAGTTCACTGGAAATGAACCTCATTTGACATTCACGTTTGTAATAGTTCACTGGAAATGAACCTCATTTGACATCCACGTTTGTAATAGTTCACTGGAAATGAACCTCATTTGACATCCACGTTTGTAATAGTTCACTGGAAATGAACCTCATTTGACATCCACGTTTGTAATAGTTCACTGGAAATGAACCTCATTTGACATTCACGTTTGTAATAGTTCACTGGAAATGAACCTCATTTGACATCCACGTTTGTAATAGTTCACTGGAAATGAACCTCATTTGACATCCACGTTTGTAATAGTTCACTGGAAATGAACCTCATTTGACATCCACGTTTGTAATAGTTCACTGGAAATGAACCTCATTTGACATCCATTTGTAATAGTTCACTGGAAATTTTTGTACGTTTGTAATAGTTCACTGGAAATGAACCTCATTTGACATCCACGTTTGTAATAGTTCACTGGAAATGAACCTCATTTGACATTCACGTTTGTAATAGTTCACTGGAAATGAACCTCATTTGACATCCACGTTTGTAATAGTTCACTGGAAAAGAACCTCATTTGACATTCACGTTTGTAATAGTTCACTGGAAATGAACCTCATTTGACATCCACGTTTGTAATAGTTCACTGGAAATGAACCTCATTTGACATCCACGTTTGTAATAGTTCACTGGAAATGAACCTCATTTGACATCCACGTTTGTAATAGTTCACTGGAAATGAACCTCATTTGACATCCACGTTTGTAATAGTTCACTGGAAATGAACCTCATTTGACATCCACGTTTGTAATAGTTCACTGGAAATGAACCTCATTTGACATCCACGTTTGTAATAGTTCACTGGAAATGAACATTTGACATCCACGTTTGTAATAGTTCACTGGAAATGAACCTCATTTGACATCCACGTTTGTAATAGTTCACTGGAAATGAACCTCATTTGACATTCACGTTTGTAATAGTTCACTGGAAATGAACCTCATTTGACATTCACATTTGTAATAGTTCACTGGAAATGAACCTCATTTGACATCCACGTTTGTAATAGTTCACTGGAAATGAACCTCATTTGACATCCACGTTTGTAATAGTTCACTGGAAATGAACCTCATTTGACATCCACGTTTGTAATAGTTCACTGGAAATGAACCTCATTTGACATTCACATTTGTAATAGTTCACTGGAAATGAACCTCATTTGACATCCACGTTTGTAATAGTTCACTGGAAATGAACCTCATTTGACATCCACGTTTGTAATAGTTCACTGGAAATGAACCTCATTTGACATTCACGTTTGTAATAGTTCACTGGAAATGAACTGCATTTGACAAAAAAGTGGTCTGTTGTGAATAGACGGCATTTCATATTCACAAATAAATAGTTCACCGGAAATAGACTGCATTTGACATTTGACATTTGACATTTACATATGTGATATATGGTTTAACGGAAGTTACCACGTCAAGTTGTGCGTTCTCTCGATCTGGTGTTCATTCACACAGTTTTCATTCATTAGAATCTGTTATAAACAAAATATGAAGCGTTACATATGATCACAGTTACTTCTACTTCAATTAACGAGTCCAGTGAGACAAAGCGAAGTGACTGTTACCATCGTATTAATGTAACTGTAACAGTAATTCTTCTAGATCTCGGGGTCAAGGTCAGTGTCGTTATTATGAACAAACAACTGATATAATTAGCATTAATTACAGATTGTTCTGTTATGGATAAAGAGTTATATTTTTTTACCTTTAAAAACGATATCTTCGCTTCCAGACGAGGAATCCTGTTTAGTATTGTATGCATAAACAGATTTTAGTTGGTTTGATATTTGGTGTTGTACTAAGTATATACAAGGATAGTCTTTTTCGGTAACTTAAAGTTTCAAAATTTATGAAGCTGACCAGGAAAATTAATTTCATCGAAGAAAGTGATTAATTTTAAAAACCTGGAGGTGTTTTTTCTTTCTGTGATCTCATGACGAAGGTGGTCTTTTGTCGGAGGTGATATTTTTAAGAGGTGGTCTTTTTTTACGTCAAATGTGGTCTTTTTTTTGTCGGAGGTGGTCTGTTGTCGGAGGTGGTCTGTTGTCGGAGGTGGTCTGTTGTCGGAGGTGGTCTGTTGTCGGAGGTGGTCTTTTGTCTGAGGTGGTCTGTTGTCGGAGGTGGTCTGTTGTCGGAGGTGGTCTGTTGTCGGAGGTGGTCTTTTGTCTGAGGTGGTCTTTTGTCGGAGGTGGTCTTTTGTCTGAGGTGTTTTTTTAACAGAGGTGATATCTTGACAAAGGCAGTTTTTGGACGGTGGTGGTCTCTTAATAGGTGTGGCCTCCCGATAAAGCTGGTCACTAAACAGATGCAGTTTCTTAAGCTAGACAAAAGAATAGATCTGCTAATCGCCATGAAAGTTGTGTAATCCATTAGTGAGCAATAAATACACGTGTAGGTACATTCCACATCAAGACGACAGTTCGTCTTCAGTTTTTTCGATCAATTTCGCATCCGACAATTCACTATTCTGGCACCTGCGACTTGATATCCAACTCTGCCATGATTGATATTCGTCAAAGTCCGGGAAAGTTCGGTAGACGCCGAATGTCTTGTCTAATATTCGTCTAATTCCGATAAAATTCGGGACAATGTCATGTTGGATTTGGACAAAATTTATCATTTTTGTAGCTAAACTACAAAAGCGTTAGTCCTCTACATGTTAATGATATTTTATATCTATAAGTCGGTTAGTCGTGAGATTAAATTATTAGTGGAGATGTGCCGCTAAAAAAGGACGATTTACGTAATAGAAAAATACAGATAATTATATCAGAAGAGAGTCGTATGAGAATGGATTGATACGGGCGTTTTGCCTTGTGTAGAATCACGTGAAATTTTTTTTTGTTTACTGTTCTTTTCCTAGTTGACTTTTCAACCTTACTTATAGTTGTGCAAGAGTGAAAAGTTATTACAACGATGCGTGGTGTCTTGTAGATTAACGAATATAGGCCCAAATTTACCTGGTTATACAATATATATAGTTCTGAACAGCAATACTTATGTAATATTATGTGTGAGGGCGTTGGTTTTCCGCAATAATTAAGTATGCATAAACGTCTTGCAAATTTCAAATACAGTTAAATTTTTTATAAAAGAGTTCTCAATTTTTTAAAAATGGATATGATCAACTACACTTGGAGTGTTGATATATGCTAAATATTACATCCCGTATTTGTTGAATGTTAATATAACACCAGAAATGTGTAACAAACCAGAAAATAGACCAGGAGGTCTAATCCTCAGGTCCCTGTGATACAGACCAGGAGAGAACCAATCCTCAGGTCCCTGTGATAAAGACCAGGAGAGGTCCAATCCTCAGGTCCCTGTGATACAGACCAGGAGAGGTCCAATCATCAGGTCCCTGTGATACAGACCAGGAGAGGTCCAATCCTCAGGTCTCTGTAATACAGACCAGGAGAGGTCCAATCCTCAGGTCCCTGTGATACAGACCAGGAGAGGACCAATCCTCAGGTCCCTGTGATACAGACCAGGAGAGGACCAATCCTCAGGTCCCTGTGATACAGACCAGGAGAGGTCCAATCCTCAGGTCCCTGTGATACAGACCAGGAGAGGACCAATCCTCAGGTCCCTGTAATACAGACCAGGAGAGGTCCAATCCTCAGGTCCCTGTGATACAGACCAGGAGAGGACCAATCCTCAGGTCCCTGTAATACAGACCAGGAGAGGACCAATCCTCAGGTCCCTGTGATACAGACAAGGAGAGGTCCAATCCTCAGGTCCCTGTGATACAGACCAGGAGAGGACCAATCCTCAGGTCTTTGTGATACAGACCAGGATAGGTCCAATCCTCAGGTCCCTGTGATACAGACCAGGAGAGGACCAATCCTCAGGTCCCTGTGATACAGACCAGGATAGGTCCAATCCTCAGGTCCCTGTGATACAGACCAGGATAAGTCGATATTCTCCTAGACTGTTACTTATTCCCAGGTCCCTGTGATACAGACCAGGAGAGGACCAATCCTCAGGTCCCTGTGATACAGACCAGGAGAGGTCCAATCCTCAGGTCCCTGTGATACAGACCAGGAGAGGACCAATCCTCAGGTCCCTGTGATACAGACCAGGAGAGGACCAATCCTCAGGTCCCTGTGATACAGACCAGGAGAGGTCCAATCCTCAGGTCCCTGTGATACAGACCAGGATAAGTCGATATTCTCCTAGACTGTTACTTATTCCCAGGTCCCTGTGATACAGACCAGGAGAGGACCAATCCTCAGGTCCCTGTGATACAGACCAGGAGAGGTCCAATCCTCAGGTCCCTGTGATACAGACCAGGATAAGTCGATATTCTCCTAGACTGTTACTTATTCCCAGGTCCCTGTGATACAGACCAGGAGAGGACCAATCCTCAGGTCCCTGTGATACAGACCAGGAGAGGACCAATCCTCAGGTCCCTGTGATACAGACCAGGAAAGGTCCAATCCTCAGGTCCCTGTGATACAGACCAGGAGAGGACCAATCCTCAGGTCCCTGTAATACAGACCAGGAGAGGACCAATCCTCAGGTCCCTGTGATACAGACCAGGAGAGGTCCAATCCTCAGGTCCCTGTAATACAGACCAGGAAAGGTCCAATCCTCAGGTCCCTGTGATACAGACCAGGAGAGGTCCAATCCTCAGGTCCCTGTGATACAGACCAGGAGAGGACCAATCCTCAGGTCCCTGTAATACAGACCAGGAGAGGACCAATCCTCAGGTCCCTGTGATACAGACCAGGAGAGGTCCAATCCTCAGGTCCCTGTGATACAGACCAGGAGAGGACCAATCCTCAGGTCCCTGTGATACAGACCAGGAGAGGACCAATCCTCAGGTCCCTGTGATACAGACCAGGAGAGGTCCAATCCTCAGGTCCCTGTGATACAGACCAGGAGAGGACCAATCCTCAGGTCCCTGTGATACAGACCAGGATAGGTCCAATCCTCAGGTCCCTGTGATACAGACCAGGAGAGGTCCAATCCTCAGGTCCCTGTGATACAGACCAGGAGAGGACCAATCCTCAGGTCCCTGTGATACAGACCAGGAGAGGACCAATCCTCAGGTCCCTGTGATACAGACCAGGAGAGGTCCAATCCTCAGGTCCCTGTGATACAGACCAATCCTCAGGTCCCTGTGATACAGACGAGGAGAGAACCAATCATCATGTCCCTGTGATACAGACCAGGAGAGGACCAATCCTCAGGTCCCTGTGATACAGACCAGGAAAGGTCCAATCCTCAGGTCCCTGTGATACAGACCAGGAGAGGACCAATCCTCAGGTCCCTGTAATACAGACCAGGAGAGGACCAATCCTCAGGTCCCTGTGATACAGACCAGGAGAGGTCCAATCCTCAGGTCCCTGTAATACAGACCAGGAAAGGTCCAATCCTCAGGTCCCTGTGATACAGACCAGGAGAGGTCCAATCCTCAGGTCCCTGTGATACAGACCAGGAGAGGACCAATCCTCAGGTCCCTGTAATACAGACCAGGAGAGGACCAATCCTCAGGTCCCTGTGATACAGACCAGGAGAGGTCCAATCCTCAGGTCCCTGTGATACAGACCAGGAGAGGACCAATCCTCAGGTCCCTGTGATACAGACCAGGAGAGGACCAATCCTCAGGTCCCTGTGATACAGACCAGGAGAGGTCCAATCCTCAGGTCCCTGTGATACAGACCAGGAGAGGACCAATCCTCAGGTCCCTGTGATACAGACCAGGATAGGTCCAATCCTCAGGTCCCTGTGATACAGACCAGGAGAGGTCCAATCCTCAGGTCCCTGTGATACAGACCAGGAGAGGACCAATCCTCAGGTCCCTGTGATACAGACCAGGAGAGGACCAATCCTCAGGTCCCTGTGATACAGACCAGGAGAGGTCCAATCCTCAGGTCCCTGTGATACAGACCAATCCTCAGGTCCCTGTGATACAGACGAGGAGAGAACCAATCATCATGTCCCTATGATACAGACAAGGAGAGGTCCAATCCTCAGGTCCCTGTGATACAGACCAGGAGAGGACCAATCCTCAGGTCCCTGTGATACAGACCAGGATAAGTCGATATTCTCCTAGACTGTTACTTATTCCCAGGTCCCTGTGATACAGACCAGGAGAGGACCAATCCTCAGGTCCCTATGATACAGACAAGGAGAGGTCCAATCCTCAGGTCCCTGTGATACAGACCAGGAGTGGTCCAATCCTCAGGTCCCTGTGATACAGACCAGGAGAGGACCAATCCTCAGGTCCCTATGATACAGACAAGGAGAGGTCCAATCCTCAGGTCCCTGTGATACAGACCAGGATAAGTCGATATTCTCCTAGACTGTTACTTATTCCCAGGTCCCTGTGATACAGACCAGGAGTGGTCCAATCCTCAGGTCCCTGTGATACAGACAAGGAGAGGTCCAATCCTCAGGTCCCTGTGATACAGACCAGGATAGGTCCAATCCTCAGGTCCCTGTGATACAGACCAGGAGTGGTCCAATCCTCAGGTCCCTGTGATACAGACCAGGAGAGGACCAATCCTCAGGTCCCTGTGATATAGACCAGGATAAGTCGATATTCTCCTAGACTGTTACTTATTCCCAGGTCCCTGTAATACAGACCAGGAGTGGTCCAATCCTCAGGTCCCTGTGATACAGACCAGGAGAGGACCAATCCTCAGGTCCCTGTGATACAGACCAGGATAAGTCGATATTCTCCTAGACTGTTACTTATTCCCAGGTCCCTGTGGGTAGCTCATATGTACATATGGAAAGAGAAAAAATGGACGACTCTAGATTGATAAAATTATGGGATTATGTTTCAGTCGACAACTCGTGTTACAATAGCAACTGTGCGTCATTCACAGACAATTTGGTTTTATGTTCTTCTAACGAGAAGTTGATTCTACTGATTACAGAGGCTAAAACACACTTTCCTGGTACTTAAATTTTTACGTTTCGATCTTTGTGCATCAACCAAACCTAATTTACTCACAATTCCTTTATCTACCAGAATTTAATGTTCAAAGCGAGAGAACCAGGATTTGATTTTTCATATTATAAACTCAAATTTTCGAAATAAATTTCACTTTGGCATTTGTTTTTAGTTTTTTTCGTTTCCTTTCTTTTTTTTCTCTTTTCTTTTTTTTCTTCGCTGTTTTTTTTTTATCTTGGTGTTCATCGTCGACTTGGCCATCATACAACAAAATTTCTACAGATAGAGTTTCATTACTGTAAATCATTACTTTTTTGCGAGTAAATATTGTTCGCGTTACTTATCAAATGAAGGTTCATGCGTTAATTTAATTTTTAAACTAAAATATGTAATTTCATTTAAAATCACTACTTATTTAAAGTGAGCATTTTGATGTTGGTGATTTCATCATTTTCAATTAATTTTATTATGATTACAGCTAGACATGGCGGAGTTATCAGTTTGGTTGATGTGTGCAAGACGAAAAATCTAGAAATGAATAACCCAGTAAACAAGAAAAAACTGATATTTACAGTATCATGAATGACATTCAGTAGATGACCATCACAATTATTGTCGGCATGGCAACGGTGACATTTGACGGTCAGAGGGGTGTTTCTCTGGAATTATTACATCGCTGATATCTTTATTTTAGTTAAGATTAAGTATGTACTGAAATCAAACAGCCATGCGCTTGGATGGGGACATACGCATTGAGCTGTCCCGCTTGCAAATCTCTGTCATTTATGATATCATATATGCCACACCACGACACCCAGAGTAGGTGTAAGAGACTCGGTATGAACCGAAGGACTCCGGTGGTGCGGATTTCCAGGGGACGCTCTACAGGTTGTCATTCTTGGTAAGCGAAGATATCGACGGCTCTGGTTTCCAACCAGAAAGAATAGTATCCGTCTCACGGTGATGTCTATTCGTCTCACGGTGACGTCTCTATCCGTCTCACGGTGATGGCGATCCGTCTTACAGTGATGTCTGTCCGTCTTACGGTGATGTCCATCCGTCTCACGGTGATGTCTATCCGTCTCACGGTGATGTCTATACGTCTCACGGTGATGTCTATCCGTCTCACGGTGATGTCTATCCGTCTCACGGTGATGTCTATCCGTCTCACGGTGATGGCGATCCGTCTTACAGTGATGTCTGTCCGTCTTACGGTGATGTCTATCCGTCTCACGGTGATATCTATCCGTCTAACGGTGATGTCTATCCGTCTCACGGTGATGTCTATACGTCTTACGGTGATGTCTATCCGTCTCACGGTGATGTCAATCCGTCTTACGGTGATGTCTATCCCTCTCACAGTGATATCTCTATCCGTCTCACGGTGATGGCGATCCGTCTTACAGTGATGTCTATCCGTCTAACGGTGATGTCTATCCATCTCATGGTGATGTCTATACGTCTCAGGGTGATGTCTATCCGTCTCACGGTGATGTCTATCCGTCTAACGGTGATGTCTATCCATCTCATGGTGATGTCTATCTGTCACACGGTGATGTCTATACGTCTCAGAGTGATGTCTATCCGTCTTATGGTGATGTCTATCCGTCTCACGGTGGATGTCTATCCGTCTTATAACCGTCTAACTTTGATGCAAGGGAAGAGTGCCGGAGAGCTAGTCCAATCACTGTATCTGTAGGGATATCAGACCAACTTCAACATCTCTCGTTGATATATTTGACTAAATACCTTTATCTACACGAGAAACGTTTATCGAAGAACAGCTGACATTGGCCAGTTCGTGCACATCGTAGAAAAGTATCATTGCGCACTATCAGAATTTGAATGCATGTGAACCAGATATGACTGTGTGCGATTGAATTGATTTGCGTTTCAAGAGAATATTATTGTGAGTGAACGAAATTATCGCGTTCTAAGGAAATAATGTTTCTAAGACAAAATATTTTGATGCCATTCGTAATAATATTTCGTACTTTTACTATGTCCAGTCCATGGTAGTATGATATTTATCATCGTGACATCTCGCCTGTCCACTCATTTATTTTTACACGTGTCTTTCTTTAAAAATAAATCAAATTTATCTCCAATCTGTTATTTCCATGAAATAGCTCTTCACACAAAACCGTAAGAAACACGAGCATGTCAACATAATTATAATTCAAAGTAAACTAGGGTAAAATATGAACTTTAAAAAAATTATTTAGGCGGAGATTTCTGAAGAATAAGAACATGTGTTCCGGAAGAGTAAGCGACTTCTATTTCATCGACACGAAGGAATATGAACAAAAGGAAGATTAACACGACGATTCCTGAAAAAGTACAAGGAGAACAAGACCGGGTGTTTCGGAAGAATAAGCTTCTTCTGCTTCATCGACGACACCGCGGAAAAAACTGATACGTGTTGGATTGGAGCTCGTATTTAAATTTCCAAAGACGTGAAAGGGAAAATATTGTTCGTGAGTAATTTATTCGTCACAAACACCAGCATCATTTAACAATTTCACGTTCGTAGTGATTTTACATTTTGTAATCCATTAATGAAATGATACAGAGAAGTATGCAGAGTGATTGATATCTAGATCTAAGTCCATGGTAGAATAGATCTAACATGACTTCTGGGGTAGGGGTGTAGAGACAGATGTCTAGATCTAAGTCCGTGGTAGAATAGATCTAACATGACTTCTGGGGTACGGGTAAGGCTGTAGAGACAGATATCTAGATCTAAGTCCGTGGTAGAATAGATCTAACATGACTTCTGGGGTAGAGGTAGGGGTGTAGAATGACAGTTATCTAGATCTAAGTCCGTGGTAGAATAGATCTAACATGACTTCTGGGGTAGAGGTAGGGGGATAGAGACAGATATCTAGATCTAAGTCCGTGGTAGAATAGATCTAACATGACTTCTGGGGTAGAGGTAGGGGGATAGAGACAGATATCTAGATCTAAGTCCGTGGTAGAATAGATCTAACATGACTTCTGGGGTAGAGGTAGGGGTGTAGAATGACAGTTATCTAGATCTAAGTCCATGGTAGAATAGATCTAACATGACTTCTGGGGTAGAGGTAGGGGGATAGAGACAGATATCTAGATCTAAGTCCGTGGTAGAATAGATCTAACATGACTTCTGGGGTAGAGGTAGGGGTGTAGAGACAGATATCTAGATCTAAGTCCGTGGTAGAATAGATCTAACATGACTTCTGGGGTAGGGGTAGAGGTGTAGAGACAGATATCTAGATCTAAGTCCGTGGTAGAATAGATCTAACATGACTTCTGGGGTAGAGGTAGGGGTAGGGGGATAGAGACAGATATCTAGATCTAAGTCCGTGGTAGAATAGATCTAACATGACTTCTGGGGTAGGGGTAGGTGTGTAGAGACAGATATCTAGATCTAAGTCCGTGGTAGAATAGATCTAACATGACTTCTGGGGTAGGGGTAGGGGTAGGGGTGTAGAGACAGATATCTAGATCTAAGTCCGTGGTAGAATAGATCTAACATGACTTCTGGGGTAGGGGTAGGGGTGTAGAGACAGTTATCTAGATCTAAGTCCGTGGTAGAATAGATCTAACATGACTTCTGGGGTAGGGGTAGAGGTGTAGAGACAGATATCTAGATCTAAGTCCGTGGTAGAATAGATCTAACATGACTTCTGGGGTAGAGGTAGGGGTAGGGGGATAGAGACAGATATCTAGATCTAAGTCCGTGGTAGAATAGATCTAACATGACTTCTGGGGTAGGGGTAGGTGTGTAGAGACAGATATCTAGATCTAAGTCCGTGGTAGAATAGATCTAACATGACTTCTGGGGTAGGGGTAGAGGTGTAGAGACAGATATCTAGATCTAAGTCCGTGGTAGAATAGATCTAACATGACTTCTGGGGTAGAGGTAGGGGTAGGGGGATAGAGACAGATATCTAGATCTAAGTCCGTGGTAGAATAGATCTAACATGACTTCTGGGGTAGGGGTAGAGGTGTAGAGACAGATATCTAGATCTAAGTCCGTGGTAGAATAGATCTAACATGACTTCTGGGGTAGAGGTAGGGGTAGGGGGATAGAGACAGATATCTAGATCTAAGTCCGTGGTAGAATAGATCTAACATGACTTCTGGGGTAGGGGTAGGTGTGTAGAGACAGATATCTAGATCTAAGTCCGTGGTAGAATAGATCTAACATGACTTCTGGGGTAGGGGTAGGGGTAGGGGTGTAGAGACAGATATCTAGAACTAAGTCCGTGGTAGAATAGATCTAACATGACTTCTGGGGTAGGGGTAGGGGTGTAGAGACAGATATCTAGATCTAAGTCCGTGGTAGAATAGATCTAACATGACTTCTGGGGTAGAGGTAGTGTAGTGGTGTAGAGAGATACAGAGAATTGTGTAGAACGATAGACCCAGTAAGAACACGATATAACAGCAAACACATGAGACAAACTGCACGTTCCAATATTTCACTTATAAATACATCAATTTGTAAAACTTTTATTAACCCTCGTCCAAAATTATTATTTGTAGAAAGTAAAAATAATTAATTGATGAGGCTACATCAGAAAATATTGCTACCAGAAAAACAAGTGCTTTTGTGGATTGTATTAAATGTTACTGGTTGTTAGCCCACGTCTTGGCTTTGATGTGGATTTTTGCGAATCTTTCGCATCAGCGTGAATTGTTGATGACGTCAAGACATTCACCTTTTAAACAAACTTTTAGAACTACATCGCATGACACTAACGGCCAACCGTTACTTTTTTTTTTAAACTTTGATTGATTTTAATCCTTTGCTTTTTATCTATATTAAAGCCCTGTACAAACTAATATTTTCCGTCTGAACAAACTCTTGCATATTGCAGCATAATTGAAAAAGATGTGAAAAGTATTTTTAATTTTTAAGTCACTGGAAGTCATCTTTAAATGTGCTTAATCATCAAAATATATTCTCCTCTTCAAATTTGAATGACTAATTACTTGTAAATATATTAGTATCTGAAAGTTTTAAAGCTCTTGAATATCGATGATAGACGAATATTAAAAAAATCCCCAGAAGTCATGTTAGATTTATTCTACCACGGACTTAGATCTAGAAATCTGTCCCTACACCCCTACCCCTACCCCAGAAGTCATGTTAGATCTATTCTACCACGGACTTAGATCTAGATATCTGTCTCTACACCCCTACCTCTACCCCAGAAGTCATGTTAGATCTATTCTACCACGGACTTAGATCTAGATATCTGTCTCTACACCCCTACCCCTACCCCAGAAGTCATGTTAGATCTATTCTACCACGGACTTAGATCTAGATATCTGTCATTCACATTCGTGGTAGTTATACTTTTTTTTGCAATCCATTGTTGAAAAAATACAGAGAAGTATGTAGAATGACAGATATCTAGATCTAAGTCCGTGGTAGAATAGATCTAACATGACTTCTGGGGTAGGGGTAGGGGTGTAGAATGACAGATATTTAGATCTAAGTCCGTACCTTTTTGCCATTTTAAGTGAAGAACTGTATTCTAACATATAACACACATGCAATAAACATACATTATATCAGTTTAAGTGAACAAAATAGTTAATCCCCCTTTACACAGGAATATAGGACCCCATCCATTTAGATCCCCAGCCTAATATCTACCGACCATACTGACCCGTCTCTCTGATTCTTTACAATTGCCGTACTTTCCTATCACCCCTCCGCCCCTACAGAAAAAAAATCACCATCAAAATTATCCCTCAGCACCAAATCGCTCAAAACACACAGGAAGCCTCCTAACAAGTCTGTTGGAGTAAACACTTTGTAATCGCTCTTATCACTTTCAGACGATCCCAAAACTAATCTCACAGTTCAAACCATAATAATACAATTGTCGGAATGTGACCAGTCACGTGATGTTAATTACAGACGGTATTACATTGCTAAAGCAGACAAATGTAGAAAGAAAATTAACATACGAACACCAAATGTCAGCACGAGCACCTTAACGACAAATAACCATTGGATGGGACTTAAAAGGGTGTCCGACTCGCACGATAAATATCCTTTCGCGGTTTTCACAACGCTGACCCAGAGGTTAGGTCCAAGTTAGCATCAGGTACTATCTATTAGGAAATTTAGATGGATTTTCAATACATATTGTAGATCGTCTAACTTCACATAGAGAATGATCCAATGCATTGTCTCCCTGTCAACGACTGGTGCTCTTCTGCGACATACTTAGAGCTAAAATTAAGGGTCGTTTTCAAAATCATCGCTGTAATGCCGCTCACTCACATCACTTCATATTACATCTTCTCGACTCATTTCCCTTTCTTTTCATTTCCCCATGACAGGCCGTATAGTGGATGTCAACCCCGTAAAATAAATAAATAAATAAATGAAATAATAAATAAAGTCTGAAGTGTGAGACAAAAATCACATGAAGAACCTTAGGTAGCTGGTTTCAGTGACAGAAGTTATCTCCCCATCTCCTTTTATCATATCATTTAAAACACTTGTTAATGATTTATACTAGATCTACTATCTTACAAGTAACTACAAAGGTAATATAACATCTCGGCGCATAGGGATAATGATAAAAAAATTCATCGTTTTGCGCTCATTTCCAAAATTAATTAAATAACAAGATGATCACAAATTAATTTAATATCGTGTAGAATGAGATTCAAAATATGAATGTTTAATGTCAAAAGAACACACCTGGTTATATTCGAATACACAATATTATGCTGGCAGTTTGCAGATTAATCTTTGGCACGTGGACGAAACGCCTAGACGTTCGACCGTTAATCTGATTGGTTGATCTACGAACCTCTCTGTCAATCAATAGTCATTTTCATCGCTTAAATCCAGAGGCCTGAAAAGGGGTAATTTATGCACTAAACGTATTCGATACATTCGGCTAACAACAGGGAAAAACGTTATATGTGTGAAATAACATTTTAGCAATTATTCATTAATTGTTATATTGTGAATCTGTTGCGTTCAAGTGGTTTCTGGACAATGCGATGCACCTATATCTGGTTAGCGGCCATCAAACCGTGAAAGGATGAAAACACTCGCCGTATCACAACCTGAATCAAAGATCAGTCCGCCATTCTACCAGAGAAAAAAGGAGCCATCACAGAATTATTAATATAGTTTCGGGAGATAACAAATGTGAAAAGTTTGATATAAATGAAAAGCTTACATACGATTTGATACCGCCTGGTATTTAAATTTATTGAAAAGCTCCAGATTAAGCATAAAACATCAACAATTGCTCGCTCCTCCGCGGAGGGATATATTGTGTGTTGGTTTAGCGTCAGCGACAAAGGCAAAGGAATATGTCAGCGCTGTTCGGGTGCTACTGAGGATATCAAAGTGGCGAAAAAAGTAGGAATAACTTTTAGGAAGTTAGCCACGAGCATACCGGCTGGCCCGAACGACATTTAGGGATGTTAAATTCGGACGGTTTAGGTGAAGGACAACAAGCATGGGGCGATCGGCGACCAAGGTATGTAGAAATCAAACGGCCGTCGGACCCCTGAATGGTCGCCATTTTGACTGTTGTTCGGGGCCCATTGTCACAAAAAGCTTATCTTGCCAGGCAAGAACTTCTTCCGATTTTTCACGTTCACTCACGTACTGTATATATGTTGTTATTGCTATCCTGAAAATCACTAGTTGTTCACTGGTCGTCTGAAATATGCCCGTATAACCTATTGTCCCGTGCCATTGGAACACGATCCCGTTTCACAATGTGTAGTGCAAGAAAGGTGGACTTTCCTGAAAATGGTTTCCGATGATCATGGGAAGTTTGGAAGGTCCGTGTGAATAGCTCGCCCTTCTCCCTTCGACTGTTGGTGACGAGTGTTGTGTGTAATAAGTGGCGGAGACACAGATGTACACCAACTGTTGCTAGCCAGAAAACGTCCATGATCAAATCGTGGGCCCCAACACATGGTTCATCCATACGGCAGATGTTAATATACTACTACAATCACACAGCTGATAAATCGCAGACATGCAGGACACACGTGTAATTAATACGCCAGCATGTGTAAACAAAACATGTTTACCATAAAACGCATGTAAAAATCTTATCCAACATGTCACATTGCTCCATCTCCAATACACAACCCTAATACACACGTGCTGTTCAATACACAACTCTTAAATATGCACGTGCAATTTGAACAATGACAAATGATATGTTTGATTTTAAACATGATTTTATTTATATATCTATATCCTTGTTACAATAATTGACTATAAATAAATTCTGTGAAGAATAGCAGTTTTAATTTTCGATTTCATCATCAGGATAACGAAATTTGACAAAATACCTACCTTGGTGCTTTAATTCATACAGCATATCACACACTTGTGTGATTTACGAAAAACTTCCCATCATATTTGTGTAAAAACACAAAGTGTGAATTGCATGTTCACATTGTGAAATATTTCTAGGTCCAATGCAACCATGTACACTGCCAAAGATGCACAATGATATCTAATATTGAAAGAATACTCATCCCTAGCAAGGGGTATGTTGCTCAAATTTTGTTACATTGGTAAATCAAACGGTAATATGCTATGTGTAATTCTAGAGGTACATTGTCATTGTCTGTACCAGATGTATTGTAGTGTATGTGTGATGTATATATGGGAGCTTGAACTACATCTGCTCACAGCCGCAAGTCAAGGTCTGTGAATGACAACATTCAAATTCATAGTAATTATAATAATTTTTTATGGTTTTTACAACAACATTTGTCAAATCAAACTTCTGACGCTTTTATTATGAAAAAAATCACAACTGTTGCTGCTGTCTGTTAGAACGGGTTGAAAACATCATATCCAGCTAGCTTGTATTCCTAAATCTCAGTTGTGGAAAGAGATTGACACAAAATTACCTTTAAAATCTTTCGAGGTTTAAAACAAAATAAACAAATCCAGTATTCTTTTTGACAAATGCATGGCTAGAAGTTGTTAAGAATTAAGTTATAAAAAGTTGAAATATGGAAAATGGCTCTTAAAGTTTTGAATTTAATTAGATTTTAATTTTTAATAATTTCCCCACATTAACAGCTGAGAGAAACTCTTTAAAATCAACCACTTTTTTGATATAAATAACAGTTTGGTGCCAATATTCAGGTTGTACTTTCTTCAGTAATTTTTATTTGATAAATATTGAATAAATGTATTTTAAACAAGAAACAAAAGAAAGAAAACAGACAACAAGATTCCCAGAGTCGTTTTTATATCTGCCATCACCGTGTGGCTGGTAATAAGCCCACTTGTGATAGGTTTTGCTCCTCACTAGCTTTTAAAATAAATTATATTTTATGGTCCTGCATTAAACACCCAGTGTGGGCCCCTTGGCTAAATACAGGATAATAACACAATTTATGAAATTGTATGGACATTGGGCAACAATTGTACCCTGATATTGAGGAGAGATATATAGAGAAATTATTAAAAATAATGCCTAAAATGACTGTTTGATTTTATTGAAGGAAGAAAGTTTGACTGGGTATGTTGTAGAACAGTTTGACAATGTGAAGATGAATGATACTTTAGATTTTAATATTTTAAGGTTACTGTGACACCTTGCAAAGTACTTGTGTATGTGGCGGTCATTTGACTGGAAATCTTGAGTGTGGATTACAGGTAAAACAAATGTGTATTTTCAGAAATGAGATGCCACCGTATTTCAGAACTCCTGCACCCAGTATGCATTCTCGAGGCCCTGGCCTCATGCCCGGCCACCCTATGCCGTATCGTGGCCACATGGGTCTCCATCCACAGACCTCGCAGCATGTGCCCGCAAACGTAACGGTCAGTATCCAGTGATGCAATATTAAGTTGTGTGTTACTTTCCCATTGCAGGTTCGCGTCCGGAAACGCTCGATTCGCTCACGCAGACAAGGAACTTAATGACTTACTTGATTTCAGTGCGGTGAGTTTGTCGTTTCTATGGTCACCGGTACCTGTTTCCATGGTTACCGGTACTGTTGCCATGGACATTTTTTAGACACCTGTCCATGTTTGTATCCCAATTTTGTTTGCTTGCTTCACCTTTTTTGGTTGCATTATTAAAATTTATTTTCCCTTTTCAGTTTTGTTTAGTTTTGCCTGTTATGTAAATTGCTGCAAGTTCATCCTGATCATTATTTTAAGTTTCATTTTCTATTTGTTGTCTCTCATTATATATTTATAATTTATGTTGATGTTGTCTGCATGGCATTTGTTGTTGTGTCCTCTGTGCATGTGCTTTTCATTTATTTCCTCCATCCTCTGCTCCAACCATTATGTGGTACACTCCATCTTCTATCTGGAAAGAGTTATCTCCCTTGAACATGCATGATTTGAAGCTGGTGTACCTTCTTCCTGTTTGCGCATGTGAATGTGTAACTTAATTCACAGGCTTTGATTGATAACGTGTTATTTGAAAGACGAGACAAGATCATAAATTTCATGGGTATGATGTCAGATCATTTAAATTTCTTTAACTGGTCGCCATCTGTGTTCTGTCTTCATTCATTTTATAAACACTAATATATATTGTATTTATTCATAAAATTATCATTTATCATAATACAATTACTAGTGTCATGTTTAGAAATATAGATGTAATGCATCACTGTTGTATTCTTTTGTCTCGATGTATATATACATGACGTACATTACTGTCATTTTCATCTTCTATGTCATAACTCAGTATCTATGAATTGCAAAGTTGATGTATCTTGTTTTCAGAAATTAATTCAAATTACAGAGTTGAGCCATTTGTCTTTAAGAATCGAGTACGCTAAATGAATCAAATTTTGATTTTATGACTGTGCTTTAGTTTGAGGAAGTAAGGGTTTGTGTGCACAGGTGTTCAGTTGCGAATCAACCAGGGGGGGGGCCATGAAAGTGTGTGTGGGGACAGTTATTTAATTTTATGAAATTTATTGGAGATTTGCTATCTGCTGCAAGTTTTGATATGGTCCCTGTAAAATTGTGCCTTTTTACACAGTCCCTGCATACATTTGTTACAGATCATCCATATTGGTCTACAAGCTGTTGCACAAGTGCCACATGATACCATGTTTGTATTTCTGTAAAATCTATTGATTTTCTATAAAGTTTGTCATTTTTCGTCCTGATAAGTTTTACTCTGATCAATATTGAAGGATCCTGTACCTTTTTACGACGTTGTTTAGATACCTGTGACGACATTATGTCCCAATATAAAGCCACATCCACTTTGTTCCATCACAGTCACAAGGTTTATTTTGAAAAGGATAAAAGTATATTGTAAAGCCTTATTGGGAAATTCGTAAAATTAAGTGCCCTATTGGGAAACTTGAAAAAGTTTTCTGCCAGTAAATTGAATACAGCTAATTTACTGAAGTAGCATGTTTTTATGAAAGAATCTTCCAACATAGTATGGTACTTATAAACACAAAAATCATAACACTTCATGTGTGGGAGTAAACAAAAGGTGTGTCTAATCACATATTGTTGTCCGACAAGGGCAGATAACTTCTAATACCATCAGATTATATCGCCTTGTATAATTAACTTGTCTTGCCTGATTAAACACAACACAATGGTAAGGTTGAGAGTAAGCTGCCCTGGGGTCATGTTCACACCTTTGTAGGCGATTGTCACACCACAGTGATAAGGGATTAGTCGGGGATTAGCAGAGCGTTTTATCCTCTAACGTGAAGGAATGTCCGAACGTGGGTGGATGTTTTCAGCAGTGTGTAACAAAAATGTGAAAATACATCTCAAAAACAGGATAAAATATGATATTATAGAGACACTGGTTGACATGCCAATGACAGTAAAATATATCCTGTAATAATAGAAGTGGTGTCTCTATGTAGTTTGATTCAGCATGACATTGTTAGTTTGATGTCGGTGACCATGCACAGAAATCTGAGGTATTGCAACAGGTTGCTTCATTTGTTAAAAAAAGTATTTTGCATTATTAAGAAAGTATTTGTCAAAATTTTGTATTTTTTTTTATACTGAAATGTCTTTTAATTAATTTTCTTTTAATTTTAATTAATTTGCTTTTGTTTCTGAAAGTTTTTAAGCTTGATTTAATCAGTAGAAATCTATATAGTTGAATGTCTCACATGATAAAGATTTTCAAGAAATTTGTGGTTTTTTTTTTTTTTTTTTAAATATTTTACCATAAAAATAAAGCATTTGAATGATAAGATTTTTGGCGATCAATTAAAATTTCTTGTAATTAGTTAGGATGTAAGTACAAGTCTTTCAGGAAGCTAGATTAATTGACTATTTCTTGATATTTGTTAAAAATATTAAGATGTGGTTACTCTGGTACCTGAACTTACTTCAAAATACACATTACAGGTTATTTTCCTTAAATTTCACCTTTGTTTCTTTTAATCAAGCAGAATTGTAAGAGGTAATTGGTGGTAAATGTGGATGATTGTCTACTTAGATTTGGCAGTGTCACTCGCTGTACAGTTATGTTTTGATTGATCATGGTCGTCTGTTTTTATACAGTAGTCAGAGGTTAATTGATTGTGTAGGAAGACAAGGGACTTGCAGGATTTATTAAGGTTTTATAGCCGTTTCCTGATAAGTAATAAATCAGTAGAGGTACAACAGGGGAGAGGTGCAAAGACTGTAGAGCATGATTGGGGATCACTAGAGGTACAACAGGGGTGAGGTACATAGACTGGGGGCCACGATTGGGGATCACTAGAGGTACTACAGGGGAGGAGTACATAGACTGTGGGGCACGGGTAGGGGATCACTAGAGGTACTACAGGGAAGAGGTGCATAGACTGGGGGGCTTGGGTAAAGGGTCATAAGAGGTACTACAGGGGAGAGGTACATAGACTGGGAGGGCACGGGTAGGGGATCATTAGAGGTACTACAGGGGAAAGGTACATAGACTTTGGGGCACAGGTAGGGGATCACTAGAGGTACTACAGGGGAGAGGTACATAGACTGGGAGGGCACGGGTAGGGGATCACTAGAGGTACTACAGGGGAAAAATACATAGACTTTGGGGCACAGGTAAGGAATCACTAGAGGTACTACAGGGGAGAGGTACATAGATTGGGGGGCAGAGGACAGAGGATCACTAGAGTTATTACAGGGGAAAGGTACATAGACTGGGGGACAAGGTTGGGGATCACTATGGGTACTACAAAGGAGAGGTGCATAGACTGGGGGGCTTGGGTAGGGAATCATTAGAGGTACTACAGTGGAGAGGTACATAGACTGGGGGGGGGGGGGGGCTTGGGTAGGGAATCACTAGAGGTACTACAGGGGAGAGATACATAGCCTGGGGCGGGGGGGCTTGGGTAAAGGGTCATAAGAGGTACTACAGGGGAGAGGTGCATAGACTTGGGGAGGCAGGTGTTAGGCAATCACTCAAGGTTTTAGTGGGAGAGAGGTACATGGACTTTGGGATGGAGGAAGTTTAGGGTATCACTCGAGGTACTTGGGAGATGTTATGGGGCGGGGAGGGTTAGGGTATCACTTGAGGTACATGGGAGAGAGGTACTTGGAACTGCAGGATGTTTTAGAAAACGACCATTTTAGGCTCAGCTTCTGATCGTAGATTTACTTTGTTATCATTTACAAAGTCTGAGTTTTCAAAATAAATGAATATATGTAATGAAAATTTTGGTTTGATTAAAATTAATCAACTTGATTGACTGAAAATGATCGTCATTTAATGTAAACCTATTGTAAGAATGAAAATAAATGTCAAAAATTTACTTGCCAAGTCTTATCACTTTATCACAGAAAGAACTTCATATACTTACGAATATTGCCATCATTTTGAAATATTTCTAATAATCTATCATGTTAACAGCATTTTGAGGAAAAAACTTCATTGACAGGTTAACTACTTGGTATATTATATTTTATGTTAAAGATTATAAATGTTTTGTTGTATGCAGATGTTTTCACCGCCGGTCTCCAAGAATGGTCCTCCTGTAGGCCCCTCGGGGACAGGGCCTGCAAGTAACATGGAATTTGGGGGCTACAAATCGAGTAACCGTAAGTAATCTTTCTTCTTCTGCTTGTCAGGAAGGGTAAAATTGTAAAAAAAATTTGTCTTGAGGGAACATCTCTATATAGTAGTACTTGGGAAGCCTTTTGCCTTGTACCTGTGTAAAAGAGGCATTTGTAAATGAAGTACCTGTCTTAAGGGACCAGCTGAAATGTACCCATCATAAGACCTGCTGTAAGTGTAGTACCTGTCTTGAGAGACCAGCTGAAATGACATGTCATGAGACCTGTTAGTGTAGGACCTGTCTTAAGGGACCAGCTGAAATGTACTTGTCATGAGACCTCCTGTAAGTGTAGTACCTGTCTTGAGAGACCAGCTGAAATGTACTTGTCATGAGATCATTCTCTGGAGGGACCAGTAGTACATACAGATGCTATAATTGATTGACCATGCACACAGCACCTGTTTTGAAGGACCAGCCATTAATACACCACATGTCCTGACGAACCAGCAATGAATGCATTACCTGTTTAAAGGGGCCAGCAGTACTGGACGTTTCATGAGGAACAAGCAGTGAAGGGGACAGTCTTGGTCACATGACCATCAAGGCAGTGCCTCTGGAAGAACAAGTCGTATAAATGCACTACCTTTCCTTGCAATGCAATAAGCTTTTTACAAACCACTGAGCAGAATCATTGGTGTGTGACATTCAAAAATGTTTCTTACAACATTTCCACAACTAAATAAGTTTCACATGGAGAGCAATTTTGAATTTTCAGTTGAAAGAAAAGATTATATGTAATAAATTTGAGAATTGGGCTAAATTTTGAAGTGTAAATGTAGATTCTGAGTAATCTTATCAGTTGTTAGACAGGAGGATATTTCATGATTGGGGAAAGCAAGAAGCTTGAAACTCCAATTTATTACCTATCACTTCGTCCTTCTTTTTCGTAAAAAAGTGGAGCTTTATTTTTACAAACAGAATCGTAATTGTGTTCTTAGGTTTGTAAATTCCATTGTAGTTAAATCCTGGAAGGATGTTTGTGAAACGTGAAAACTAAGTATTAAGTTGATTATGCTTGTTGACATGACAAAAGTTAGGGGTAAACAGTGTCCCTCTCTTGGGGCCCCCCCACCAAGTGTGTCACACAGGTGTTTGAAGGAATGCTGAATAGACCTGCATGTTTGGTGAAGCATGTACTGACTGTTCATGTTCAGCCAGGTGCACTTGGTGTCCCCCTTTTGCAAAAAGGGGGCTCACCAAGGGGGAACCGTACTAAGGTCTATCTCTGTCACCACAGAAACAACAGAAGTCATTGATGACAAATTCATGCCTTACAGTCTTATCTCATTGGTTACCAAAAAAAAATAAGAATATATTGTGTTGTTTTGTTTTGGTAAAGCTCAATTAATTTGATACAAAATGCCAGTGAAATGCAAGCAGTCTCTACAAACTTTCTGTCTGGAGGGCCTTGGATTTAAAAAAAAAGTCACTTTGAATCCTAAATTGCTTGCTACATAAACCTGCAGCACAGTAGGGAAAATTTACCTCATTATTCCACCAAGTAGCTACAGTTAGAACAGACTTTACACAGTGATAAAGCTGTGTTTAATCAGAGTGAATATTGTACAAAAGAAAAGGTCTGTCGCTATAAACTAGCCCTATTAGTGGCATTTTATCATTTGAAAAATCTTATTTTCTACGGATCAGCATTTCAAAAGTTTCTTCGTCGTCATATTAAACAATGCAGTTATCAAATTTGAGTGTTTTTTATGAATCACATTCACACTCTCTGATCAGTTCTGTGATGAACCATTGACCTTCAGTCAAATATGTAGGTATATAAGTCCTGTAGATGCAAGTTTAGGACAAGGCTTTGACAAGGTCACATAGTTGCTTTTGTTGGAATTATTAAATTTTTTGAAAATTTTAAAACTTTCCAAGTCTCATTTCTATCAATATCAGGCAGAAAACTTCTTGAGAAATCTTCCTTCTGTGAAATAAGACTGGGGTCTTACAAAGTCAGTATTTTTTTTTGCATTATCTCCCCTTTTCCCCTTCTCCTCTTTCTCATCTCCCTTGTGTCTTTCTCCTTTTAGTTCTCTCTATTTGTGGAACTAAAATGTAAAAGTTTAAGTGATATGTTGAAGACACCCATAGGCCACCTGGCTAAGTGTTATTACTTAGGAAAAGGGGCTCCAATTGGGGAGTCCTGCATGTGTATTGTTTTAATTCTTTAACTGTTACTTAATCAATTTTATTTCAAAATACATGGTATGACACCTGTCCCAAAATAAATCATTCAGATAGTGTAAACAATGTGAGTACACTTGATATAAAACTCTATTTTAAGTTTATGAGACTGCTCGGGTCAGCAGGATCTGACATTTAAAATGTCGTGACAGTATCGCTTGTGATAGGTGCAGGTTTGAGTCTTGTACAAAACTTATGTTGGGTCTATAATAAATTAGTTTTAAAGTGATATTGTCAATTTTGTGCCCATGATTTGTAAAAGGTACACAGATAAATTTGTAAAAGGTACACAGATAAATTTGTGAAAGGTACACAGATAAATTTGTAAAAGGTACACAGATAAATTTGTTACCTGCCAGGTTTAAAATGCTCTCAAGGTTAACCTCATTTTTCCAACATCACCACTACCAAAAGATTTTCAACCCAGTTCAACTTTCACCCTCTACTAGCAAGGAGGACAAATTTAAAATTATTGTGATATACAAATTTATGTATAATGGTACGAGGGTGAAAATATTGTGGTTTACAGAAGTTGGACATCAGTCTGCTAGTTATACAAATCAAATGCAGTATACCTTACTACAAACAAACTGGGATAGTAACAAGGTTTTTTGTTAGAAAATGACGAGGGTCCAATTGAATGGATTTGGAAACTATTATACATGTTTACAATGGGGCCTATTGTTATTTTTTTCATAGGTAAGACAGTTGTATGGTCTTCCCTATGTATCAGTAAAGTTCCTTTTTTGTCAAGTAGTTTCTATTGCTTAACATCTGTTAGACCCTATTTTCTGGATTGGTAACTTTCCACACAATTCTTTGTCAGATTGCTTATTTACATTAAGGGCCTACAACAGTTGTGTGGTTGGACGCTTCCTACCTGTGACAGTTTGTGTTTCTCAAGGAGCTGAGTAATGGATCAGTCTGTGCTGACCTTTATAGATGTGGATACATGTGATGGGCCACCCGTATGTTGTTCAATGAGGTAGATACGAGCCTCCTACAAGGAGACCCTACCTGAAAATGACCTTTGCTGTTCACACAGAAACCAAGCTTTCAAGCAAACAAGCTTCTGTACAGATATGAGGCCTGCTTCTGTTGACCAGTTCTGTCTGTTGTTCTGTATAGGGCCTTCATCTGCTGACCAACCCTGTGCATTTTTGAAATCCTGTGTTCTGTATGTGTGTTGTGCCTGCATCTATGAACAATTTTTTGATATCTGATGTCCAATGTTCTGGGTAGATTTACAGCCTGTATTTCTCCATACATGTTGTGCCAGCATCTATCAACAATTTTTTGATATCTGAAGACCAATGGGTAGATTTAGAGCCTGTATTTCTCCATACATGTTGTGCCAGCATCTATCAACAATTTTTTGATATCTGAAGACCAATGGGTAGATTTAGAGCCTGTATTTCTCCGTACATGTTGTGCCTGCATCTATCAACAATTTTTTGATATCTGAAGTCCAATGTTCTGGGTAGATTTATAGCCTGTATTTCTCCATACAATCTGCCTGGCAGCTAGTCAATAATTTTGTATTTATAAATATGCGGCACTCCACAAACTTAAGTGTTGTATGGTAGAGATTTGGTTTTCTACAAACACAATACCTGTCTTGCATCTCTTCACTAATTCTACATCTGTCTCATATCTCTCCACTTACTCTACACATATCTTATCTCTCCACTAACTCTCTCTCCTCTAACTCTACACCTTGCATCTCTCCACTAACTCTACACCTGTCTAAAATCTCTCCACTAGCTTAACACCTGTCTTACATCTCCACTAATTTTACATCTGTCTCGTATCTCTCCACTTATTCTACACCTGTCTGACATCTCTCCACTGATTTTACACCTGTCTTACATCTCTTCACAAACTTTACACCTGTCTTACATCTCTCCACTAACTTAACAACTGTCTTACATCTCTCCACTTACTCTACACCTGTCTTACATCTCTTCACAAACTTTACACCTGTCTTACATCTTTCCACTAACTTAACAACTGTCTTACATCTCTCCACTTACTATACACCTGTCTTAATCTGTCCACTAACTTTACACCTGTCAGCATTTTTCCACAAACTTTACACCTGTCTTAATCTGTCCACTAACTTTACACCTGTCTGCATCTTTCCACTAACTTTACACCTGTCTTAATCTGTCCACTAACTTTACATCTGCCTTACTACTCTCCACTAATACAACACCTGTTGTGACTCTGTTTTGTGCAGATGTGGGGCCTATATCTCTACCAAATTACACCTGTCTTTTACAGGTTTCTGCCAACTAAATGTCTGCAAGGCCCTGTGCTCTGTACATATGTAAGGCTTAAATCTCTCCAGAAAGTCTACATCTGCGTCTCCTGGCATCTGTGTATACATACATACCCCAGTATCCCACATCTCCTGTATACAGATGTCTTTTGCATCTGTGTGTTACTCCCCCTCCCTGTGTTGGCCTATATTGCACATGCTGAAGTAACACCTCATTGCTATAAATACACACACTTCCAGCAGTGCCAGGCAATTCTGTACACCTCCAGAATCCTGTCCTATGTTGGTTTAGTGTTGGGGAAGTCAGGGTTTGTCTGCCATGGGGTCGTATTTACTGTTTAACTAAAGGCTACAAAAAGCTGTTCCATCCAGAACCTCATTTGGTCTGACTTTCCCTTGTTTTGTTTGGACTCAAGAGTTCCTATAGTTGATGTTGGTCTTTCTTGGTTCTTGAAATGGCTCCATATTGGTAATGTCTAATACCTATGGTTCTTGTGTAGGTCTGCCCACCTCAGGAGGCCTATAATAAGTGACCAGTGACATAAAATGACCTTGAGTAAGGAAGTTAAAAAGGTCAAATGTGGTGAGGGACACAGCCTGTTGACTTGATTTCACATTAGCAAACAAAGGCAAAGACGTACATACAGAGACAATTACTGAGACATTGGGAAGAAAATCTGCTCAAGTTCAATCCATGTTATTGCTTATGTATACCTTTCAAATTTGAATATTGATAAATATCTATGCAAATTTTGAAATATTTAAAAATGGTGATATTGTGTTTTTAGTTTATTGTATACTAATAAATGTAACTGTTGAAGGAATGTGAGAATTGCATCTGTTCTCACAAGTTCATGCATTATTTCATCAACAGATCTTTGCTGTTTTATCTAATCAATGAACTGAAAATGTTGTTTAATTCTGCTGGCAAAAAAAAAATTTCCTGAATCCGCTACTAGTATCTTGGAATATGTTCTCTAAGGTTATACAGCGGAGTGAATGTTCATCCAGGCATTTATATTTAGATGTATACCTAGAGCCCCCTTAATGGGCCCCTTCTCTATGAATGAAAAGGGAAATTTAAATACTCCATTCCCTGGTGTTGGGTCAGAGGTCGTCCTGTCTGAGTTCGGATGTCGTGTGTAGTGTAGGTCGGATTTCTTATCTACCTGGCGAGCTTACCTGTCAGTTTTTCACCTGGTGTATACAGCGAGGTGAGAAGTGTGTTAGGATTAGCTGATGTGTATAGGAGGTGGCTCTATCATGTTCCACGTCTTCAGGCTTTCTAATGCCAAAGTCAACAAAAGCTTAGTGAACACTGCCTGTGTATTGGCCGATGATGGTTCAGAACTTTATCTTTTACTAGAGCCCAAGTTATGAACATTAATTCTCATGAAACCGTCAAATGTTAGATACAGATTTATTTAATTCAATCACTTTAAAGGGCAAGTGAAGTCATCACAATTATCAAAAAATTAACAGAAGAATGTCCAAACCTGAATACAATTATGGGGAAGTGCAATGTTACTGTTGAATACATGCAAATCTGTAGAACTATAACCAATCACAGTCATATAGTTAATTGTGCTTGAATACATACAATTTTACAGATTTATTATTAAAGGATTTGTCGGAGATTTTCTCTAACACTTAATAATACTTTCTTCCCAAATGTACGGTGCCATAGTTTAATAGTTGATGCATCATCTATTTCAACCTTCGGTATAGATCTGAAATGTGTGGTGCATTACCACCTTTGGACAGGTTAGTGTTTCTCAAAAACCGAAATCATTGAGCATCCAGTGCTGTTCTAGTTGTGTTCTTGAAAAAGACAATTTACCCAGATTACCTTTGATATCATGTGTGGACCTCCAGCATTCTATTCAGTAAGGAAATAAACATCTACTATCAGTCAATACTCCCTGAACAAACATAGCTGGTCATCAGGCGAGGGAAAAGCTTGTTATCAAGTGAGGGAAAAGCTTGTTATCATGTGAGGGAAAAACTGGTCATCAGACGAGGGAATAGTTGGCCATCAGACGAGGGAATAGTTGGCCATCAGACGAGGGAATAGTTGGCCATCAGACGAGGGAATAGTTGGCCATCAGACGAGGGAATAGCTGGTCATCAGACAAGAGAATAGTTGGTCATCAGACGAGGGAATAGCTGGTTATCATGTGAGTGAATAGCTGGTCATCAGACGGGAATAGCTGGTCATCAGGCGAGGGAATAGCTGGTCATCAGACGAGGGAATAGCTGGTCATCAGGCGAGGGAATAGCTGGTCATCAGGCGAGTGACACTGATAATGAATAAGATATCATATTTAAGACAAACAAGGTCAGAGGTGTCAGGTTTCAAATTTCATTAAGTCTGTAAGTGAGCAGGCTGTTTTTGTGGTGTGATGCTGTGGACCATGTCTGGGTACAACGAGATCAGACAAGACAAAATTGACTTAATGAGTGATGGTGATATGTCACGCTTGCTGAATGGAGTTGTGACAATTTTGTGGTGGAGATGTTCAAAATTTTAGTAATGTAATCATGCTTGAATTTTACCTGAAAAGGTAAATGTGATCGTGCTGAGTGTCATGTCACTTTCTTCAACTTTTGTTTTCCTGAAGAATGTATACATGGACCATGAAATTTTAACTACACCCAATGAACATATCTATAACGTAAAAATTGTTTGAAGGAATACCAATGTAACCTAATTACATAATTTGGTATTGTAGGGGTTGATTTAAACTTCAGAATCTAGTCAGAAATCTGTTTCATACATAACAGGTATTATGTAGACATTGCCCAGCTTTTCACTGCTATATGTAATAGGTATAGATTTTGTCTTATAATCCTAACACTTATTCATCCTCTCTATTACCGTTCCTGAAGTTTGGGCTTTATTGACAGTCTGGTGGTGTTAGATGAGGAATGGATGTTTTAAAGAAAAGACAACAAAGCTACTCGAGAACAACAAGGCTACTCGAGTATTACAGCTATTGTGTAGACTGTACTGTAAAAAAACTTCAAAGGATAAGAAGTCTTGTGTACCAATATATCTAGGATCAAATCAGACCGCTGATTATCTCCCGTTTACATGCTTGTTGATGCCTTACAAATACCTGACAAAGGTTGGTGTGAAGGAACACACTATCTGTCATTACTACAATGGCAGGACACAACAATGTCTTGTTTCTTCTGATACACATATAATTTATGTACAAAGTGCTGCTGGCTCACTGTGGCTTTGATTTAATTACAGACTTTCTGGTCAACTTTTCATTGCCTTGTTAGCTAGTAATGTTAGATAATAATTTTATTTCATCTCCTGTATTAATTTGCATACTTAGGAAATATGAACAAAGGAATTCAGGCTCAAATTTGCTTCCCTTAGTGTCAACAGGCCCTGTATGTCTTTTGTGACTGTCAACAGGCTCTGTATGTCTTTGTGACTGTCAACAGGCTCTGTATGTCTTTTGTGACTGTCAGCAGGTCCTGTGTGTCTTTTGTGACTGTCAACAGGCTCTGTATGTCTTTGTGACTCAACAGGCCCTGTATGTCTTTGTGACTGTCAACAGGCCCTGTATGTCTTTGTGACTGTCAACAGGCCCTGTGTGTCTTTGTGATTGTCAACAGGCCCTGTGTGTCTTCGTGACTGTCAACACATTGGATGACATCATCTGTCATGGCAGCCATGTTAGAACGACATCTACACCAATCTGTCATATCTGTCCATCACCAAGAAACATGAAAAGATTAGATATTGAACATCTGATGGTGGCCCCTTGCATTACAAGCCTGTTATGATGGCAGCCAAGGAGGCAAGAGATTTGTTTAAGATTATTGGCTAATTGTCGTGGCACTATCATTAGCTGTGAGTGAGCCTCCTGTCTATTGATCCGTGGCCTCCATGCTAAGGCTGGTTAGCTTGTGCTGTTGGTCTGAAATTACATATCATTTCCATTTAGTTTCTTAGGCTTATATTTAACCTTCTGAGTAGAAAGCTAAATCTTTGCATTTTTAAGAGGAGGTAACTCTTGTAAAAGGGTTTCAGGGGAGACAATTTAGTAGTTAACGTAGGGGATTTTATTGAAGTTGACCCTATGAGAGTTTTGGTGCTGGGGTAACTACAGCAATGCTGTAACAGTCCTTTCTCCCTCAGGTCAATTACACACAGAGCTTCATAACAGTGTCGCCAACAATACGCCTCGCCATTGTGTGGCAAATTTTTCAATTTTTATCGCTGATTGTTTCTTGAGGAGTTTGGCGCTGTCGTCGCGCTAGGTGACCGGTACGTCGGGCTTTAACGGCAAGATGTATGATTTCGTCTTCGATTAGCTGTCAGTAGCGATGCCCGTCGGGAAAGAGAGATGCAGTGACGATTTCACGTCTCGGCAGTAAATGGCCTGGCAGCAATAGTTTTATAGTAACATTACGGAATGGCGCCGAAGATAGTGACCTACCAACATCTATCTTCTGTAGATTTGGGAATAACATTGTTGAGATGGTCTCTCAAGACATCGCTACTATTGTTCCATTACATCAATAATGGGGTATAGAACAAACCATGTGGCATTTATAGGAGCTATGAATGCCATGACTTGTGTCCTTGTGGTTTTGATGACTTGTACTGGCTTGTTGTCTGGTCTGATTTATGTAGAGTTGAGTAGGAAAATCACTTTCTAAGTACAACAAAGAAAATACCATTTGGTGGTGGGTTTTGGTGCCATCTGCTCTTTGAGATTCCAAATTTTCCATTCCTCATTTATTTAAATGATTTGTTGTCGTTGAAATGATTTAGTATATTTCCTGTTTCAAAAAGTTTAATCTGTCTGATTTTACTAACAGATTTATCTTCTCTTGACCAACATAATCCCTGGGATTGTGTGTCCTTTCAAATGAATGTTACTCATTTATCACATCTCATCAATAAGAAAATGGAATATAAATAAGGAAGTAAAAAAAGGCCTTCTGACCATTTTGGAAATCATCACTGGAGTCCCTAAGTAATCAGATTTAGTGGCTTTTTAGATCAAATTTGGAAGTTATATCCAAAACATTTAACAATTTGTCAGTTAAGTTAAGAAAGAATTGTTTGAATTGTACAGATAAAGGTTCTTGATTAGGAATTGGTAAAATAGACAGTCCTTGAACACCTTAAGATTTTGATTTCCCAGTTTACTTTGACAGGGCTCTTGATCTGCCAGATTTGGGGCCGATATTCGACCCTATTCCCAATGCAAAATAGTATCTTTTTTTCCCAATTTAGACCCCAAGTTCTCCCAATTCTAAGGAAAGCACCATTATTTTTCCCAATTCTAAGGGCCCCGGGCCCCAGTCCCAAAATGGGGTGTGAGAGCCCTGTTTGATGTTAATACTGGGTGCCATGTCATGTCGAGTTTTTACCTGTTGTTTAGGTGTTAATTAGTTTCTATGAAAACTCGAAGGAAAAATGAGAATTGTTCAAGTGGAGTCTGAAGTAGAGGATTTACTTTCAATTAATTTTACGTTACATCGAGATTAAATCTCAAAGTTGTTGTTTTTCTTATATTTCAGAGATTGATGAAGGCACATGGTCGTCGACAAATCCTCCCGGTGGTTCGTTTGAGAATAGAGTAAGTCATATTTAAGGAGGTATAGGAACTTAAAAAGATATTGACTTGTGTATCTAGCACCGACAAAATGCTCAGAATTAGGCTAATTGGGCGTCGGAAATTTTAGTGTAGAGACAAATGTTTTATATGATCATGAAATATGTTCACTATTTTTCAACTTTGTATTTTTGAGACATGTTTTATCTTAAATTGACATTGATTTCGTTCGTCATGGGTTGTATGGTAGGAATACATTTCATGTAGAACAATACCCCCCTCCCACTCCAAGTCTTTCTCTAAAGGGAAGTAATCATTAATTGTTTTTCTCATTACAGATGTATGAAGGTCAAAGCTTTAATGGACAACAGCAGCCAAATGAGAACGTGAACATGAGCTATCCCGATGTAAATGCTTTACTGAGTAAGTACAAGAATTTTTTTACATTGTTCAACAAAATGTTGTAACATATATATTTCAGCAATTATCTTAATTCAGCACTGTTCATTGTAAAGAGTATTGAGCTAAATATGATAGCATTTGATTATTGATCCACGTACCTGTAAAACCAGGAGGGGAGGGTGGAGTGGACGGACTGTAGCTTTCCTCTTTGTTCATCCGTAAAAGATTGTGGTCACTCTAGCAGCTTCATTCCTTCAGGGAATCTCCTTATTCTTCACACACGTATAAAGCATCAAATCGTCGTGGATAATTTGGAGTTTCGTTCTTGTTGAGTAAAGGTCAATGTCATGACTACTTCTTCTAGAAAAATTAAAAATCATTACAATGTCATAAGCTTGTAGTGTCTGGTAGGGGACATGTATTATGGGGGCTGGTAGAGGACATGTCTTTCTGGGGCTGGTAGGGGACATGTATTATGGGGGCTGGTAGGGGACATGTCTTTCTGGGGCTGGTAGGGGACATGTATTATGGGGGCTGGTAGGGGACATGTCTTTCTGGGGCTGGTAGGGGACATGTATTATGGGGGCTGGTAGGGGACATGTCTTTCTGGGGCTGGTAGGGGACATGTATTATGGGGTCTTCTAGTGGACATGTATTATGGGGGCTGGTAGGGGACATGTCTTTCTGGGGCTGGTAGGGGACATGTATTATGGGGGCTGGTAGGGGACATGTATTATGGGGGCTGGTAGGGGACATGTATTATGGGGGCTGGTAGGGACATGTATTATGGGGGCTGGTAGGGGACATGTATTATGGGGGCTGGTAGGGGACATGTCTTTCTGGGGCTGGTAGTGGACATGTATTATGGGGGCTGGTAGGGGACATGTATTATGGGGGCTGGTAGGGGACATGTCTTTCTGGGGCTGGTAGGGGACATGTATTGTGGGGACAGGTAAGGGACATATATTATGGAGGCTGGTAGGGGACATGTATTATGGGGCTGGTAGGGAACATGTATTGTGGGGACAGGTAGGGGACATGTATTATGGGGGCTGGTAGGGGACATGTCTTTCTGGGGCTGGTAGGGGACATGTATTGTGGGGACAGGTAGGGGACATGTATTATGGAGGCTGGTAGGGGACATGTCTTTCTGGGGCTGGTAGGGGACATGTATTATGGGGGCTGGTAGGGGACATGTATTATGGGGGCTGGTAGGGAACATGTATTATGGGGGCTGGTAGGGGACATGTCTTTCTGGGGCTGGTAGGGGACATGTATTGTGGGGACAGGTAGGGGACATGTATTGTTTTAGCTATACCCATTGTGCTCTTTTATAATCATTGTGAATGCTCTAATTTTTCATTGTGCTAATTTTACTAGACCAGCAAGTGATAATGCACTGATATTTGATGTTGCACATTAAGTGACGTAGAAACGTGAATATTCATTGTCTAGTTAATTAGTGATAAATGCTGCCCAAAAATTTCAAAGTTACAAACTTTTTGTTGAATTCAATAGTCAATACTACTGTTCCCTGCAAAATCTGCATTTTCTTCAGGAAATTTTTTTCTGCCAACAGATTTTGTTCAATCATTTCCTCCCCCATCCCCATTTTATCGCTGAAATCTTGGGATTGAAATTTTGTTGTCATTTTTGTGATCAAAGTATTTAAATTGCAGACAAAGAACCTGAGATACCCTTCAGAGCAGGAATGAACTCTTCACAGGTAATTAAAATAACACTGACTTCCCTTCTGAAATCAAATAGAAACATATATCAGTATTTATAAATTAAGATATCAATGTTTATAAATTAAGATATCAGTATTTATATAAATTAAGATATCAGAATTTATAAATTAAGATATCAGTATTTATAAATTAAGATATCAATGTTTATAAATTAAGATATCAGTATTTATAAATTAAGATATCAGTATTTATAAATTAAGATATCAGTATTTATAAATTAAGATATCAATGTTTATAAATTAAGATATCAGTATTTATAAATTAAGATATCAGTATTTATAAAGTAAGATAAGTAAGATATCAGTATTTATAAAGTAAGATATCAGTATTTATCAATTAAGATATCAATGTTTATAAATTAAGATATCAGTATTTATCAATTAAGATATCAGTATTTATCAATTAAGATATCAGTATTTATAAATTAAGATATCAGTATTTATAAATTAAGATATCAGTATTTATAAAGTAAGATAAGTAAGATATCAGAATTTATAAAGTAAGATATCAGTATTTATCAATTAAGATATCAATGTTTATAAATTAAGATATCAGTATTTATCAATTAAGATATCAGTATTTATAAATTAAGATATCAGTATTTATAAATTAAGATATCAGTATTTATAAAGTAAGATATCAGTATTTATAAAGTAAGATATCAGTATTTATCAATTAAGATATCAATGTTTATAAATTAAGATATCAATGTTTATAAATTAAGATATCAGTATTTATAAAGTAAGATATCAGTATTTATAAATTAAGATATCAGTATTTATCAATTAAGATATCAGTATTTATCAATTAAGATATCAATGTTTATAAATTAAGATATCAGTATTTATAAAGTAAGATATCAGTATTTATAAATTAAGATATCAGTATTTATAAAGTAAGATATCAGAATTTATAAATTAAGATATCAGAATTTATAAATTAAGATATCAATGTTTATAAATTAAGATATCAGTATTTATAAATTAAGATATCAGTATTTATAAATTAAGATATCAGTATTTATAAATTAAGATATCAGTATTTATAAATTAAGATATCAATGTTTATAAATTAAGATATCAGTATTTATAAATTAAGATATCAATGTTTATAAATTAAGATATCAGTATTTATAAATTAAGATATCAGTATTTATAAATTAAGATATCAGTATTTATAAATTAAGATATCAATGTTTATAAATTAAGATATCAGTATTTATAAATTAAGATATCAGTATTTTATAACTTTGAGATAATATTACTTTGTTATATTATCATATTTATATTATATATGTTATTTATTACATTATCAAGCATTATCAATGTTATAGTCTGAGTTAACGTAGGATTGAATTTGATATTGACCTCAAAACTTTCACATATTGACGACCTCAAGAACTTATCATTTACCTCCAATTGCCTTTTTAACAATGGTGTGTTATTGACCTCTGACCTAAGCAAACATGAATGAATATCACACAATATTGACTTTGGATCTACAGATAAGTTGACCTCTGACCCAGAGAATATTGAGAATTTCTTTGAACTTCATTACTGATCTTTGACAGCTGTGGAAATCAACATCTTTTGTTGATTTTTACTCCAAGTAGGGCATTTTTAGCAATGAAGGAAGTTTGTTCACCAGGAAAGAAATTTCAAATTTCATACAAAAACTATATTTAAGAGAAAATACTTTTAAGACATAAGCTTGCTAATTCTTCAAATTAAGCTCCCCAAAGAGCCCCCCCTCTCACCATTCTCACCAAAAAGTTGCTGCTGCGTGGTAGTTGTAAGCAAAGGGAGAGGATTTATTTTGTACAAAAACACTCATTTGTGACAGCAAATTTGTTTCAACAGCAGAAGTCATCTTAATCCTTGCAATTACAATAGAACATTCCTTTCTCTATTTTGTCCATTACATGGCCTGGTCTATTTAATGATGAAGGGATGACTAGGATAGGCCTGGGCTCAGGTGCAAGACACACGAGCTCCTTGTTAGTAGGCTGTATACAGCACGGACTCAATCATCTGAAGGCATCAGTCTCCACACCAACCTTCCTCTTTCTTCTCTCCATAACTTTTCAATACCGTAAAGCTGACAATGCATTATGGGTAACATTGCTGGGACCTCAGAGTACAACAGACCTAGCATATATCATCTCTGTATCACAGCAAATCTGTCTAAACCAGTCATCATCCGAATATTACTTGAAAACTGACCAGGCAGTCATTGTCTGGACATCACGGTAAAACTGACCATTCAATCATTGTCTGGACATCACAGTAAAACTGACCATTCTGTCATTGTCCGGACATCACAGTAAAACTGACCAGGCAGTCATTGTCTGGACATCACGGTAAAACTGACCATTCTGTCATTGTCTGGACATCACAGTAAAACTTACCATTCTGTCATTGTCTGGACATCACAGTAAAACTGTCCAGGCAGTCATTGACTATACACCACAGTAAAACTGACCAGGCAGTCCTTGTTTGGACATCACAGTAAAACTGACCAGGCAGTCCTTGTCTGGACATCACAGTAAAACTGACCAGGCAGTCATTGTCTGGACATCACTGTAAAACTGACCAGGCAGTCATTGTCTGGACATCACAGTAAAACTGACCAGGCAGTCCTTGTCTGGACATCACTGTAAAACTGACCATTCTGTCATTGTCTGGACATCACAGTAAAACTGTCCAGGCAGTCATTGACTATACACCACAGTAAAACTGACCAGGCAGTCCTTGTTTGGACATCACAGTAAAACTGACCAGGCAGTCCTTGTCTGGACATCACAGTAAAACTGACCAGGCAGTCATTGTCTGGACATCACAGTAAAACTGACCAGGCAGTCATAGTCTGGACATCACAGTAAAACTGACCAGGCAGTCCTTGTCTGGACATCACAGTAAAACTGACCATTCTGTCATTGTCTGGACATCACTGTAAAACTGACCATTCTGTCATTGTCTGGACATCACAGTAAAACTGACCAGGCAGTCCTTGTCTGGACATCACAGTAAAACTGACCATTCAGTCATTGTCTGGACATCACAGTAAAACTGACCAGGCAGTCATTGTCTGAACATCACAGTAAAACTGACCAGGTAGTCCTTGTTTGGACATCATAGTAAAACTGACCAGGCAGTCCTTTTCTGGACATCACAGTAAAACTGACCAGGCAGTCATTGTCTATACACCACAGTGAAACTGATCAGTCAGTCTCCATCTGGACATCACAGTGAAGTTGTCACTGTGTGATCTTGTGGGTAGTGACACAGCTGTCATTCTGTGTAGACTATTTGGTAGCTGTAACAGGAGGTATACCTATTGTGGTGAAGAAGGAAAAATGGTCTTTTTCCTTCACTAAATCACGGTCATTCAGACTAGCTTAAAATATCGTGGTCAATATTCAAAATAGAATTACTCAATTTCCTTTGCTTATTATTTACATGTTAAACATACTTACCTGTTCATTTTGAATTATAAATGGTATTTCAAATAACCTAATTACTGCAGTAATTAACATCGATAAATGGTAAAATGGTCCGAATGTCACGAAAAATTGGTCTATGTGCTGTTGTTCACTGGTGTATGAACTGTTGTTTACTGGTGTATGAACTGTTTACTGGTCTATGTACTGTTGTTTACTGGTCTATGAACTGTTGTTTACTGGGCTATGTACTGTTTACTGGTCTATGTACTGTTGTTAACTTGCCTATGTACTGTTGTTTACTGGTCTGTGAACTGTTGTTTACTGGTCTATGTACTGTTGTTTACTGGTCTATGAACTGTTGTTTACTGGTCTATTTACTGTTGTTTACTGGTCTATGAACTGTTGTTTACTGGTCTATGAACTGGTGTTTACTGGTCTATGTACTGTTGTTTACTGGTCTATGAACTGGTGTTTACTGGTCTATGTACTGTTGTTTACTGGTCTTTGAACTGGTGTTTACTGGTCTATGTACTGTTGTTTACTGGTCTATGAACTGTTGTTTACTGGTCTATGAACTGGTGTTTACTGGTCTATGTACTGTTGTTTACTGGTCTATGAACTGTTGTTTACTGGTGTATGTACTGTTGTTTACTGGTCTATGAACTGTTGTTTACTGGTCTATGTACTGTTGTTTACTGGTCTATGTACTGTTGTTTACTGGTCTATGAACTGTTGTTTACTGGTCTATGTACTGTTGTTTACTGGTCTATGAACTGGTGTTTACTGGTCTATGAACTGTTGTTTGCTGGTCTATGAACTGTTGTTTACTGGTCTATGAACTGTTGTTTACTGGTCTATGTACTGTTGTTTACTGGTCTATGTACTGTTGTTTACTGGTCTATGTACTGTTGTTTAGTAGTCTATGAACTATTGATGATATTGTATGACAGGTTTTAGCTCCGTCAAAATGAATGCCTTCACCTATCAAGTTCAAGTTGATCTAACTAAAGGGAAGTAAGCAGCTGGACAGAGAGTTAGGTCAGCTCTTCACGGTCTTCTTTCCAATTATTGAAACTGACAATAGTCATTTGAAATTGTCACATGATGATCTGCTGGTGTTGGTTAGCTATTGGCCTACTATTAGCTTTCTTAATAGATTAAGCAGCACCTCGACCTGTTAATTTTGTCTGCTTAACCTGTTGACATACCCATAACATGTTTGACCTATTGACCTTGCTAAAACATTAACATTCCCCATAACATGTTTGACCTATTGACCTTGCTAAAACATTAACATACCCATAACATGTTTGACCTATTGACCTTGCTAAAACATTAACATACCCCTAACGTGTTTGACCTATTGACCTTGCTAAAACATTAACATACCCCTAACATGTTTGACCTATTGACCTTGCTAAAACATTAACATACCCCTAACATGTTTGACCTATTGACCTTGCTAAAACATTTACATACCTCTAACATGTTTGACCTATTGACCTTGCTAAACCGTTGACATACCCCTAACATGTTTGACCTATTGACTTGTACATCTAGCTGGCTTTACATTTTTTGCGAAATAAAAGGTAATTGAATTGTTGACCTACCTTTCATCTTTATGACCTACATTTGTCTGTATGACCTATGTTTCTTCTATGTGACCTACATTGATGAGTTGTGATTGTTTTGCAGAGCCTGATGGGTCCCACTGTGCCAATGTCTCCTAGCGCCATGTCACCCAGCAAGTATTCCTCCTACTACAACAAAAGGCCTGAAGGTAAGATTATACAATCTATACTAGATATTGTGGAGAGCTGATAGTTACCTGTAAAGGAATAGTCTTTTTTATAATTCAGGCTGACGGCTGTACTCATTGTCAGCTAAGCGTGACACAAATTTTCTTATTAAGCTTTATAATTTTAGCTCTAATTCCAAACTGACCAAAAGTTGATGCGATAGAATTATAATTAAAGGTAACAGTACACATTACTGTATGTTGTAGCTTTGTACTGGGAGTGATTCTTACACTTGACAGTCTGTAAGTAACTTCTATACACAGAACACTACATAGTATGGTCTTGCTATGAACTTCTTTCTACATACACATTCAAACATCTGTAAAGGCTACTCAAATGTGCAGAGATGGGTGGCCTTTATATACAGTTGTAATTACAATGAATTTTATTACATCAGGACCAAAACAGGTGGCCGTGTTAGACAGGTCTGTTATATAGAGGTTCAATTAGATCAGGACGAAAACAGGTGACCTTTGTAGACAGGTCTGTTATATAGAGGTTCAATCAGATCAGGACCAAAAAACTTGGCCTTGATAGACAGGTGGCTGTTATATAGAGGTTCAATCAGATCAGGACCAAAACAGGTGGCCTTTGTAGACAGGAGGCTGTTATAAAGAGGTTCAATTAAGATGAAATAAATAACATCAGGACCAAAACAGTTGGCCTTAGTAGACAGGTGGCTGTTAAACAGAGGTTTAGTGAGATCAGGGCAAAAGCAGTTGGTCACAGGTGGCTGTTAAACAGAGGTTCAGTTAAGACGAATTATATTAGGGCCAAAACAAGGTGGCCTTTGTAGACAGTTGGTTATTGAGACAGGTTTGACTGTAACACGAATCTGCTCTACACTTTATCCTCAACTTGTCATGGCCAAGCTAGCTAGGCTGTATCCAATGTATCTTCAATAAATGTCAAATCAGAGTACCTGATGGGGTAAGGGAGGTAACTCAAATAAAAAGATGCAAAATTTTATTTTGAAATGTTTTTAAAGATTTTTGATATTTGGTCAGTATCTTGAAAAAGTATGCTCAAAATAAATCAATGTGCTTAAATCTAAATGGAAAAGCTTTCCAGAAATCTATTGTTGTTTATACAACTGTGCCATCATTAACAGATTTAGATTTGCAGACATTTTAACAAATTTCCTATTCATATAAAACAGTATAAATGGATATCTTTTCTAGGTTATCATTCTGTGTCAAATTTATCAATTATTACTGACATCACTTCTTGAATTTTAGGACGACGAACTAACCATGGACCAAAGTCTAGAAAGGTAAGTAACAACTGTGCCTTTTTGTTTTCCTGTGGTGTTTATAATAGTCAGTGATTAATGGACGATTTTGAAAACAGGAGAGCATCATGGGAAATCAAAATCTCCTAGCTTTCATAATAAGGCTATTCAGGAGATGCATGATATCGTGTGTCACAAAAGTGTATCAGTATTTGATAGTTAATGTGTGATGTCTTCTGGTTTTCTAGTCAATATGGTGTTGATGATCCAGTCAAGGTAAATAAGACGAATACAAAATGATTTGATGATGGCGTGATTTTCAAAATCGTCCATTTGACAGAATTTATTAGAAATTTGTTTATTGGGTTAAATGCCCCGCACATTTTGAGGCGGAGTCTCCTTGTAGTAGGTGTTGACTACCTGAGTGAACAACATACAGGGGTCTGATATAGAGATCAAACCGTCAGGGATCTCAGTATCAACAATATGATATATAACTTGGCTTGGATTAGAAAAGTTTCTACAGAATCACAGGGGTCTGATATAGAGATCAAACCGTCAGGACTCAGTATCAACAATATGATATATAACTTGGCTTGGATTAGAAAAGTTTCTACAGAATCACAGGGGTCTGATATAGAGATCAAACCGTCAGGACTCAGTATCAACAATATGATATATATAGAATCAGATTGCATTCACCCCAACATTTGTGAAAAAACAAATGTCAAACTCTAAGAACTGGTGTTAAAAGCACATAGGCTGTTTATGTTTTGGTGTCCTAACTAGATGACCGCTGTGACCACATAGGCTGTTTATGTTTTGGTGTCCTAACTAGATGACCGCTGTGACCACATAGGCTGTTTATGTTTTGGTGTCCTAACTAGATGACCGCTGTGACCACATAGGCTGTTTATGTTTTGGTGTCCTAACTAGATGACCGCTGTGACCACATAGGCTGTTTATGTTTTGGTGTCCTAACTAGATGACCGCTGTGACCACAGTTGTTGGTTTTAGAAATAAGGACAACACAGAGATCTTGTTTTACTTTACAGTTTTCAAGGATTTTATCAAAATATATCATTTTGTCAGGAGTCTTCTTGCCATCATTTGATGGCTGTGTGTTTTACCGTTTGATGGCCCTAATGACCTTTTATGTGTTGACCGGCCGGTAAGAATGTCATGATAATTATTGTTAGGATTCTTCTTTCCTAAAACTTTCTTATAAAAAAAAGTCCTC
The DNA here is from genome assembly GCF_031769215.1 of Ylistrum balloti. Lineage (NCBI taxonomy): Eukaryota > Metazoa > Mollusca > Bivalvia > Pectinida > Pectinidae > Ylistrum > Ylistrum balloti. The sequence goes on along the minus strand of NW_026782153.1, from coordinate 204,023 downwards.
ACACAAAGAAGCGGGCCACAGGTCTATTGTACAATATAGATTTATATTAAATAATAGACGTTCCATTCAGGGACGGATATGCAGTGTGATATTATTGAATGCTTGAAACTTTGATGTCCATTAAGTGATGATGAAGACAAGTCTTGGAATAGGTTCCCAGGTTACAGATTCTTTTAAATAATATACTGAAGTGACTGTGCTACTATTACACTTTGTTAGATTATATGAGCGTAAATATGTTTTGTCATAAAAAAATCCCTTTTATACTGAATATTTGAAATTGTAAGGAAAAGAATTTTGAAACTCCGTACATTTGTACATGATGTACTGTAAGAATGTTCTTATTTGTAAGATTCACAAGACATAGACAATAGAAAGTATGCCATGGTGACCAAAGTGGGCGTGGCACCTGGGTTGATGAACTTCCTTGCAGCAGCTGGTTTATCTGTAGATTTAGAACACAAGTTTAATGATGATTATCTATAATGTTAATTAGAATTTTGGATTGGAATGCCTGAAGATATACTGTGTAATTATATGGTACATGTAGATTTATATATAGAGTTTAGTCTATTTTGTCAGTACACAACAACGTAGTGTGTTAGATAGACTAGTCGGGACAACTTGTGTGCCTGATTAGTTGTACCTGTGGGCGTACCTGTAGGAGACAGTAGAGCCAATCACACTTCTCAGGTGAAGTGTTCACGGTTGAGTGGGCCCAGCTGTTACCTGTACACACCTGTACACAGGTACACTAGTTCTATGCCATTGTCCCAAACCAACCACTGGAAAACTAACAGTTTTCCCAAGGGGCTCCCCACGGGGACCAACAACAGAATAACTGACTAGATCTGTCATATTTTGGAACTACTTTTTAAAAAAAAATATGTCTTGAATATTCATAGAATTTTAGGATAGTATTGTTTTGATGGTGTGAGAAGCCAGTGCTGCTTGCCAATGTCCGACTGATAAGAAACTAGTTCAATAAAATATTGTATAGAAGTTAAGGCCAACTTTAGACCCATTCACCTGATAAGGACTTTAAGGTTCGGGATTGGGATTAACAATCTCAACCAAGTGGTCCCCTTTCACCCTTTGGTCAATATATACATAAAATGTCAATAGTTTTAATGCACAAACTATGTTAGGCAAGTTTTATTGATGTGCTTTGGATCCCAGAGAGACACTCTATCAGTAATACTGTATTCCATTTTTCTGTGCTTTAATTTTTTTAAAAACAGGATTGTATGTGGAAGAGTGTTTTATGTTTATTTGGCAGGCAAAACAACAGGATGATTCCAGTAACATTTCACTGACTGAAGTTAAGTTTGTTTTGGCCAGTTATTAGGGGCTTGTTTCAAACAAATTTATATACATATTTTTCGTTTATCATCCATAAACTGGAGACTTGTGTGATCATTGATGTAAATCTTTATCAGACCTTTCAGATGTGTGTCCGATGGGTTCAAATAATAATAAGAATTTCTTCTGTCGTTGTACTGGTGGACAGTTTGTTTGTTATCTGCATTCAGTTTTATAACTGAATTTTTCCATCAAATTGGATCCAAGATAGAAATATCATAAAAACTGGAATCTCACAGTTAAAGGGAAACAACTCTCCAAATGTTGCATGGTCAACAAATAAGTAGAAAATTTCTATATAACATATTGGTTTTGACACATAATGAAATAACTGTTTAAATACAATATTTTATTTTATTCACAGAAATGATGTTTTCCATCAATTGTTAATTTAGATTGAAATTACAACTGGATGTGAATATATTATTCCAAATTTCACAGGTTTTCTGTGAGAGGATGTGAATATATTATTCCAAATTTCACAGGTTTTTTGTGAATGGATGTGAATATATTATTCCAAATTTCACAGGTTTTCTATGAGTGGATGGTGAATATATTATTCCAAATTTCACAGGTTTTCTGTGAGTGGATGGTGAATATATCATTCCAAATTTTACAGGTTTTATGTGAGTGGATGGTGAATATATCATTCCAAATTTTACAGGTTTTATGTGAGTGGATGTGAATACCGTAAATATTCGCGTATAGTGCGCACTTTTTTAAGCTGAAACTGTCGTGTCAAAAAGGGGGTGCGCACTATACGCATGTACATGCCATTCCTGGGGTTATCATTCCCGAGTTCTGCATCCGCCATATTGGATTACCTCCCTTCATATAGTTATATGTAAAAGTCATCGGTCTTATATGATAGTTTGGAGATAAAAGCAACAAAAAAATAAAATAAATTTCGAATGTTTTAATCATCTGCCATTCACGCTAGCATTACGGTGAATCTAATTTTTTTTTCGTTTCCCGTTGGTCTTACTATTGGTCGGGGCTATAGTAGTGTCTGAATTTCTGCCTCATTTTGATGATGTATCTGTGGAATTCAATGAATCCAGAAGTTTTTCGGCGATTGTCGTTCTGTTCATAAATCGGACAGCCCATCCCACCGATGCCCAAAGTTGTTGACCCCATGACCTCTCTTGATTTGCATGGCCCGCACGCGCAGTTCTGTTGTACTGGCAGCGATGCTGGGATATCGGCGATCGCATACATCTCTGGGTGTTTCGCTGTCGCACCTATGTCAGCCCTTCTGGTCAGTGGTTGGGACTTTATACGGTCTTTTCTTTCTTCCCTGCCTTGATATTTCACTCTGGAATGTCGAAGTGGCGACCGGCGGCACGAAACTCCAGTCTCTCGGCGTAGTCAAATGGCGTTCGCAGTTTCCCCGTGTCGAAGTCGGTGTAAACAATCTATCATTAAATACCTTCGGATACCGCGGTGGGTACAGATACCATGAAAGATCATGCCTATACTGAACAAACCACCTGCTTTTATGGGGACAAGGTAGGATTGAAAATGTTCAGACAGTTAAAACAACATCGTTTTCTGACCAATAGTACGCGTTCAGCCCAAGCCGGGTGTCATCAGTCTCCTCATACTCAACGTGTTAACTGTCATTAACCGTTAATTATACAATCAGCCAAGCCTTTCATGCTTGTTAGGTCACCTGGGTAAATTTGTTTACTTAAGGTAATTACATGTGTAAGGGTCACGCTCATTGTGGTTTCCTAATTATCAATGGATCAGACCACATCAAATGTTTCGTCGCAGTGACCAGTCAATTAATTTTTCTGTAGATTTTTTTTTTAAATCTGATCTCCAAAAAGTACCTGTGCACTATACGCGAGTGCGCACTATACACGAATATTTACGGTATATCATTCCGAATTTCACAGGTTTTCTGTGAGTGGATGTGAATATATCATTCCAAATTTCACAGGTTTTCTGTGAGTGGATGTGAATATATCATTCCAAATTTCACAGGTTTTCTGTGAGTGGATGTGAATATATCATTCCAAATTTCACAGGTTTTCAGTGAGTGGATGTGAATATATTATTCCAAATTTCACAGGTTTACTGTGAGTGGATGTGAATATATTATTCCAAATTTCACAGGTTTTCTGTGAGTGGATGTTACATTGTAAATAAGAGATCCATTTAGGAAAACATAATTCTGGGGTTTTCAGGGTGAGGAAAATTAATTTGTGAAATTGTATTTGTTAATGAGCAAAATATTAAGAAAAAGAATTTATTGTGCTTATCATTTGTCTTCTTTAAAAAAAAAGAAAGTAGTTTTAAATGTTTGTGAAATTTCTAACTTTAAGTATGAAATGAGTAAAGGATTTAATATTTTCATGCTGGGATTTGATGTTGGAACAAGTTCACGTTTTTTTTTTATTTTCTTTTTGAATATCACATGTATGAAAACTGTAATAAACTGTCATTATTCAACCTTGACTGGTGCGAGAGCGTTAAAACCCTATAACTGTGAATTAAGATGTGGTAGAACCGAGGTACTTCCTTTTATTGCTGGCTGGGACCCAATCTCATTTCACTGAATGTAGAGGGCTTGGTTGTCAAACGCCGTTTTGTAGTGTCTTTGGCCATATGAAAATATCTAGTACTGATTTTCAGTAGGAAAGCATGGCATCTGACAACACTTATTTGAAAATTGGTATTATTAAAAAGAAATTTTATATTCTATTTATAGAGTCTGTAGATTTCACGCCAAAGGGAAGAGGAAGTTTTAAGTAAAGACAAGAAGTCAGGAAAACATATGGAGTTGTAAAATGAGAAAAAACTGCAAGAAAAAAAAAAAAAGAAAAAACTGTCTGAAATGCTGTATCGTTCGTTTTTTTTTTTTTTTTTTTAAATTATTTGTTATCTATAAAGGAGGGAGAGATGTAAGATGAGAATGAAGCAGGTTTTTAAGAATGAGGATGAAAAGACACAATGAGTGGAAAAACAGGGAAATGCTTAGAGTTGTGTAAATTAAAATTGTTGATGGGTTCCATGTGTTACAGTGAAGTGTATGTGGAAGTGATTAGACCAAGCATATGTATCTCATCCCAGTAGTGTAAGGAGAACAGGTTAGTGGTGACTCCAGGGGTGGGGTGGGGTGGGGTGGGGGGAGATATATCTCATCCCAGTAGTGTAAGGAGAACAGGTTAGTGGTGACTCCAGGGGTGGGGTGGGGTGGGGGGATATATATCTCATCCCAGTAGTGTAAGGAGAACAGGTTAGTGGTGACTCCAGGGGTGGGGTGGGGTGGGGGGAGATATATCTCATCCCAGTAGTGTAAGGAGAACAGGTTAGTGGTGACTCCAGGGGTGGGGTGGGGTGGGGTGGGGGGAGATATATCTCATCCCAGTAGTGTAAGGAGAACAGGCTAGTGGTGACTCCAGGGGTGGGGTGGGATGGGGGGAGATATATCTCATCCCAGTAGTGTAAGGAGAACAGGTTAGTGGTGACTCCAGGGGTGGGGTGGGGTGGGGTGGGGGGGAGATGTATCTCATCCCAGTAGTGTAAGGAGAACAGGTTAGTGGTGACTCCAGGGGTGGGGTGGGGAGAGATGTATCTCATCCCAGTAGTGTAAGGAGAACAGGTTAGGGGTAGTGGTGACTCCAGGGGTTGGATGGGGTGGAGGGAGGGATGGGAGTGATGAATCTAGCGGTAGGGTAAGGTGGGGGTGGTCAGGGCTGGGATGGGGTGGGGTGGAGGGAGGGGTTGGAGTGGTGACTCCAGAGGTGGGGTGGGATGGGGGGGAGGGGTGGGAGTGGTGACTCTAGCGGTGGGGTAAGGTGGGGATGTTCAGGGCTGGGGTGGGGTGGGGTGGAGGGAGGGGTCGGAGTGGTGACTCCAGAGGTGGGATGGGATGGGGGGAGGGGTGGGAGTGGTGACTCCAGGGGTAGGGTGGGGTGGGGGTGGGGGGTGTTGGGGGATGGATGGGAGTGGTGACTCAGGGATGGGGTGGGATAGGGGGAGGGGAACTGAGGGAGAAGTTGTGAGTCAGTGAGAACTGAGGGGTGGGGGAAGGGTAGGGGGTAGGGAAAAGGGAACTGAGAGGGGGAGTGGCAACTCAGGAGTGGGGGGTTCAGTGGAGTGGGGGAACTGAGAGGGAGTGTTGATTTAGGGGATAGGGGAGGGTTAGATGAAAACTATCATACTGAAGTCAGGGATATTTACCGTTTTGAGGTGTAGGATATCTACCGTACTGAAGTCAGGGATATTTACCATTTGAGGTGTAGGATATCTACCGTACTGAAGTCAGGGATATTTACCATTTGAGGTGTAGGATATCTACCGTACTGAAGTCAGGGATATTTACTGTTTTCAGGTTTAGGATATCTACCGTACATAAGTCGAGGATATTTACCATACTAGTATTGAGGTATACTGGCTGGTGGAGCTGATAGCCAGCAGCTCTCACATCTGGTTATTATCACCAGGGGAGCAGGCATGGAGGTACAGTGGATCTAATTACATGTTGGGAGGGGGAGTCCTTGGAGGGGAGTGAGGAGAGTGTGGGAGCCCATCAGTCCACAGTGACCCCTGACAGGACCTCACTTGTCCTTAAGCTGACATGGTTGAACTTGGTAAATGGGGATGGAAATATTTTGAGAGATTTCTCGTCTTAATTGAGGGTTTTTGAGGGAAGAGTTGTGTTTTGTGTTTCCTTCTTTATCCCAAATCTACCCTAATGTGTCATCTGAGGCCACATAGCTGATCAGTGACACACCCATATTGGAAATCTTTTGTTTCTGAAAGTCTATTAAAAATGAAAATATTTTCTGATTTTACTTGTCATCCTAAACTGGGAATATTTTCCTGGTATGGACGAAGTATTTCATGGGGTCATATTTTTGTTGGTTCAGCAAGTACTCTTAATCCATAAATTTGTGTGGATGAGAACAGTTTAAATTGGTGTAAGTAGACTTGTTGTGTTACAGTAATCCATGAAATCAAAAGTCTATGAAAAAATTGTTTTGATCTTGAAAATTGGTCCCCGTAAAAATATGGTTTTTACCATTATAAAAACCACCGGTACGTGTGTTCTGTATCTTCTGTTCCCTAGATAGTTATTGTTTACAGTGAATTTCTCTGTAAGTTTGTCTAGTCGTTAAACTTGGTAGTTCAGGAGTCTTAATATTTCAGTGAAATTAAGATTTAAATATTTGATATAGAATATTTGGGAAAGAAAATTCAGTTAAATTGTAAAAATCTTTTTAACAAATCTGAACAGAATCATTTGATGTATTCTCAGACAAAATTAGGCTGTGAAAAAATTACAAGTGTGAAAGTGAACGGAGTTAAATGGTTTTTGGTAAAATGTTGAAACTAAGCTGTGTGGGTAGTTACTTCCTTACTAGGGAGGGGGCGACTAGAGCGTGCTGGGTAGGGGGGTGACTAGAGCATGCTGGGGGGGGGGGACTGATAGTTTATAGTCCCACATGTTGGCCCAGACTAATGGCTGCGAGGCCTGCTACCCATCCTGGGGCATGTAAACAAAGGCTCCACCTCTCCCCCCCAGGATATCAATGGACCAACCTGATGCCCCTGCAATGCTGCAGTGGGTCGGCCTGCCAAAGCTGGCCATGTGGTTGTGTGCTGGGGAAGGCTTTGGCTGTTGGCCCAGATTGCCCCGACTTTTTGGAATTGTACATAAAAAAGTGTGTTAGTTATCATAGAGATGGTTGGATCTGGTTTGAATTGTGTAGCGCGGGATGAGAAGTGTTTTCTCGCCAGACTTCTTTGAGAACTATTGTATTTACAGATCTGTGTATATTGGATATCACAGCACTCCAGGAATATTTTCAACAGTTTTCTAAGTCTGTGTTGATTTGAAGATCCTCAACAGCCAGAACTTTGTTTCGCTCAAAATTATTGTGTTAAAGTTGGTGTGGATCATAGGGATTGAGACGTGGATTGTTGGGATATAGTGTAGTGGATTGTGACAACGTTGTTTGTGGTACTGTAGTGATTGTGTGGCTGTATGGAAGCCATTAGGCTGTATGTGTAGCCTACTACACTAGAACACATTCCCATCACTTGTCTGATTACACAGACGACTTTACCAATTCCCTCCAGGTGGAGCCACCATGTTTTACTTCCCGAGACCACTTCGCCCTGCACCTCAGTCTGCCTCACAGGTGCGTTTAGTTTGGAGTAAATGATTACTGGTATATAGCCCTGTATCAGGGACTGATTAATAGATTCTGTATGTCAACACTGAAAAACAGTCAGATGGTGGGTCTGTATTATATAGTATAACTCATGTATACAACAGAAATACACCTGGATAACAAACACCTGTATATACTGAACACCTGGATAACAAACACCTGTATATACTGAACACCTGTATATACTGTACACCTGGATAACAAACACCTGTATATACTAAACACCTGTATATACTGTACACCTGGATAAAAAAACACCTGTATATACTGAACACCTGTATATACTGAACAATTGGATAACAAACACCTGTATATACTGAACACCTCGATAACAAACACCTGTATATACTGAACACCTGGATAACAAACACCTGTATATACTGAACATCTGTATATACTGAACACCTGGATAACAAACACCTGTACATACTGAACACCTGGATGACAAACACCTGTATATACAGAACACCTGTATATACTGAACAATTGGATAACAAACACCTGTATATACTGAACACCTGGATAACAAACACCTGTATATACTGAACACCTGTATTTACTGAACACCTGGATAACAAACACCTGTACATACTGAACACCTGGATAACAAACACCTGTATATACTGAACACCTGTATATACTGAACACCTGGATAACAAACACCTGTATATACTGAACACCTGGAAAACAAACACCTTTATATACTGAACACCTGTATATACTGAACACCTGGATAACAAACACCAGTATATACTGAACACATGGATAGTGTGGAAAGTGTTTTGAAATATCTGGGAGGAGGAAGGTGTCTAGAGATATATCTAGGAGGAGGAAGGTGTCTAGATATATATCTGGGAGGAGGAAGGTGTCTAGAGATATATCTGGGAGGAGGAAGGTATCTAGAGATATATCTTGGAGGAGGAAGGTGTCTAGATATAACTGGGAGGAGGAAGGTGTCTAGATATATATCTTGGTGGAGGAAAGTGTCTAGATATAACTGGGAGGAGGAAGGTGTCTAGAGATATATCTGGGAGGAGGAAGATGTATAGAGATATATTTGGGAGGAGGGAAGGTGTCTAGAGATATATCTAGGAGGAGGAAGGTGTCTAGATATATATCTGGGAGGAGGAAGGTGTCTAGAGATATATCTGGGAGGAGGAAGGTGTCTAGAGATATATCTTGGAGGAGGAAGGTGTCTAGATATAACTGGGAGGAGGAAGGTGTCTAGATATATATCTGGGTGGAGGAAAGTGTCTAGATATAACTGGGAGGAGGAAGGTGTCTAGAGATATATCTGGGAGGAGGAGAGTGTCTAGAGATGTATCTGGGAGGAGGAAGATGTATAGATATATCTAGGAGGAGGAAGGTGTCTAGAGATATATTTGGGAGGAGGAAAGTGTCTAGATATATCTGGGAAGAGGAAGGTGTCTAGATATATATCTGGGAGGAGGAAGGTGTCTAGAGATATATCTTGGAGGAGGAAAGTGTCTAGAGATATATCTGGGAGGAGGAAAGTGTGACAGGAGGGAAGTGTCTAAGAATGGTTTGAGATCCAGCTGTTTTTCATACATGAAGTAATGTTTAGACCAGCTGTCCTTTAGAAGGTGTGATAATTACAGAAAGTTGAGACAGAAAGCTGAAGTGTTTATCTAAGGTACACAGTCTAACTGTTGATAAACAAAACTCATCTGTCCAATTCAGGTGTGGAACCATGATGTAGAATCCACACAAACCTCACCTGTCCTGTAACATAGTGTAGAATCCACACAAACCTCACCTGTCCTGTAACATAGTGTAGAATCCACACAAACCTCACCTGTCCTGTTACATGATGTAGAATCCACACAAACCTCACCTGTCCTGTTACATAGTGTAGAATCCACACAAACCTCACCTGTCCTGTAACATAGTGTAGAATCCACACAAACCTCACCTGTCCTGTTACATGATGTAGAATCCACACAAACCTCACCTGTCCTGTTACATAGTGTAGAATCCACACAAACCTCACCTGTCCTGTAACATAGTGTAGAATCCACACAAACCTTACCTGTCCTGTAACATAGTGTAGAATCCACACAAACCTTACCTGTCCTGTAACATAGTGTAGAATCCACACAAAACTCACCTGTCCTGTTACATAGTGTAGAATCCACACAAACCTCACCTGTCCTGTTACATAGTGTAGAATCCACACAAACCTCACCTGTCCTGTTACATAGTGTAGAATCCACACAAACCTCACCTGTCCTGTTACATAGTGCAGAATCCACACAAACCTCACCTGTCCTGTTACATAGTGCAGAATCCACAAACCTCACCTGTCCTGTTACATAGTGTAGAATCCACACAAACCTCACCTGTCCTGTTACATAGTGTAGAATCCACACAAACCTCACCTGTCCTGTAACATAGTGTAGAATCCACACAAAACTCACCTGTCCTGTAACATAGTGTAGAATCCACACAAACCTCACCTGTCCTGTAACATAGTGTAGAATCCACACAAAACTCACCTGTCCTGTAACATAGTGCAGAATCCACACAAACCTCACCTGTCCTGTAACATAGTGTAGAATCCACACAAAACTCACCTGTCCTGTAACATAGTGTAGAATCCACACAAACCTCACCTGTCCTGTTACATAGTGTAGAATCCACACAAACCTCACCTGTCCTGTTACATAGTGTAGAATCCACACAAACCTCACCTGTCCTGTAACATAGTGTAGAATCCACACAAACCTCACCTGTCCTGTAACATAGTGTAGAATCCACAAACCTCACCTGTCCTGTAACATAGTGTAGAATCCACACAAACCTCACCTGTCCTGTTACATAGTGTAGAATCCACACAAACCTCACCTGTCCTGTAACATAGTGTAGAATCCACACAAACCTCACCTGTCCTGTTACATAGTGTAGAATCCACACAAACCTCACCTGTCCTGTAACATAGTGTAGAATCCACACAAACCTCACCTGTCCTGTAACATAGTGTAGAATCCACACAAACCTCACCTGTCCTGTTACATAGTGTAGAATCCACACAAACCTCACCTGTCCTGTAACATAGTGTAGAATCCACAAACCTCACCTGTCCTGTAACATAGTGTAGAATCCACACAAACCTCACCTGTCCTGTTACATAGTGTAGAATCCACACAAACCTCACCTGTCCTGTAACATAGTGTAGAATCCACACAAACCTCACCTGTCCTGTTACATAGTGTAGAATCCACACAAACCTCACCTGTCCTGTAACATAGTGTAGAATCCACACAAACCTCACCTGTCCTGTAACGTAGTGTAGAATCCACACAAATCTCACCTGTCCTGTTACATAGTGTAGAATCCACACAAACCTCACCTGTCCTGTTACATAGTGTAGAATCCACACAAATCTCACCTGTCCTGTTACATAGTGTAGAATCCACACAAATCTCACCTGTCCTGTTACATAGTGTAGAATCCACACAAACCTCACCTGTCCTGTAACGTAGTGTAGAATCCACACAAACCTCACCTGTCCTGTAACATAGTGTAGAATCCACACAAACCTCACCTGTCCTGTAACATAGTGTAGAATCCACACAAACCTCACCTGTCCTGTAACATAGTGTAGAATCCACACAAACCTCACCTGTCCTGTAACATAGTGTAGAATCCACACAAACCTCACCTGTCCTGTAACATAGTGTAGAATCCACACAAACCTCACCTGTCCTGTAACATAGTGTAGAATCCACACAAACCTCACCTGTCCTGTTACATAGTGTAGAATCCACACAAACCTCACCTGTCCTGTTACATAGTGTAGAATCCACACAAACCTCACCTGTCCTGTTACATAGTGTAGAATCCACACAAACCTCACCTGTCCTGTTACATAGTGTAGAATCCACACAAACCTCACCTGTCCTGTAACATAGTGTAGAATCCACACAAACCTCACCTGTCCTGTAACATAGTGTAGAATCCACACAAACCTCACCTGTCCTGTAACATAGTGTAGAATCCACAAACCTCACCTGTCCTGTTACATAGTGTAGAATCCACACAAACCTCACCTGTCCTGTAACATAGTGTAGAATCCACACAAACCTCACCTGTCCTGTAACATAGTGTAGAATCCACACAAACCTCACCTGTCCTGTAACATAGTGTAGAATCCACACAAACCTCACCTGTCAAGTTTAAAATCTATTACTGTGTAGTGTTTTTGAAGAGGTTAATATTATAGAGTGATGTAAATAGATGCTGGACTTGATTGGGGCTTGAAGTTTCAAGTGAGTTGTCCTATAAAATGACATTCAACAATGGTTTTGTTTTTGTATCACATCAGCTTGAGTATGAGATTCTGTTTATTACAGGAGACATGTTTGAAAGGAAATGAGTGTAGATTTAAATTTTCGACTTGAATGGAAATATTTTCACAATTAACATTAGAGTATATCATTATGTGTCACATACAATATTTAAATCCTAGGATTTAAATTTTCGACTTGAATGGAAATATTTTCACAATTAACATTAGAGTATATCATTATGTGTCACATACAATATTTAAATCCTAGGATGCTACGTAGAACAGGTTAGTGATTTTAATAAAAAGATGTCGTAACCATAGCGATAAAAACCAAACAATCTGTTTATTTTTTCAAATATTTCTCTGTACAGATAAACAAGCTGTGCTGTTTTCCATCAGTGTTTGTAAAACGGGGTGCACATGGTGTATTAACTAGTATTACAAGATATAACACACAGGTGTACACTTATTTTTCATTCACTGACTTATTACAAAGCTGTTCAGCTAGAAAAATTACATTCTACTAAACATGTAGCACTGAAATAATTATACATTACTCTGGAAATGGCTTACAATATATAGAGACCTATTAAAGGGAGGGGGAGGGGGTAATATGTTGAGGAGGGCAGAGGGGAGGGGGGTACTATGTTGAGGAGGGCAGAGGGGAGGGGGTATTATGTTGAGGAGGGAGGAGGGGGACAACTTAAGGCTGGCATCAATTTATATGGCAAGAAAATTGAAGTGAGGAAATGTGGAGGAGATTTGGTTTAGCTGTTAATGATGGAACTTGATACATCCAGGAATCTGGCAAGCTCTGCACATCAGACCCTTCTTCTCACTAAACCCGTTTGTAGACATTAAAAATTCTCTAATTGGTTGGAATATATTTTATATGTAAGTAAGAATTAAATGAGCTGGGTTTTTTTTTTTTTTGTTTCCATTTCTGATAGTCCAAGGTTTGCTTGACTTGATTTCAAAATTCCTAACATACTAGAATGATCAGCTTGTTTCTTATCTTGATTTGACAACAATCAAAATCAAAATTGAATGATGCTTTTAAGAAATTTCATAAAACAAAATGGAGCAAGAATATTTGTTTGATCTATTAATATGAAATTATGTGCCACACAATATTTTTTTTACAGTGAATGTGCCACACAATATTTTTTTTACAGTGAATGTGCCACACAATATTATTTTTACAGTGAATGTGCCACACAATATTATTTTCTACAATAAATGTGCCACACAATATTATTTTCTACAATAAATGTGCCACACAATATTATTTTCTACAATAAATGTGCCACACAATATTATTTTCTACAATAAATGTGCCACACAACATAATTTTCTACAATGAATGTGCCACACAACATAATTTTCTACAATGAATGTGCCACACAACATAATTTTTACAATGAATGTGCCTCACATTATTTTCTACAATAAATGTGCCACACAATATTATTTTCTACAATAAATGTGCCATTCAATATCATTTTTTACAATGAATGTGCCACACATCATTTTCTACAATGAATGTGTCATATAACACCAGTTTTTATAATGATAGGATGATTTTTTTGTTCTTTTGCAACTTACTGAGTTAATATGTGGCCTCTACAGATTGTAAAATAATAAATTTGGTGCTTAAATTCTGTTGTTTTCAAGAGTATTTCCGGAGTCTTCGGTTTCATAGGTTAGTAATATCAGAGGGAGGGTACTGGCAGAATAGGGTAGATTATGTAACTCCAAACAGTGGGGGTCCAGAGAAGAACTCCCAAGAGTAGGGGGTCTGGAAGAAAAGGTAGACTATGCACCCCCAGAGTGGGGGGTCTGCAAGAGAGGGATGTTAGTAGGGAGGACACAGGTGGTATAAGCACTGGCAGTGTGTTGGGGAGGTCAGATACTTACTGGCAGCTGATCTGCTCACAACTCTCTCACAGCCATTCAGTGATGTAGTTCTTCAAGGGACACTTGGGGATTTTAAGTACCAACTGTTTGAAGATTGAACAAAACTCTGTGATTTACTATCGGTGTGTGATTTTGTCCTGTGGCTGTTACAGTGTGATGAATGTCAACTGTAGAGGACAGTGTGATACGTATTACAGGAGGCTTTACTTCAGTACATCATACAGAAACGTCTTGTCTAAACTGAAAGTTGGATCATTTGATGGGAAATTTTTACTTGCAATAGGGAAATATTTGAAAAAGTTTGAAAAGTTATAGTTTGAATCGGTAAGAGAAATTTTAACAGAATTGGTAACAGAGAAATTTGAACAGAATTGGCAACAGAGAAATTTTAACAATCAATTGAAAAGTTTACATACTGGTACTGAAAGCTTGACTATGAATATCGAAAGTCTGCAAGCAGGAAAAAAAATTCACCAACAGTAGACGAAAGATGGTCGGTCACTAACACAGAAAGATGACCATCGAAATCCATAGAAGTATAAGGACTTACCAAAAATATTGAAATTTGACCACTAGTAGAGGAAGTTGGACCAGCTGCCCTTCAGCATTGAGAGTTGGACCAACAGTAACATATAAGTGCTCTTAGTAATGGAATCTGCTGGATTTTAAATAAAGTGCTCTCTCTTACATAAACTTCTGTCGATAAAAAATGTCCTATGGGAAAGTTATTTTCAAAATTTACCAGTTGAATTATCATTTAATGAGAATTTGTTTGAAAATGGGTTTATAGAGAGATTTAATTAGTAATTTGTACAAGTTCAATTAGCAAGAGATTGTGTATAAGGTGGAATACAGAGCATGTCCGCTTAATGTTAACTTGGTTTGTGTTTCTCATCGTATCACAGTTGTAAGGAATGTTTGTTGATTCTGTGGGAAGTGAGAAATATATCACTGGAAACATATTCTAGGAACGTCACAAACTTTAATTTGTGGTTTAAGTCATCAGAAGTCAAAGTGGATCCCAACGCTCGAGATTCGTATTACAGGGTGTACCGTCCCTACCCCAACATGTACCCACCCCTGGGTCTGTGTTTACCCACCAAAGTCGTAAGTATGTCTAGAAAATATTGTGCAGATATACATTGAGTATTGTCCCAACCCTCGGGGAGCTAGCTGATATATACATACACATATATAGAGTGAACTGCCCCTATGTCAGGGAAGGGGTGTACTGCTCCTAGGTCAGGGGAGGGGTGTGCTGCCTCTAGGTCAGGGGAGGGGTGTGCTGCCCTAGGTCAGGGGAGGGATGTGCTGCCCCTAGGTCCGGGGAGGATTGTGCTGCCTCTAGGTCAGGGGAGGGGTGTGCTGCCCTTAAGTCAGGGAAGGGGTGTGCTGCCCCTAGGTCAGGAGAGGGGTGTGCTGCACTTTCTTGTGGGAGAAGGCACACACACATCCAGAATATATGATCCCTACCCCTGGGCATGGGGCAGACACACCCACATATATACCGTGTTTTCACTTCCCTTACCTAAGGCGAGTGGTATGCTTACTATGCATCTCTACCCTAGAAAGAAATCATACCCCTGGGGAGTGGGCAGACACCCATATTGTCACTACCCCTGGGGAGTGGGCAGACACCCATATTGTCACTACCCCTGGGGAGTGGGCAGACACCCACACATATATATATAGAGTGTATTATCACTAACACATACCCTGATGAGTTGGAGGACACATAAGACACAAACACGATATAACCGGAAGGGAGTTAAAAGTCTACATCAGACTGTAAGCCTGTATACCTATTGACTCGCCCACTATGGGGATTAGTTTTCTACTTTACCTAGGCATAACTTGACCTTCACTTTGGTGTAACTTGCCTTCACCATGGCATAACTTAATTTCACCCTGGTGTAACTTGACCTTCACCTTGACATAACTTGACCTTCACCTTGGCATAACTTGACTTCATCTTGGTGTAACTTGACCTTCACCTTGGTGTAACTTGCCTTCACCTTGGTGTTACTTGACCGTCACCTTCACCTTGACACTATTCTGTTTGTATTATGAGTGTTTTGACACTATTTGACCTGATGAGGTGATGGCTAACTATTACTGTAATATGTAAAATCTAGAACATTTATTGTGAAATACCTCATAAATTGTATATATACACAAATAACCTGTAGAAATTGATGTACATGAACATGCAGATACTTTGATAACATAACTGTAAAAATGCACATATGTTTTCTGAAATTGTATTTACATAACAATTGAGTTGTGGGAGTTGGTTTAGAAATTGTTCTCACATTTTGGCTGTGTTACACTGGACATTAATAACTGCCATCATTATTAACTCAACAAAAATTTTCTTTTATGAAGAAAATTTCTTTCTTTATGCACTGATTTCATCAGCAGGTGAATTTTCGGAGGGGGGGGGGTGGGATCTCACCATAAAAAAAATGGATAGCTGCATGAAAAGCTGACTAAATCACCCCAGGGAACCTAGAAAATCGGATCACTCTCAGGAAAAAGTTGTAATTGAGTTTATGGGTATATATTTCTTTTTGGTGTTGATGCAGATGTCGTCGTGGTGTATGTACGAGTTTCTGTCATGCTGAAAATTCAATTTTGGCCTTTTGTTTCTCTCCGTTGCTAAACCAGTTTTATTAAAAATAAATAAAAATGTTAAAACAATATAATATTGTATAAATATATTTGTTTTGTAAATAAGTATCTGGCACTAGAGCATCAACAACACTGTAAACAATCCTGTGTCAAGGCTGGTGGAAATTTTCCATGTTGATATAACAGAATTTCTGAAGGAAAAAAACAGATTTGTTCACCTACATTGTTTTTAGACTAAAATATTAAATTTGTAAAAAACTTTTAACAATATTTATAAAAAAAATTCATTATAGCTGTGTAATGAGCAACAGTTGGGGAATGTCGGTGATTTTTCGGTTTTCTAGAGGGAGATTGTACTGTCTGGGTAGGACTGGTAGATGTAGGCCAATTTTCTGCTGTGTTTTGAGAGATTGTAGAAGATTTCTACTGTCTGGGTAGGACTGGTAGATGTAGGCCAATTTTCTGCTGTTTTGGGAGATTGTAGAAGATTTCTACTGTCTGGGTAGGACTGGTAGATGTAGGCCAATTTTCTGCTGTTTTGGGAGAGATTGTAGAAGATTTCTACTGTCTGGGTAGGACTGGTAGATGTAGGCCAATTTTTCTGCTGTTTTGGGAGGGATTGTAGAAGATTTCTACTGTCTGGGTAGGACTGGTAGATGTAGGCCAATTTTCTGCTGTTTTGGGAGAGATTGTAGAAGATTTCTACTGTCTGGGTAGGACTGGTAGATGTAGGCCAATTTTCTGCTGTTTTGGGAGAGATTGTAGAAGATTTCTACTGTCTGGGTAGGACTGGTAGATGTAGGCCAATTTTCTGCTGTTTCCGGGGAGTTTATTTTTGTATCCAACATCTATGTTAAATGCTGAATATATGACGATTCATACTTATGAGTTGATTCTCTGTGTTGTATAACTGCTAGCTGTGGACTATTAAGTGTGGAGTTAGTATGTGATAAACACCCATGTTCCCAGCACAGCCCTCACAGGGATGTTATGCAATAGTAATGCTAATCCAGGCAATCTGTTCCCCATTGAAATCAAAGACATTGTTACTACTATAAACCCATACATACCTCTCACAGGGCCTAATAGTCATTACAAATCCTCACTCTTCTTCAAAATATTTCATATTTCTAGCACATTCTCATCCCCGAATGTAAACATTGGACTGGCCCTATGATTGATATGGGTGAGTTTATGTTATTGCCAAGGGGAAATGTGGAGTTACTTCAACTGGCATGTAAATAAAAGCTAGGGAAATTAAGTTCTTCAAAGGAAATATTTTTATCGTTGAGAGGGAGAATTTCTGTATTGGTGTATGCATGGTTATGCCCATATTGTAAGGGAATATTTCGTTCTGGGAAGGAACATGTGCACAGAAAGATTTCTGTAGGAAATTTGTAAAAAATTAAAGACTGAAAAGCTTATAGATTTATATGTAGGAAAAGTAGATCCATTCTGGAGTAATTCTCCAGAACTTTGGACAATGGGCTTAAATTTAATGTCTGTTTCAACAAATCACTAGGTCTTTTCCTTTACTCACAAAAGTTTACTGAAGTTTTTAGCTCAGCTCTCAAACAGAGGTGGAGTACACAATGTCTGAAAACCTGAATCATTCAAGTGCAGTAACAAAATTATTTTCAATTAAGTGACATGTCTAATTATTTTCATGTACAGTTTTAATCCAGCACAGAAATGGCCCAAATGATCTCTTCTCATCCCAACTACGATCGTTTGGTAAAAACAGATTGTCCAGTGTCTTGTACTGTAACCCGACTGGTCAGGATGGCAGGCAATGTGCCTCCCTCATGTTGATTGGTGAGGTACATCTAGCCATAAGTTCCTACAAAGAGACCCCACCTCATGATGACAAATTTTCACTGATGTATCATAGCCATATATTACAGAATGATGTGTTGCGTGATAATTTTTTTCTCTCTCATTTCTAGGTCTATCCTCCACAAAGTCCTGATGACTATGGCCAGGAATCGCCAAATCGTTATACTTCCCCGAAACCTTCCTACGTCGACAACTTCTACATGGGGGGTAAGTGTAAAAAACCTTCATGATGACTCGACTAACAATATATGGTATATTCATGTCTTCATGGCTTTGGTTGTGAAAAATTTAACACCTTAATACCACTCTAAGGAACATCTCTCATTGAATTCCGGAAGATATTTGTCTTATATATATATAAATCTTATGCAGGGGTTAGCTATTTTCGGAGGTCCAGGTAAAGACCTCCAAAGGTAGAAGAAGAGAGCGACCTGTTAGAAATACCTACGCTCTTTACTTCTACAGACCTGCTATCACAATCCTAGCATGTTCATTCATACAATACAGGATGCTACCTGTTCACTATTGGATGGTATACTGTGTTAATTTTTCACTTCCTCTGAGCCTTCGATACTGGGTGATTACTGTAGACAACACTTTTCAGATTTTTCACTGATTCAAACGTATTTATTTGATGCATGATCTAAAACTGTTAAAATGTTAAAACATTGGTCCTTTGCGCAGGAATGGAGTTAACAATTCAATGTATACTACCCAGATTTCACCTTGTTATTAAGTTAATTTGATTCTGTATAAAGTACAACTGTTGCATGAAATGACTAGAAAGTTTACAATTATATTTCTAAGTGACCAGAGTTGAGTTGATTGCTAATATGACTTAGTTGATATAAATGACATTAGTACACCTTTTAAAACATTTGAATGATCACCTTGTGAACCAGTTGTATGATCATCTTGTGAACCAGTTGTATGATCACCTTGTGAACCAGTTGTATGATCACCTTGTGAACCAGTTGTATGATCACCTTGTGAACCAGTTGTATGATCACCTTGTGAACCAGTTGTATGATCATCTTGTGAACCAGTTGCATGTGCCTGTTGACCTTGAAATGACCTTGAGTGTGGTTTTCTATTTCAGACCCATCGCCCCATGGTGCATCAGATCACTGGTCATCCAACAACGGTCTCCCGACATCAACATACCCCTCGTCCATGTTGCCAGGCAACACACAGTACTCACAGGCACCATCATACTCAGCCATCCACCATCCTCATGACATGGTGAGTACACAAATCCCAAGTCCCACAAAACAGTGTGTACACAAATCCCAAGTCCCACGAAACAGTGTGTACACAAATCCCAAGTCCCACGAAACAGTGTGTACACAAATCCCAAGTCCCACGAAACAGTGTGTACACAAATCCCAAGTCCCACGAAACAGTGTGTACACAAAGCCCAAGTCCCACGAAACAGTGTGTACACAAAGCCCAAGTCCCACGAAACAGTGTGTACACAAATCCCAAGTCCCACGAAAGTGTGTACATAAATCCAAAGTCCCACGAAACAGTGTGTACACAAAGCCCAAGTCCCACGAAACAGTGTGTACACAAAGCCCAAGTCCCACGAAACAGTGTGTACACAAATCCCAAGTCCCACGAAACAGTGTGTACACAAATAGGTCCCAAGTCCCTTGAAATAGTGTGTACACATACTAATGACAAATCTCAGGACTCGGCTCAGTGAGTAACAGACAGGTCATGAATCTTGTGTTTTCGCACCTATCTTTGACTCAACGCAAATTTTTTTTAAGTTTGTAGGTATAACTGTATAGATAAATGGTTCCACCTAGTTTTCTAGTTTTTTCCTATTGTTTTTATAAGTATTTCCTTGTTGTAACAAAGGTTTTTATTTTTTTTTTAATTTCCTCTGCCGGCAAGGGGGGGGGGGGGGGGGGGCGCGAAGGTGTTATACATGAATCAAGGCATCCCTCTTAAACTACTGAGTAGATTTTAATGATGAAACATACTGGCAATTATTCTAATACATTAAAAATGTTTGTCTTGTGTAAGATAAAATCTTATTTCCAGATCAATTCAACTGATTATTTTTCACATATTTTTTCTACCCCGACAAGAGTTCTAGATTTCAATTTTCAAGCACCACATATTTCAGCAATGAAGATATGTAATATTATCAGTTTAAAATATTGATCATTGTTATAAAATGGAAAAAAAATTAATGTTTGGTTATTATATGAAATTTCCCCAAAAAAAAACTCCAGACAAATTGTTCTAACTTGAAATTTAAACAATACATAATTCTAGCATTTAAGACCGAAAGTGAAGCCACAGCACCCAATAATTTTTACATAATGGATATATCTGGTCTTCTGCTTTTTCTGTTGGCCCCCTTCCTCAATCCTGTTCACCTCCCGGTCCCCTGACAGACATGACTTTGAAGGGTGAACTGTAGGGTGGTGACCCCTGGGCCTGGCTCAGATTAGGGTCTGTGTGTGGTTGTCATGGTAGATGCATGCCTATAAATCCAGGAGAGTTCTGTTACCATGGTTACAAAGTATAAGGGGCTATTGTTATGATTTCAGGCCTCTATCTCCAGTTAGGGGCTGTTGTCGTGGTTACAAGGGTAATTCGTAATACCAGGTGGACTGGAGATGCATGCAACAAAGGGATAAGTAGGCCATTTTAGTAAAAATAACATTAGTTCTAAAGTGATGGAATCCTCTGCCAGTTAGTAAAACCATGATCTTCTAGTCAGTTGTGAAATTAATACATACTTGTATTTAAATTGCTTTAAATTGCCTAGCATATTTATTAACTACCAAATAGTTGGACAAACATTTTCAGGGGGAAAAAACCAAAAACAATTGTAGGATAGAAAAAGAAATTGAATTCACTTTGCGTAGTTGTTGAATAAATATACTTTTTTAAGAAAAAGATAAGAAAAAGGATTGAATCCCCTCCATTCTGTCTTTGTTAGATG
This sequence comes from Ylistrum balloti, assembly GCF_031769215.1. Taxonomy (NCBI): domain Eukaryota; kingdom Metazoa; phylum Mollusca; class Bivalvia; order Pectinida; family Pectinidae; genus Ylistrum; species Ylistrum balloti. The sequence continues at coordinate 182,818 of NW_026782153.1, read as the reverse complement.
AGGAAAAGACAACATTTCGATTTTGAAACGATGTTAACTTGTCTCTGTCTACTTCTTTTAGTTCTATTTAGAAATAGCCTTAAAACTCTTTTTCTCTTTTGGAAAGCTCCTGAAAATTTATACCGCTGTGCAGATATTATGTTTGTGAAATTCTGTGATAAAACAAGCTCCCCTCTTTCTCTCCTCCTCCCCTCTCCCTTCAATCTCCGGGCCAATAGAGATACGGACTAAATCTGTACATGTTTTGCAGTAGACTGGTGATGGATGTAGATAGCAAGGTGTTGGCTAGACACTGATCACAACAGATAGATTGGGAGGGTGGGAGAGAGAGGCAAATAAAACTACCAGGGGGACATCTGATCGAGAGATGGAACAAGATGTGCTGAGGAGATAGTAGGACCAGGGGAGTTCTCATTGGTACACATCAATGTCTGCTGTACAGGGTGATGAGATAGACAGATTAGGGATGAGTAGATGAGACAAAAAGAGTGAAGAGATGGAATTAAAGAAGAAAGGGGTGGAAACATAAGCAGTAGACAGGGAAAGAGAGACAAATGGAGGGAAATAGAGAAGTGAAGAAAGTGAATCGTCAAAATGGAGGGAAAATGCAAGAAGATGTTAAGAGAGGGAGAGAGACACATACAAAGAGAGAGAGAGAGGTTAAGAGAGGGACTGAGAGGGAGAGAGACACATACAGACAAAGAGAGAGAGAGAAGGTTGGACAGAGAGAGACAAAGAGTGGGACAGACAGACAGAGAGAGAGAGAGAGAGAGAGAGAGAGAGAGAGGGAGGGAGAAGGTTAGACAGAGGGAATCAAAGAATGGACCACAGGGAGAAGAAAAGAGTGAAACAGACAGGGAGGGAAGTAATAGAGGAAACAAAGAGTGAAAGAGAGAGAGAATGACAGAGACCAGGAGGGAAGTAACACACCAGAGCTCTAGCTGATCGTTACCAGCTGTACATTCCTGGATGGGTGGTGGAAAACCCATAAAAAAAAGAAGTATAAAATTTGAGAAGCAGGAAATAAAGGTCACCATGGTTACTTCACCTGCCAGCACTGATGAAGAATGATGTCATGGTTGCTATGGAAACCAGAATTTGAACATGGATGCTATGATTGAATTGCAAACAGGAAATAGTGTGTGTATGTATGTTGGCAGAAAGCCAGTAGAAGTCTTATTAATGAGAGCAAGATGTTTTACAGGCAAAGTGTTTGATGTCAGCATGGTCAACTTTACACACATGGTCTCATTAACACATATAGTCTGCGTAATAGGTTCTACTGGTAAACTCTACAATTACCTGTCAATTCAGAATAATGGTCCCAGGTTCTACTGGTAAACTACAATTACCTGTCAATTCAGATTAATGGTCCCAGGTTCTACTGGTAAACTCTACAATTACCTGTCAATTCAAATTAATGGTCCCAGGTTTTAATGGTAAACTCTACAATTACCTGTCAATTCAGATTAATGGTCCCAGGTTTTACTGGTAAACTCTACAATTACCTGTCAATTCAGATTAATGGTCCCAGGTTCTACTGGTAAACTGCAATTACCTGTCAATTCAGATTAATGGCCCCAGGTTTTTCTGGTAAACTCTACAATTACCTGTCAATTCAGATTAATTGTCCCAGGTTTACTGGTAAACTCTACAATTACCTGTCAATTCAGATTAATGGTCCCAGGTTTTACTGGTAAACTCTACAATTACCTGTCAATTCAGATTAATGGTCCCAGGTTTTACTGGTAAACTCTACAATTTCCTGTCAATTCAGATTAATGGTCCCAGGTTTTACTGGTAAACTCTACAATTACCTGTCAATTCAGATTAATGGTCCCAGGTTTACTGGTAAACTCTACAATTACCTGTCAATTCAGACTAATGGTCCCAGGTTTTACTGGTAAACTCTACAATTACCTGTCAATTCAGATTAATGGCCCCAGGTTTTGATAGTGGAGTTTTCTCATTCTTCATACAGGAGATAGGTCTATGTATAATTGTCAGTGATTGTGAAAGTCGTACAGAAGTTTGAATATTTCCGGGAGATCTACACACATCCTGTGAATTACATGGAACATAAGTTTGAATATTTCCGGGAGATCTACACACATCCTGTGAATGACATTGAACATAAGTTTGAATATTTCCGGGAGATCTACACACATCCTGTGAATTACATGGAACATAAGTTTGAATATTTCCGGGAGATCTACACACATCCTGTGAATTACATTGAACATATGTTTGAATATTTCCGGGAGATCTACACACATCCTGTTAATGACATTGAACATAAGTTTGAATATTTCAGGGAGATCTACACACATCCTGTGAATGACATTGAACATAAGTTTGAATATTTCAGGGAGATCTACACACATCCTGTGAATGACATTGAACATAAGTTTGAATATTTCAGGGAGATCTACACACATCCTGTGAATTACATTGAACATGCGATACTATTTTCTTGTCATATTGGATCAATTATTTTGAAACCTTCACCAGATCTGTTCCCCGAGGTAAACTCATTACACCTGCCCTCTACACCAAATCTGATCCAAGAAAAATGTGAATGGATATTATCTCTGTTTGTAATGTATGTTAGATTTATCAGTGGTGTTGTCATTAGATTTATCAGTGGTGTTGTGCAGACATTGGTACATCTCTCTGCTGTCGTCATTAGATTTATCAGTGGTGTTGTGCAGACATTGGTACATCTCTCTGCTGTCGTCATTAGATTTATCAGTGGTGTTGTCATTAGATTTATCAGTGGTGTTGTCATTAGATTTATCAGTGGTGTTGTGGAGACATTGGTACATCTCTCTGCTGTCGTCATTAGATTTATCAGTGGTGTTGTGCAGACATTGGTACATCTCTCTGCTGTCGTCATTAGATTTATCAGTGGTGTTGTGCAGACATTGGTACATCTCTCTGCTGTCATTAGATTTATCAGTGGTGTTGTGCAGACATTGGTACATCTCTCTGCTGTCGTCATTAGATTTATCAGTGGTGTTGTGCAGACATTGGTACATCTCTCTGCTGTCGTCATTAGATTTATCAGTGGTGTTGTGCAGACATTGGTACATCTCTCTGCTGTCGTCCGGATACTTGCCAGTGAAAGTATTACAGATCAACTGTTATTTGTTTTACTTGAAACTTTCCCACCATTTTAGCTTTCTCTCGTTTTGTCCTTTTGCAAATAAATTGAAAAAAGAAAAATCTGATGCAAGTTTGACTTAAAGCTGAAATCTACAGTTCAGTGTTTATTAGGTCGTGAATGAGGACAAATTTAACACTACTCAAAAACAATTTTTTACTTAGTGCAAAAATAACCTTGTATAATTAATATTACACTGTTCATCCCTATTTTTTTTTTTTTTTTTCATTTTCAAGGATCTAACATTTTATAGATGAAAAATGAGATTTTTCTGAAGTTGTAAACCAATATTTTCCTATTGTGCTTCAAAAACTTTTACTTATATTAAGAATTGGTGCTTGCACAAAATATTTCCAGATGTGTTAGAAGCAGTGTTAACTGAACATTTCTGTATCAAATTATTAAAGCAAGAGAGACATGGATCCTATTATGGGTTACAGAAACATTAGCCACACATAGACTTGTAATTGAGCTTATTAAATTAAATGAGAAACTTGTTTGCAAGGATCTACCATATGAGGGAACACATACACATGTTTTTGTAATGGATGTGAAATTTCATACATTTCATGTCAGAATCTTTTAAAAAAAATTGTTTAAATGCAACGAATATGAAACTTGTGAAAAACATGTAGACTATGTGATAAGTATATATGTTTTACATCTCAAGAGAGTTGTGTATAACAATAAGCCTATGTACATATCTATATCTATAGTTGTGTAAAAACGTCAACAACTGCACCAAAGTAAGCAACTCGCTTCTTTCAGAATAGAAGACTTTGTACTGGCCCCTGTGCTCCCCCTTTACTTTGAATAGAAGACGTTGTACTGGCCCCTGTGCTCCCCTTTACTTTGAATAGAAGACTTTGTACTGGCCCCTGTGCTCCCCTTTACTTTGAATAGAAGATGTTGTACTGGCCCCTGTGCTCCCCCTTTACTTTGAATTAAAGACTTTGTACTGGCCCCTGTGCTCCCCTTTACTTTGAATAGAAGACTTTGTAATGGCCCCTGTGCTCCCCCTTTACTTTTAATTAAAGACTTTGTACTAATCCCTTGGCATCCATTTTTCCCTGTTATTAATTGAAGAGAAGTTATTTACATAAAAAAGAAAAGTCTTTGACCTAGATAAGCTTCAGCTAACATCGTTTCACAAAAAAGTTATTTATTTTCTTTTTCAGGGCTACCCCACCATATCAATGGCCCAAGAAAACATGTTACAGTCGGGTCTACCCCCAATGTCAACGTTCCGCGGGGGCACGACTTTACCCCCAAGCTCTTCTTCCTTCTCCTCCTCATCCCCCTCCGTCAATGGCGACATGATGGGTGGTCGGGCTACACAAGGCCCGTCACAGACCGGTGACGCCCTCGGAAAAGCATTAGCGTCGGTAAGTATTGGTTATTGTGTAAAACTGTTGGTCTTTTTACCTGTTGTTGATGGCTAATTCTGTGTGTAACATAATTCTGATGGTCTATTTCTGGTAGAAACAAAGATGTTAGTCCTAGTTTTACAAAAATTAATCAATATCTGACATGTTTGGTAATGATTGGTTTTGACGACTTTTGATTGACAGCATGGTTAAATTTAGAAGCTTTCAATAATATATCAATAATGTTTTTAAAGTTGATGACTTAGTTCTGCTGAGGTTGATGGTGATCAGAAATTAATTCACAACAAATGATGTTCTTCATCTCTGATATAAAAATGAAATTCTGCAGCATTTTGAAGTGGTTTGGTATAGCGGAGGTAATGACAGGAAATGGATGGTATAATAAATGTGTTTGATATTTCTATAAAAAGACAATTTAGCTTTATTTGTAATATGAATTCAAATGAAAATTTACATAATTCAAAGAATGTTATGTTAATAAAAAAATTATGAATATTTATGAGGACAAATTTGAACTAATTTTAGTTATTGAAGTTCAAACAAAGGATCTGTCTGAATTGATAGGTTTTTTTTTTTTTTTGTATTCTACACATACCATTTAGTATTCAGTGATGCTTATTCAAGTCTTTCACTTATCTAGTACATTGACTGCTCGACTGGCTGCTAGCCACTTAGTAAAGACCTGCTCAACTATAGCCACTTAGTAAAGACCTGCTCAGCTAAATACCTACACTGGCTTATCTCCCCGTAGTTTGTGACTATCAAAATAAAAAAATGATCTAAACTTTTATTTTAAGTTGGGATATTCTAGAGATAGGGCCCAGTGAAGTTTGGATATTCTAGAGGTTATAAAATTTCAGTTTAGAAAAAGTCCTATTCAGTTGATTGACTGTATAATGTATGTTTACGTCATGTTTTGTGTATTTACAGATATATTCACCAACAGATCATACAAGCAGTAATTATGGCTCTAATTCCTCAACACCAGTATCTTCCCCGCCCCCAATGTCAGGTAATTTTCCTCAAAACCAGTATCTTCCCCGTCCTCAATGTCAAGAAAGTTTCCTCCATGTGTTAAACGACACAATTGTTTTTACAGAACTGTCGAGTAATTCAAGTCGAATTAGTGTAGTGAAAATAATGGATCCTGTAGATTCTGCTTTGAATTAGTTTTAATTACAGGCGATCAAAGGATTTTTCAACACTTTTTCTGCCCAAGCTTTGATTAAGGAATTATCAAGTTTACATCGAATATTTAGCATTTGTTTAATGAGCAGCTACGCATTATATTTACATAGAATTATTCTGCAGTATTGATTGTACAGTTTCCATGGTAACAGGTGCAGCAAGCCAGTGGCAACGCCCGTCAGCACAAAGTTCTACCTCACCACACTTTGAGAGCGGTGGCAGCGGTGGTGGTACCAGTGGTGGCAGTGGTGGCACAGGTGGCGGTGGCCCCCTCCACAATCTGGTGAGTGTGGTGAGTAACCCTGCCCTGTTAACACCTTTTGTTCAGTCTCTCACACTTTAACCACACTGTCAGAACTATGTCACCATGTTAACCTTAGTTATCTTGTTATTGTAGTGTCTTTAAACTCTCCCCTGGGGTCTCGTGGTTAGTCCCTTGTGTTTCTCTCCAGCATCTCCAACCCAAAGCATAGCTCCAAGTTGGTGACCACTCCAAACATCCTGAAATCTTAGCATAGCTCACAGGAGGTCATAAGCGACTTATCTCCCAGGCATTCTAAGAGTCAGACCGTTTCACTTCTCTTTGTGGCTTTCAGTCCTTGTTTATAGAGTTGGAGTCCATTTTGTGTATCTCCTCAGTGGTCCTGTGCCTTCATCTCTGGACTTGTTTGTATTCAATACCAAAATCCTTCAATTCTACCCTAAACCATTCTCTTCTCCTCCTTTACAGCCCCTCAATTCTACTCTAAATCAAATTCTCTCCTTCTCCTTTACAGCCCCTCAATTCTACCCTAAATCACATTCTCTCCTTCTCCTTCACAGCCCTTCAGTTCTACCCTAAATCACATTCTCTCCTTCTCCTTTACAGCCCTTCAGTTCTACCCTAAATCACATTCTCTCCTTCTCCTTTACAGCCCCTCAGTTCTACCCTAAATCACATTCCCCTTATCCTTTACAGCCCCTCAATTCTACCCTAAATCACATTATCCCATTATCCTTTACAGCCCCTCAATTCTACCCTAAATCACATTCTCCCCTTATCCTTTACAGCCCTTCAGTTCTACCCTAAATCACATTCTCTCCTTCTCCTTTACAGCCCCTCAATTCTACCCTAAATCACATTCTCTCCTTCTCCTTCACAGCCCTTCAGTTCTACCCTAAATCACATTCTCTCCTTCTCCTTTACAGCCCTTCAGTTCTACCCTAAATCACATTCTCTCCTTCTCCTTTACAGCCCCTCAGTTCTACCCTAAATCACATTCCCCTTATCCTTTACAGCCCCTCAATTCTACCCTAAATCACATTATCCCATTATCCTTTACAGCCCCTCAATTCTACCCTAAATCACATTCTCCCCTTATCCTTTACAGCCCTTCAGTTCTACCCTAAATCACATTCTCTCCTTCTCCTTTACAGCCCCTCAATTCTACCCTAAATCACATTCTCCCCTTATCCTTTACAGCCCCTCAATTCTTCCCTACATCACATTCTCCCCTTATCCTTTACAGCCCCTCAATTCTTCCCTACATCACATTCTCCCCTTATCCTTTACAGCCCCTCAATTCTTCCCTACATCACATTCTCCCCTTATCCTTTACAGCCCCTCAATTCTTCCCTACATCACATTCTCCCCTTATCCTTTACAGCCCCTCAATTCTTCCCTACATCACATTCTCCCCTTATCCTTTAAGACGCAAAAAATATAAAAGAAAGTTTGAAATCCATACGAAGACTAGTTGTTAAAATATAAGTAATAAAACAGTACACATTCTTCCAGGATGATACGTAGTTGTGATGTTTTAGCCAGTGGTGGCTACTTAATAGGTTTGTCATCTGTAGGGAGGGGGCAACAGCTGGAGTCGTTGTTACTTGTTATGTAACATGGGGAGGTACAGTGTGGGCAGGTGTGCTACAGTACTCTGGGAGATGCCATTACGTCTGGTTATGTCATACTGTCCCATCAAAATACTGGCCTGCCGAGCTAGAGCAGGTCCTGACAAAGCCATCACAGACAGGAGATGATGCCTTTACCAGCCCAACTCTGTGGTTTGATGGAAATATCAGAACTTTAAATGGGATAAGAAATAGAATATAGATTCAACATTGATACTGTTTTTCTCCCATAACTTGAGAACTGTTTTACAGGCTTTCCTTGCTGTGTTTATGTTGAAATGATACAACAACATGCTTTCTATTGCCAATTTGCATCCACCTCCATGTTCAAGCCTTTTGTCGTTTCCGGCAAAAAAAAAGAATGGGATTATGACAAGTTTAGATAAACAAGTTCCAATCTGTCCTTAAATACACTTAAGAGCCTGGATAGTTTCACATTGTATTAGTGTCTGTTAGGAAAACTAGTCTTTACCCTGTAATAAGAGGGACACTTGTCCGCAAGAAAGAGTTTATCCGATATTGTAGAAAAGATTTTGCCAGCAATGTACATGGATGATAAATCTGTGATCTGTATTTGCTGTAAATGTTGAAATCTCTGTATTTACTGACCTGACTTTCCGTTATTCGCAGAGTCGTATGGAGGAGCGGATTGAAGACGCTATACATGTGTTACGTCACCATGCTGAGATGCCTGGCATGCCGGGGCACCAGGGGTTACCGTCCACCATGATGGGGTCGGGCTCACATTCCAACGGCATGATGGGAAGCATGGGTGGCCTCTCGGGCCTGAGTGGCATGACAAGCCACCTAGAGTCACTGGTACGATGCAAAATAAATATTCATAAATATATGCACTGTTTGTGGCATCTTACTATTAGTATATTGTTTAAAATTTGATAAATTAGAACTTAACTTTAACTTCTGTTGAAATTTCTTTTTTATTGGAAATAAAACTTTGACCTGGTGAATTGACAATGTTGTATAAAGAAACTTGATGGCAATATCAATTTAATTAGAAATATTTTTCAAGTATGCCTGTGTAGACGTGTGTAAGGAGGAAAAGAATGTAACCGTTTAACTGTAATGGCAGTTAATTTTCATTGATAATCTCAAAATTATGGAATATGTTTTTATTTTTATATATATTTCCTTCCAAAAGTTTATCCATTTTGCACCAGATATATTTAGAAAATATATTTTTTATGTGATCTAAGGGAAACAACTCTGACTATTTTTTCAGACAAATAGCCATCACTCCATGAGTGATAGTAGACCAAGCACATCTGATCCAGCCAAACCAATTGATGGTATGTATTTTCTTATCCCACTTTCTCATAATGTAATATCATATCATATTCGGGGGTTTAATTTTAGTGGTTTTCAAAAAAAAAAAAGACATTTCATGGATGCTTGAAGATAAATCCCCCACAAAAATTAATGGTTATACAGTTTCATAAAGGCTTGTGGCTTGCCATGTTTTTTTTTTTTTTTTAACTTTCTGCTATATGTAATTTAATTTTAGCAAACGAAAAGATACGTGACAAGAAAATACCAAAGAATTACTGATCCCCAGTAGCAATAGGTTGTCCAGGAGTGATACAAAATTTTAGTGATGTTATATTTTCAGACAACATTTTAACTGAAGCCTTCCTAACATACTTTTGATTAACAATGGAAGCATGTTCCAGTTAAAAGTGTACACTGTTTCTCACCGACAGCTAATAATCATGTTTCTGTACTTGCAGTGCTGCGTGGTGAGAGTTCTGCTGACCCAGATCACGAGAATCTCAAGTCCGAGTCTTTGGACAAGGCAGAGGGAGAATCTATGAAAAGCGAGTGCAGCTCAGGGGGAGACAAATCTCAACTTTCTCCCGGTGGCAGTTCGACCACCGGTCCTCCTGCGAAACGGTCACGGTTAGTTTTTTATCATGGTTCAGTGTTTTTAACCAGGAAGTCATTGGGTCCAAAGCCATTGTCTACCCAGCTGTTAACTGGAGAAGAAATACTGAATTCTCTGTGCAGATGAAAAATACTGTAAATATATTTACTAAATTGTTTCGGATGTGATACCACTAAAACTACACTGTTGACATTTCAAAGACAAAAAAATTTGAGGGGGAAAATATCAATATATATCGAAAAAATGAGAAAAAGAAAAGACTTTCTGCCTTTTTGGCAACTTCAGGTGGAGTATTCATTAGTTTTCACTGGTCATGTGACGTCATCAATTATCTTAATAACATCATCAGGAAACAATATTACTGACATGATAAAATAAGGTGTAACATTCAACACGACATAATGATTTGAAATCCCTCTTGTAATTATATCATTTGTGTTTAATTTGTAAAGGGAAGGAAAAGATCATTGGTTCATCTGTTTGCTGACTTTAAGAAATATGTACTTATCACTTTTCATTCTGTGATATGCACATCTGTATATAAGCATATTCATAACATTTCTTTCAAGAATAAATAAGATTTTGTAGAGTATCTTTTGGGCGAAAAATTTTCCAAGGGCCAAACATTCTTAATATGAACATTTCTAAACGGATTTGTTGCGTAGCCAAAGCAGTGATCTGCTACATCTAGGAGGGTGTGGATTTGTTCAAATTTGGATTTTAAGTAACATTTACTGTTTATTTTCAGGAGTAGCACAGAACCACCTGAGGAGGACGAATCTCCAGAGGCGAAGGCAGAACGGGAGCGTGTACGTCGCCAGGCCAACAACGCACGGGAAAGGTGTGTAGAAGCTGAAGTATATCCAGAGTCTGGGTGTATCGCTATATATATTGGTCTGTGACACGTCACAGGGGTAGGGGGGGTCGGGAGTGTTCATTGAACCATAGCAGGAGTATGTGATCAGCCATCCATGTCCTGCTGTAGGATCAGTGACCAATAGCCTAATCCTCAAAGGTTATTCATCCATGACATGTTATAAGATTACCAGCCATTGCTGATACACATGGTCGACCATCTATAAATAGCCCTGGTATCAGATCGGTCACCCTTAACCTGTATGTCTAATCGACCGTATCAATGATATGACTGCTGGTATTACATTTTGCGAATGACATAATAATTTTACTTGAAATTTTTATTTTTATTTTTTCAAATTTAGAAGTGTACATATTATGATTTAATAGAAGTTTTAATGATTACTTACAATAAAACACCATGACGACCAGTTTGGGCCAAATTGTTTGAGAGAAAATAACAGTGTGACATGTATGACTTGCCTGCATACATACATTGACAGCCATGTAGGTAGATGAACTTTGACCTCAGGATACAAATGACTTAAATGGCTCCTTTGATAAGCAACCTGGTTTATTAAGGATTTTAAAGAAAAACTGTTTTTAAGTGAATGCATGTACACTTCAAACCAACTTCTGAATATTGATTTCACTTGAAATCTTCAATATTATTCCCACAAATTTTAGAAATTATTATTTTCAGAAATATGCACTTTGATGAGTTTGAATTTTAAGTTCTTTGGTGTAAATTTCTGGCAAAATGTTGGGGATATGGGGATGGGTGGGGGATGAAGCAAAAAAGAAAAAGAAAAATCCTGCATATATTGTCATAAACCTACCGTGTCGCTTTTAAAAAGAGATCAGTTAAGCTTGAAGCTTGAAATGTACGTATTTTGTATTTGCCCAAGCTAGAGATAAGTGTTGAGATACTGACGGTTTGGTGTTGTACTGGTGGTGGTGGTAATACCAGAGATTACTGTGTTAACTGTTTCTGTTTGGTTTTTAAAGTACCGATGAGGATTCTCTCAGTAAAGCGAAACGACGCCAAGCTAACAATGACCGAGAGAGGTTAGTATCAATTACACACCGCCATCTTGTTTGTCCTTCTCCTTCTCTCCTTCTCATGGTTGTTACATAGGTCAAGGTCAGATGGTAAGGTCAAAAGCACACGTTGCAAGGTCAGATTTACAAGACAAACATAGTTCTCAGGAACATTCAAAAAGTAAAAATTATTAATCTGAGGTCAAAGGTCACTCAATTCAGAGAATGATTCAGATTCATTTTTATCTTTTACTTATCGTGTGATTAAGATTTGTGGTCAAAGGTCAGAGAAAGCATAAGGTTGAAAGCCTATCATTAATTAGAGAAATTGACCCTAATACCCATTTATCAGTCAATTCTCAAGGTCATATAACAAACTGATAATTCAAGGTCATTTTTGGAAAACTAGAAATATACTGTAAACCAAAATATATATGTCAAATGAGAAAATTGAAGAAAAAAAAAGGAAAAAATCCAGTTAATTTGTTTTGAGAATGGCCATTGGATTTGAAATGTGCACAAAAGTGAAAAAAAAGTTTATAGTAGTTAACGGAATTAAGATATGCTCAAATTTGAAAGTAATGCAGCTAGATGTAAAACAACCATGGTACGGAGACTTCATCCTACTGTTCTCTCTCTTCGACCATGGGTGAGATCTTTGTCTATCCCTGTGGGGAGAAGACACCTGTCCTCCCTTCTTTTCTCTCTCTCTCTCTGGAGTAGACGCAGATTTCTGCGGCCTCTGTTGATTGAATGTTGTTATTGGATGTTGGAGAGTCTTTTGTGGTTTACTGGCAGTGAACACGTCAGATCCCGACCCAAGGTACATAGTTCCGTTCATCATCATTCTGGTAATGACACAGATAGGTCCAAAGTAGGTCAGAAAGTGAGAAAATAGTCCAATTTATTGTTTGTCGATATAGTGTTAGCTTTGTCCAGGTCTAGTTAAGGTCAGGCTAGAAATGTTTAGTTCAGCTGAAGTTAGGCTGTATTGAGACTAGGTCATACTAAGTTTAGTGTTTGTTTGCCTGACAATACTCGAGTTTAGTGTAAATTTAGTGTGTTTTGTTAAAAGGATTTTCCTTAGCTCTCCTGCCCCTCGTTATGTTAGGGACTTACTGTCATGTGGTTCTCCAGTTAGTCCATCTTTAATTGATTATCCTCTGTATCATGTGTTATAATCAAACTAAACTCAGAATGGTCGATATAAGTATTAACAAAATGCCTGTTTGACTAACAATGGACTTGATTGACCTGACCGAGACTACACACACAAGAACATGACTTTGTGCTGAAATCATGTCAAATATGCTGACAGTGTAACCCAGGCATGACTTGTATTTCTGTCAGATGGTGATATAGATAGACAGTCTAGAGTGAATCTGCCAACCTGTTCACCCCTCCAGTAGCCACAATAGACTCTCTATTCCATTGAACCAGACCAGTCTACTGTGGTCTGCAGGGGTGAGACAAAGGTTTTTAATGTTTTCAACCCCCACTAACATAATACTTTGTGATGTTTAGAACAAGAAGCTGGTAATTACATGCAGTTTCAACAAATTTTTGAAATATTGTTTTTGAACGTGTTCAATGTTAATAGCAAGTTTAGTGGTTCTAAGTTAAAATGTAAGAATTTTTATCTTTTGTTGTGAAATAGCTATGTTGGATCCTGCCATAAACACTCAAATTGTGCAACGTTAACATTTAATGGAAAGTAAAATGATTTTGACCAGAGCAATTAACAGAATTTTGTGGTTGCCCTGAAACATGCACAAATAACTTGTGTTTTTATGGTTGGTTATTGTCAGTATTACTTATTTCCAAGTTATTTTTATAGAAATATTTGCAAACTTGTAAGAAGTTTTATAATGAACATTTTTGACATTAATATACCTGTGTTGTCAAGTATAATATACTTCATTGATATAATTTTTTGAATATCCAAAAAAAAAATTGTGATTTAGATTTTCTGAGAAGAAGAAGAAGAAAAAAAACCACAGTTGTGTGAGAAAGTGTCACTTTGAGATTAATGAAGTTGGTTTCTTACAAAATACTGAAGACTTAAGTGCTTAACTGATTTTAATGTCAAGATTTTGAAATGTTCTGTTGATGACAATCAAGTGATGTTTAACTAATCAGTCACATTGAAATGTTTCCATGGTAATTATTGTGAAAGCTGTGAAATTCAAATTTCATATATATTGTGCTACATGAAAATTAATCCAAGTGAAACATCTTACTGGATTTGTTCTCCCTTTGAAATATAGTTATCGGATCTTAACAGTTAATTGATAACACCTTGATAAAAAATATGTTGAAGATACTCTAACGCATGCAATTTTCTGTGGTGACAGATTGATGAAGTATGGCCAACAATGCTAGTATAAATTTACACATCAAACATTCTAAAGTTAAAAAAAAAAAGCAAATATTTTGTTCAGGTAACTTTGTACCAGTATTGGTACAAAACTTTTACATGTGTGTTTTGTAAATGTGTTATAATGGAAGTATTATGCTGAAATCTGGATATCCTGGTACCTGAAGATATTTCAGTTGAGTGGGTTGAATTATGTGTATTAATATTACAAACAGCATGTTCTTTACATTGAGTTGTTGCCCTTGTTTTGGGCTCTTTTTCTGTTATCTCTAGAAGATGTAAGGGGTTGTATTTGTGAGTTGCAAATTGGTTTATATTCCATATATAAGTTATGAGTTATCTTTAAATTATTAATACAGTATAATTTCAGTATGGTTTCAGTATGGTAATGGTATGACTGCAGTATGATTTCAGTATTAAAGTACAGTTATGTTAGAAGTATAACAGAAGGGTTATAGTACTACAAGTGTAATTGTAGAGCTTGGTTCTAACATGTAGTAAGGTGGCATGATATTGTCTTTTGTTTTTACAGAAGTAACAGTTTATTCAAGAAAATTCATTTTGTAATGGAATCCAGGCTTCATGTTTGTGGAAAGAAAAACAATAGCACAGCCCACCGACCATCAAATTATTTGCAAAATCTGGTCTGACTGGTTTGGTTCCTTTTGATGTCACTGAAAATTTAATACTCTGTCAGGAAGAGTTGTTCCCCTTAGTTCTGTGGTTATATATTTTGGGTTTTGTTCATTCAATTGTTAAATAACCCCTCTGAATTATCTACATTATTTAAATTGTTTTGAATTAGCCAGAGGTCGGTCAGTTGCTGGAAATAGGTTCTCTTCTATCTGGAAATAGTGTAATCCCTGCATATGACCAGAGTTATCTCCCTTTATTTCAAAATAGGTTCTCTTCAATCTGGAAATAGAGTAATCTCTGCATGTGACCAGAGTTATCTCCCTTTATTTCAGGGTTCGTGTGCGAGATATCAATGAGGCCTTCAAAGAGTTAGGGACAATGGTATCCCTGCACACATCTAGCAGTCAGCCCCTCACCAAACTTATGATCCTCCAGCACGCCGTCAACGTCATCACTACATTGGAGGCTCAGGTTAGAGGTGGGTATCTTCGTGAACCTATCTGCTTGTGTACAAGATATCTCCTAAATCCCTTTAACTCCTCAACTGATTTAGATCAGAAGAATGATAGATTAGGGATAGACGTGATTGATCTAAACATGGCATAACTCCCAACAGCTAGTGTCAAACATTAAGGAAGTCTACTATCTGTATAAATTTGAGGTCTATATCTTGTGGAAACAGCTCCTGTTTATTTATTTCTGAATTGGATGTCTATTTGAAATTCTTTGTATATGTTTATATAATTTCCTTTAAAGATGATTAGTCAATCATTACATGTATATTTATCTCAATGCGACATCCTCGTTTTTCCTTCTAGAGCGTAATCTGAACCCCAAGGCAGCGTGCCTTAAGCGTCGTGAGGAGGAGAAGACGGATGAAATGCCGGGTGGGCGTGGTCTATCATCAGATGACATTGCTGCGCAGCAGGCCGCTCTGGCAGGTAAGGTACGCAACATGTTGCTACCTTTTCTAAGCGAACACCATGACGACGACCTAGATAACAACTACCAGGGAAGCTAAGGCCCTCTCCTACCGATCGCCCCCAGTTTGTGTGAAGGTAAAATGCTCCAACCAACTAGATTTTTCATCCTCCATCTCTTCACTTTCCTTCCAACAGGATGAAACAGTTCTGTGAGGAGCTCTCTCTTTCTGTTTCTGTATGGCCATGTTCTCAATGCTTTCATATCAGTGATTTTTGGGATCGTGGACCTCTGCTTTCATGCTTTCCCTATTTTTGAAAATGATTGTCTGGACTCATCTGAAATAGAATGAAAAATAAAAAGAAAAAAAAATCACACAAAAATCACTGTTTACTTTCTCTCATCTTCTGAACTACTTCCATTGTCTTAACAACCTTGGAATATTACTGTGACTTTTAACCCTACTCATTGATGACCTTTCACCTTTCTGCTAATCATTCTAATAGGGGTCATGTATAACCTGACCTTTTCGCTCTTTCATTATTTATGACCTTTTTCTTGACCCTTGACCTTAGACCCTGGTGATGGCTTTTACTTTCCTGTATAAATAAATTGATGATCAGTGATTTAGTGAGATCAGTTTTGTAATGTAAAATGGAAATATTTCTGTTAAAGTATAAGTTCACCATTATCATGATGGTGAGCCATTCAAATCGCCTTTTGTCTCGTTTGTCATTTCTCGAATGTCTATACTTAAATAAGTTCTGTATTCACTCTATCTGGTGAAGAGCAGGATAAATAAGTTCTGTATTCACTCTATCTGGTGTAGAGCAGGATAAATAATTTCTGTATTCACTCTATCTGGTGAAGAGCAGGATAAATAATTTCTGTATTCACTCTATCTGGTGAAGAGCAGGATAAATAAGTTCTGTATTCACTCTATCTGGTGAAGAGCAGGATAAATAATTTCTGTATTCACTCTATCTGGTGAAGAGCAGGATAAATAATGATCAGTTTTTATACTTAGTCTCTAATCATGTGAGTTTAGATGTGAAAATGACCAGAAGAAACAAAATGGCCAACAGGTGGTCTCTGATTTTGAAAGTTAGATATTTCTTCTTCCTATTGGATGGATCTTCCTAATTTTCGTTTGTTGTCCAGTTTTGAGACAGAAATTTCAGTTGCCTGGTGTAGGCACTGATTTTGATGGAGTTTGTCATCAATATTCTCATTATAAAGACAGTAATGGATGGATTTGTCATTTGAAGCATCGCTTTGCCAGAAAAAATTATTTGTCCAATTTAATGTGGTGGTTTTCTGTGTAAGATAATTGAACACCTTCAGTTTGTGGAAAAAGATGATTTACACTGTGAAAAGAAAGAGAAGAAAAAGATGTTAGTGCCAAGATCCTTTAGGGATGTTTTGTTACCACATTATAACCACATTGTATTGTAAACTAAAATGACCCTGTACATATCAGGTAAGGGGCCCCTCCTTTTATCACAGACATAAAACAACATATAACGAGGGTTTATCGGTCAATATTTTTCAGTAAGAATGCATGGCTAATTGAGAAACATTACATGCATTTCCTACTTTTCAATGGCAGAAATATGACATTGCTTAATCAAATGATGAAATTAATGCATGACGAAATAAACTCGTTGTATGGTATGTTTCATTATGTGAAAGCCCCATTGTTTTATCGGAGAAAATAACCATGTCAGTTTGTGTTGTGTTCATATGTAACTATCAGGGTCTCCTTTGATCCAGATAGCCCTTCCATGAGTGTGCCGGGCATGATGAACGTTGGATGTAGCCGGGTCCCTGCGGCCCGGGCAGGCACCATCACGGGGGGTCGGGACAGTGAAGTCCAGCTACATAGCGCCTTCTCCTACCTTGGACAGGAGAACAACCCTGTGACCTCTGACCCCTACAGGTACGGTGATGTTAAGTACTCGGTGCGGGACTGTGATGGCAGCCTAGGAGGAGCATCCTTACCCCAGAAGAAATACCTGGGGGATGGAACTGGAGGTCGTCCCTCCCAGGGGATGAGCGGAGAGGAAAAGACCCGGGGAGGCATGTTTGGAAGCATGCAGTGTTCACGGACTAAATGATGCATATAGCATACAGTGTTCACAGACATTATGACGCAGGGAGCAGGCATTGTTCACAGACATAATGATGCAGGGAGCAGGCATTGTTCACGGTTAAAGTGACATGAAAAACATGTATTGCTGGTAGACTCCTTAACAAGGAGCATGTATTGTGGTTCATGAACTAAACGATGCAGGAAGCGTGTCGTTCACAGACTTTGTGATGTTGCATGCTAGCCAGATTTACATACATAAAATATGTATATATATATATATAGATATTACACTATGGCGGACGTGAGGGAGGAACCAGGTTGTACATACGTTGAATCCTACTTCTGTACATATTCAGGCCTAGTAGAGAAGTCTGTACCACTGTGTGATCTGATCACTCGGGACCGGGTGTTGTATGAGTCTTATAAAACAAGCAACACATGATGTAGATGATGTATTGCTGAAAGGTTGGAGGGAGTGGTTGTGACGTGGTGTTAGATGTCAGGAGTCATGCATTAGATATCCGAGGTCATTTATAAAATCTCTTGGGTCGTGCGGTGAATCTCGGGGTTGATATATAAGATCTTGGGTCAGGTGTAAGATCTGCTGAGTCATATATCATGTTTGGAAGTATAGTTATAGTGGGCAGTGCTGGACAAGTAATCTGTTTTTAGGCCTAAGAATTATGAGAAAGCCCTTCAGTTGAGCCTAGGTTCAAAGGTCGATTATAGTGGGCGATCATGTTGTAGCAAGATTGTGCATGTATTAGTATGCATATCCTGTTTTGTATTGATTTCCTGTGATTTTTTTTTTTTTTATAAATTCTAGTGTTATCTTCCTGAAATGCAAGGATGTGAATTTCAGACAGTTTATGGAACAATGAGTATGGGGTTTGCATTCAGTCTGTTCCTGGTTCATTCTTAGGTGTGAATTAAAGGGAGACTGATCATTTAGTTTGAGTGTATACCCATGATTTGGAACTGAGAGAGGACTGCTAGATTTGGTTGGTTGTGAACATCTATTTAGTGTGATAGCGACCACTAGGTGCGACCTTTTGTGCCTTGGTCAGTGAACTAAACAGCTTTATTGAGAACAAGAATCCTGTTACATTTTTTAACTGTTAGCAGGAGGTCGCTGTTATTAAAGTGCTGCCGTAAATCATCGACATTTATAAAATCATCATCTCTCTCGCATTACTAGTGTTCTCTACGATGCTACGACAATATCTTTTGGGGAAAATTTGGACGGGACATTGTGAAATTTTTTTTAGAAAATTCTTTCGAAATTTTTTATTAGGTTTTGAGGACATGTTGTAGCTTTATGTCAATCAGAAATATTCCAGAAACTCCATTGTAAAAATTTCCAAGACTTCTCCTTGGATGTATGGAGTGAATACTTTTCATTGTGTATTGAATGTTGAAAATGAAAAGATATTATAATGTATTTTCACACAGTTTTTTTTGGTGCATATTTTTCATGTTACCTGGCTTCGGGTTTGATATGATGCATGACGTTGTGGTGTTATTAAACATGACGTGTTTATTGTTACGTATTTTATATAAACATGAGTTTTTCCCCCTGTGTGAACCTTATTTCCTGATGTAGGAAATTCTCCCTTTCTATAATTTCTAGTTATCGAACACTGAGGCATTAATTTTAAGGAAAACTTTTGAAATATTTTTCTTTATTTCATTCCTTCTGTTCAAATGAACCTTTGTGCAGTTTCACCAGTGAATTTTGGCATCAGCTAGTTCTGGTACACACAGCAGGAAAAACATATTTTCTTTCATGAATCTCTTATATTTTTTCCACAATTTCTTTTTTTTCTTTTTTTTTTTTTTTTTGAGTGTTGAAGCCAAAAAACTAAGATTGATTGTCCAGACAAAACATACCAATGACATGAAGAACTTCATACTTGCCAGGTTGTTCAAAGGGCAATACCTGGTTGTACTTAGTAGGAATGTAAAGTCCTTAGGCTTATCCAGGTTGTTGATGTTTCCGGGCCAGTACCTGGTTGTATTTAGTATGACAGAGTGGTCATAAGGCCTGTACAGGTTGTTGATGTTCCAAGGGCATTACCTGGTTGTGTTTAACATGACTGGGTCCTTAGACCTGTCCTGGTTGTCTCTGGGATAGTCACTATTTGGCATGCTGCTTGTTAGGACATTCACGGTTGTCAGGTTTGTCGCTATGACAGTGCCTAGTTGTCCGGTTTGTCGCTATGACAGTGCTAGTTGTCAGGTTGGTCGCTAGGACAGTGCCTAGTTGTCAGGTTGGTTGCTAGGACAGTGCCTAGTTGTCAGGTTTGTCACTAGGACAGTGCCTAGTTGTCAGGTTGGTTGCTAGGACAGTGCCTAGTTGTCAGGTTTGTCACTAGGACAGTGTCAAGTCGTCAGGTTGGTTGCTAGGACAGTGCCTAGTTGTCAGGTTTGTCACTAGGACAGTGTCCAGTTGTCAGGTTGGTTGCTGGACAGTGCCTAGTTGTCAGGTTGGTTGCTAGGACAGTGCCTAGTTGTCAGGTTTGTCACTAGGACAGTGCCCAGTTGTCAGGTTGGTTGCTGGACAGTGCCTAGTTGTCAGGTTGGTTGCTAGGACAGTGCCTAGTTGTCAGGTTTGTCACTAGGACAGTGCCCAGTTGTCAGGTTGGTTGCTAGGACAGCGCGTGGTTGTCGGATATTTTCATTGGGACAATGCCTGCTTGTTTGGTTAGTTGGTAGGACTGGTTTTTGCCTGGTTAATTTTGCGAGGGAAGAAACCTTGTTGTCAGTTTTCTGGCTTGTTGTTGGCCTCATCTTACATGTACGAATGTATGTGTGCATGTTGTATGAAAAATCATCCTAAATATCACCACAGTCACTTCCAGTTTTACAAAATTTTAATAAATTTTATCATCTATTTTTGAAATGGAATATTTGCTACATTGAGAATATGCGTAGTAGTGATGTGATCAAACGTACTCAGTGACCTCACTTGTCTAATGGTAATGGACTCTACCTTTGAAAAAAGTCTTACAAATGTCTGATCATTTATTGTTCATAAGTGAAAAAGCCTTGTTATAATCGATTTATTGAAATAAGAAAAAAATTACCATTAAGCGTAGGACTTTTTTGTAGAGTTTGGAGCTTACAATGACTAAGGACCAGGTACTGAGTACTGTTGATGGTAGTTTGTAGACCAGTAGGGGGCGCTGTATCTCCTAAATGTTAGAGGGACGTTGGGCGTCAAACATTGGTTCTTGTATAAAAGGGTACAAAAATAAACATATAAATGAAGATTGAGGACTCCTGTTTTTATTTTATCTCTGAGTTGTGTTTTCAATTGTAATTATATAAAGTGTCTCAATAAATCCCGGTCTAAAAGACGGTGACTGTAGTTTATTCTTGTTAACTGTGTCTCAATAAAGCCCTGTCTATAAGAGGGTTAGACAATTGTAATTATATAAAGTGTCTCAATAAAGCCCTGTCTATAAGACGGTGAGACAATTGTAATTATATAAAGTGTCTCAATAAAGCCCTGTCTATAAGACGGTGAGACAATTGTAATTATATAAACAGTGTCTCAATAAAGCCCTGTCTATAAGAGGGTGAGACAATTGTAATTATATAAAGTGTCTCAATAAAGCCCTGTCTATAAGAGGGTTAGACAATTGTAATTATATAAAGTGTCTCAATAAAGCCCTGTCTAATAAAGCCCTGTCTATAAGAGGGTGAATTATATAAACAGTGTCTCAATAAAGCCCTGTCTATAAGAGGGTTAGACAATTGTAATTATATAAACAGTGTCTCAATAAAGCCCTGTCTATAAGAGGGTGAGACAATTGTAATTATATAAAGTGTCTCAATAAAGCCCTGTCTATAAGAGGGTGAGACAATTGTAATTATATAAACAGTGTCTCAATAAAGCCCTGTCTATAAGAGGGTGAGACAATTGTAATTATATAAACAGTGTCTCAATAAAGCCCTGTCTATAAGAGGGTGAGACAATTGTAATTATATAAACAGTGTCTCAATAAAGCCCTGTCTATAAGAGGGTTAGACAATTGTAATTATATAAACAGTGTCTCAATAAAGCCCTGTCTATAAGAGGGTGAGACAATTGTAATTATATAAACAGTGTCTCAATAAAGCCCTGTCTATAAGAGGGTTAGACAATTGTAATTATATAAACAGTGTCTCAATAAAGCCCTGTCTATAAGAGGGTTAGACAATTGTAATTATATAAACAGTGTCTCAATAAAGCCCTGTCTATAAGAGGGTTAGACAATTGTAATTATATAAACAGTGTCTCAATAAAGCCCTGTCTATAAGAGGGTTAGACAATTGTAATTATATAAACAGTGTCTCAATAAAGCCCTGTCTAATTATATAAACAGTGTCTCAATAAAGCCCTGTCTATAAGTTAACAATTGTAATTATATAAACTCAATAAAGCCCTGTCTATAAGAGGGTGAGACAATTGTAATTATATAAACAGTGTCCCTGTCTATAAGAGGGTTAGACAATTGTAATTATATAAACAGTGTCTCAATAAAGCCCTGTCTATAAGAGGGTTAGACAATTGTAATTATATAAACAGTGTCTCAATAAAGCCCTGTCTATAAGAGGGTGAGACAATTGTAATTATATAAACAGTGTCTCAATAAAGCCCTGTCTATAAGAGGGTGAGACAATTGTAATTATATAAACAGTGTCTCAATAAAGCCCTGTCTATAAGAGGGTTAGACAATTGTAATTATATAAACAGTGTCTCAATAAAGCCCTGTCTATAAGAGGGTGAGACAATTGTAATTATATAAACAGTGTCTCAATAAAGCCCTGTCTATAAGAGGGTGAGACAATTGTAATTATATAAACAGTGTCTCAATAAAGCCCTGTCTATAAGAGGGTTAGACAATTGTAATTATATAAACAGTGTCTCAATAAAGCCCTGTCTATAAGAGGGTGAGACAATTGTAATTATATAAACAGTGTCTCAATAAAGCCCTGTCTATAAGAGGGTGAGACAATTGTAATTATATAAACAGTGTCTCAATAAAGCCCTGTCTATAAGAGGGTGAGACAATTGTAATTATATAAACAGTGTCTCAATAAAGCCCTGTCTATAAGAGGGTGAGACAATTGTAATTATATAAACAGTGTCTCAATAAAGCCCTGTCTATAAGAGGGTGAGACAATTGTAATTATATAAACAGTGTCTCAATAAAGCCCTGTCTATAAGAGGGTTAGACAATTGTAATTATATAAACAGTGTCTCAATAAAGCCCTGTCTATAAGAGGGTAAGACAATTGTAATTATATAAAAAGAGGGTGAGACAATTGTAATTATATAAACAGTGTCTCAATAAAGCCCTGTCTATAAGAGGGTGAGACAATTGTAATTATATAAACAGTGTCTCAATAAAGCCCTGTCTATAAGACGGTGAGACAATTGTAATTATATAAACAGTGTCTCAATAAAGCCCTGTCTATAAGAGGGTTAGACAATTGTAATTATATAAACAGTGTCTCAATAAAGCCCTGTCTATAAGACTGGTGAGACAATTGTAATTATATAAAGTGTCTCAGTAAAGCCCTGTCTATAAGAGGGTGAGACAATTGTAATTATATAAACAGTGTCTCAATAAAGCCCTGTCTATAAGAGGGTGAGACAATTGTAATTATATAAACAGTGTCTCAATAAAGCCCTGTCTATAAGAGGGTTAGACAATTGTAATTATATAAACAGTGTCTCAATAAAGCCCTGTCAGTGTCTCAATAAAGCCCTGTCTATAAGAGGGTAAGACAATTGTAATTATATAAACAGTGTCTCAATAAAGCCCTGTCTATAAGAGGGTTAGACAATTGTAATTATATAAACTGTCTATAAGACAGTGAGACAATTGTAATTATATAAACAGTGTCTCAATAAAGCCCTGTCTATCTCTCTTCTACACTTTTTCTTTATTTCATACGTTTTATATTAGGGTGAGACAATTGTAATTATATAAACAGTGTCTCAATAAAGCCCTGTCTATAAGAGGGTTAGACAATTGTAATTATATAAACAGTGTCTCAATAAAGCCCTGTCTATAAGAGGGTTAGACAATTGTAATTATATAATAAACAGTGTCTCAATAAAGCCCTGTCTATAAGAGGGTTAGACAATTGTAATTATATAAACAGTGTCTCAATAAAGCCCTGTCTATAAGAGGGTGAGACAATTGTAATTATATAAACAGTGTCTCAATAAAGCCCTGTCTATAAGAGGGTGAGACAATTGTAATTATATAAACAGTGTCTCAATAAAGCCCTGTCTATAAGAGGGTTAGACAATTGTAATTATATAAACAGTGTCTCAATAAAGCCCTGTCTATAAGAGGGTGAGACAATTGTAATTATATAAACAGTGTCTCAATAAAGCCCTGTCTATAAGAGGGTTAGACAATTGTAATTATATAAACAGTGTCTCAATAAAGCCCTGTCTATAAGAGGGTTAGACAATTGTATATAAACAGTGTTTCAGGCTTTTGGTTAATTAGATGAAAGATGGTTTTAACAAACTGATCCCTGCAACATAATATATATATTATAATCTTGATCAGGTTTCATCCTTGTAACCTTCTTTCCAAAGGTCAAGGTTCAAGGTATTTCTAACATGATTTCACACCAGACCAGGTGAGATAACAAAGGGGGAAAAAACCAACACAGATACAGATGAAAATGAGTAAACAAAGTTGACGCCGGAGGTCAAAGGTCATCAAACTAATTACAGAAGGATCTATAATGAAAACGTTATGACAATCAATTGTAGAGAGGAGGAAATCTAGATGTTAAGACCTCACAACTTTTTTATTTGGTTCGAAACTTGTATTCTTGTGTTTAGGACAATATCTAATGTGACTTTGATGAGGTTGACCTATGACCTTGATATTGTCAAGGTACTTAAACTGACAGTGTGATAATGATATAAAATTTAACTGTGTAAATTGAAGTGACAGTCAAAATATTTATGTCAAAATATGAAGATGAAAAGTTATCATTAATAGGAAGAACATCCTATCTAACATGTTATGCTTTAGTGGATGTTTTGGGCTAAATCGGTTTTTAAATGGAAAGAGATCTGGGCGTGTTTCATAAATCACATCAAATGAAAACGAATTTAAAATATTTTTCTTATCATTATCGATTATCCACGTAAATATTTTAGAAAACTGACATTTCTACTTTAAACAGCTGTATTTCTGTTTTCCATTGTTACGTCATCGTGTGCAATCTGCCAGTGTATGACGTCATATTAATCATCTTAATCTGACGTAACAATAGATTATGTGTAATACGAAAAATGTTATATTGGTATATTTAGATAGGCCGCCAGTCACGTGTTACATCGTGAATATACATATCACCATTCCTACACCAACAAGCTTCTGGTGTAACACACAACAACATACCTGCCATCACTTTACATGTAAAAGATGTCTATAGCAAGAGGTATTTATTGTGAATAGTGTGCAGAATGACGAAAATATGCGACGTACAGAAAAGTATATGACCTTCACACAAAACCTCATATATTGAGCGAGAGGTAAGAACAAACCACGGGATTTATCACACCGTTACCATAGTGACATGATGGAGTAGAATATTTCCTGAAGACCGTTACGTGTACAAACCCTTGAAAACAAAGAAATGACAAATGGAGAGGCATACACCTGAATAAGACCAGATTCAAGTGTATCCTTCTGGGAGGAAGTTTAGACACGGCAGAAGCTCTTCAGGATCAACAATAAAATGATTAAGTACAAACAGATCGATGTAGGCATTATTTCATGAAATAAACGTACATTAGTTCGATGGAATTTACTAAAGATATTTCGTGAAAATATAT